>NC_045765.1:69271295-69574935 GCF_008692025.1 Phocoena sinus | reverse complement strand
GTGTGGTGCAGCAAGGCAGCAAGAATTTTTGAGAAGCCACATTCTTGTTGGTATCATACTTTTAAAAATACCATATGTCTCACTGATTTTGCAAAAAATTCAGTTTCTATATGGCTAGCTCCACCACCAGACAAACATATGTACTTGTGAGACCTTCAAGATGGTGGAGGAGTAAGACACAGAGATCACCTTCCTCCCCACAGATACATCAGAAATACATCTACATGTGGAACAACTCCTACAGAACATCTACTGAATGCTGGCAGAAGACCTCAGACCACCCAAAAGGCAAGAAACTCCCCCACGTACCTGGGTAGGGCAAAAGAAAAAAGAATAAACAGAGACAAAAGGATAGGGACGGTACCTGCACCAGTGGGAGGGAGCTGTGAAGGACGAAAGGTTTCCACACACTAGGAAGCCACTTCGCGGGCGGAGACTGCGGGTGGCGGAGGGGGAAGCTACAGAGCCGCGGAGGAGAGCACAGCAACAGGGGTGCGGAGGGCAAAGCGGAGAGATTCCTGCACAGAGGATTGGTGCCAACTGGCACTCACCAGCCCTAGAGGCTTGTCTGCTCACCCGCCGGGGTGGGTGGAGGCTGGGAGCTGAGGCTTGGGCTTCGGAGATCAGATCCCAGGGAGAGGATTGGGGTTGGCTACATGATCACAGCCTGAAGGGGGCTAGTGCGCCACAGCTAGCTGGGAGGGAGTCCAGGAAAAGGTGTGGACCTTCCTAAGAGACCACTGTTTCAGGGTGCGTGAGGAGAGGGGATTCAGAGCACCGCCTAAACGAGCTCCAGAGACAGCCGCGAGCCGCGGCTATCAGTGTGGACACCAGAGACGGGCATGAGATGCTAAGGCTGCTGCTGCAGTCATGAAGAAGCCTGTGTGCGAGTACAGATCACTATCCCCACCTCCCCTCCCGGACCTGTGCAGCCCGCCACTGCCAGGGTCCCGAGATCCAGGAACAACTTCCCTGGGAGAACACATGGCACGCCTCAGGCTGTTGCAACGTCACATTGTTCTCTGCTGCCGCAGGCTCGCCACACATTCCGTACCCCTCCCTCCGACCTCCCACCCCCGAGTGAGCCAGAGACCCCTAATCAGCTACAACTTTAACCCCGTCCTGTCTGGGTGGGGAACAGACACCCTCAGGTGACCTACATGCAGAGGCGGGGCCAAATCCAAAGCTGAGCCCCTGGGAGCTGTGTGAACAAAGAAGAGAAAGAGAAATCTCTCCCAGCAGCCTGAGGAGCAGCAGATTAAATCTCCACAGTCAACTTGATGTACCCTGCATCTGTGGAATACATGGATACACAACAAATCATCCCAAAATTGAGGCTGTGGACTTGGGGAGCAACTGTAGACTTGGGGTTTGCTTTCTGCATCTAAGTTGTTTCTGGTTTTATGTTTATCTTAGTTAAGCAGTTAGAGTTTATTATCATTGGTAGATTTGTTTATTGATTTGGTTGCTCTTTCCTTTTTTTCTTTATATATAGATATATTTTTTTCCTTTTTCTCTTTTTGTGAGTGTGTATGTGCATGCTGCTTTGTGTGATTTTGTCTGTACAGCTATGCTTTTACCATTTGTCCTAGCGTTCTCTTTTTTTTTTACTACTTTTTAATAATTTTTTATTTTATTAACTTTATTTTATTTTACTTTTTTCTTTCTCTCTCTCTCTCTCTCTTTCTTTCTTTCTTTTTTTCTCCCTTTTTTTCTGAGCCATGTAGCTGACAGGGTCTTGCTGCTCAGGTCAGGTGTCAGACCCGTGCTTCTGAGGTGGGAGAGCCAAGTTCAGAACATTGGTCCACCAGAGACCTCCCAGCTCCAGGTAATATCAAACGGCAAAAGCTTTCCCAGAGATCTCCATCCCAGCGCTATGACCCAGCTCCACTCAACCACCAGCAAGCTACAGTGCTGGACACCCTAAGCCAAACAACTAGCAAGACAGGAGCACAACACCACCCATTAGCAGAGAGGCTGCCTAAAACCATAATAAGGTCACAGACACCCCAAAACACACCTTCGACACGGTCCTCCCCACCAGAAAGAAAATATCCAGCCTCATCCACCAGAACACAGGCACAAATACCCTCCACCAGGAAGCCTACAAAAACCACTGAACAAATCTTAAGTCACTAGGGGCAGACACCAAAAACAATGGGAGCTACTAACCTGCAGCCTCCGAAAAGGTGACCCCAAACACAGTAAGTTAAGCAAAATGAGAAGACAGAGAAAAACACAGCAGATGAAGGAGCAAGGCAAAAACTGAACAGACCAAACAAATTAAGAGGAAATAGGCAGTCTACCTGAAAAAGAATTCAGAGTAATGATAGCAAAGGTGATCCAAAATCTTGGAAATAGAATGGAGAAAATACAAGAAACATTTAACAAGAACCTAGAAGAACTAAAGAGCAAACAAACAATGATGAACAAAACAATAAATGAAATTAAAATTTCTCTAGAAGAAATCAATAGCAGAATAACTGAGGCAGAAGAACAGATAAGTGACCTGGAAGACAAATAGTGGAAATAACTACCGCAGAGTAGAATGAAGAAAAAAGAATGAAAAGAATTGAGGACAATCTCAGAAACCTTTGGGGCATTAAACGAACCAACATGTGAATTACAGGGGTCCCAGAAGAAGAAGAGAAAAAAAAAGGGACTGAGAAAATATTTGAAGAGAGTATAGTTGAAAACTTCCCTAAAATGGAAAAGGAAATAGTCAAGTCCAGGAAGCACAGAGAGTCCCATACAGGATAAAGCAAAGGAGAAACACACCAAGACACATATTAATACAACTACCAAAATTAAATACAAAGAAAAAATATTAAAAGCAGCAAGGGAAAAGCATCAAATAATATACAAGGGAATCCCCATAAGGTTAAGAGCTGATCTTTCAGCAGAAACTCTGCAAGCCAGAAGGGAGTGGCAGGACATACTTAAAGTGAGGAAAGGGAAAAACCTACAAGCAAGATTACTCTACCCAGCAAGGATCTCATTCAGATTCGACAGAGAAATTAAAGCCTTTACAGACAAGTAAAAGCTAAGAGAATTCAGCACCACCAAACCAGCGTTACAACAAATGCTAAAGGAACTTCTCTAGGCAGGAAACACAAGAGAAGGAAAAGACCTACAATAACAAACCAACCCAGGACAATTAAGAAAATGGTAATAGGAGCATACATATCAATGACTACCTTAAATGTAAATGGATTAACTGCTCCAAGCAAAAGACATAGACTGGCTCAATGGATAGAAAAACAAGACCCATATATATGCTGTCTACAAGAGACCCACTTCAGACCTAGGGTCACATATACACTGAAAGTGAGGGGATGGAAAAAGATATTCCATGCAAATGGAAATCAAAAAAAGCTGGAGTAGCAATTCTCATATCAGACAAAATAGACTTTAAAAGAAAAACTACTACAAGGGACAAAGAAGGACACTACGTAATGATCAAGGGATCAATCCAAGAAGAAGATACAATAATTGTAAATATTTATGCACCCAACATAGGAGCAACTCAATACATAAGGCAAATGCTAACAGCCATAAAAGGGGAAATTGACAGTAACACAGTCATAGTAGGGGACTTTCACACCCCACTTTCACCAATGGACAGATCATCCAAAATGAAAATAAATAAGGAAACGCAAGCTTTAAATGATACATTAAAGAAGATGGACTTAACTGATATTTATAGTACATTCCATCCAAAACAAAAGAATACACTGTCTTCTCAAATGCTCATGGAACATTCTCCAGGATAGATCATATCTTGGGTCACAAGTCAAGCCTTGGTAAACTTAAGAAAATTGAAATCATATCAAGTTTCCTTTCCAACCACAACATTATGAGACTAGATATAAATGACAGGAAAACATCCGTACAAAATACAAACACATGGAGGCTAAACAATACACTACTAAATAACCAAGAGATCACTGAAGAAATCAAGACGAAATCAAAAACTACCTAGAGACAAATAACAATGAAAACACAATGACCCAAAACATATGGAATGCAGCAAAAACAGTTCTAAGAGGGAAATTTATAGCAATACAATCCTACCTCAAGAAATAAGAAACATCTCAAATAAACAACCTAACCTTACACATAAAGCAATTAGAGAAAGAAGAACAAAAACCCCTCAAAGTTAGCAGGAGGAAAGAAATCATAAAGGTCAGATGAGAAATAAATTAAAAAAAAAATGAAGGAAACAATAGCAAAGATCAGTAAAACTAAAAGTTGGTTTTTTGAGAAGATAAACAAAATTGATAAACCATTAGCCAGACTCATCAAGAAAAAAAGGGAGAAGCCTCCAATCAATAGAATTAGAAATTAAAAAGGAGAAATAACAACTGACACTGCAACAATACAAAGGATCATGAGCGATTACTACAACCAACTATATGCCAATAAAATGGACAACCTGAAAGAAATGGACAAATTCTTAGAAAAGCACAACCTTCCAAGACTGAACCAGGAAGAAATAGAAAATATAAACAGACCAATCATAAGCATTGAAATTGAGACTGTGATTAAAAATCTTCCAACAAACAAAAGCCTAGGACCAGATGGCTTCACAGGCGAATTCCATCATACATTTAGAGAAGAGCTAACACCTATCCTTCTGAGCTTCTTCCAAAATGTAGCAGAGGGAGGAACACTCCCAAACTCATTCTACGAGGCCACCATCACCCTGATACCAAAACCAGACAAAGATGTCACAAAAAAAGAAAACTACAGACCAATATAACTGATGAACATAGATGCAAAAATCCTCAACATAATACTAGCAAACAGAATCCAACAGCACATTAAAACGATCATACACCATAATCAAGTGAGGTTTGATTATGCTTACCAGGAATGTAAGCATTCTTCAATATATGCAAATCAATCAATGTGATACACCATATTAACAAATTAAAGGAGAAAAACCATATGATCATCTCAATAGATGCAGAAAAAGCTTTCAACAAAATCGAACACCCATTTATGATAAAAGTCCTCCAGAAAGTAGGCACAGAGGGAACTTACCTCAACATAATAAAGGCCATATATGACAAACCCACAGGTAACATCATTCTCAATGGTGAAAAATTGATACCATTTCCACTGAGATCAGGAACAAGTTCTAGTTCTTCTAGGTCCTTATTAAACGTTTCTTGTATTTTCTCCATTCTATTTCCAAGTTTTTGGGTCCTGTTTGCTATCATTACTCTGAATTCTTTTTCAGGCAGAATGCCTATTTCCTCTTAATTTGTTTGGTCTGGTGGGTTTTTACCTTGCTCCTTCATCTGCTGTGTATTTCAGTCTTCTTACTTTGCTTAACTTACTGTGTTTGGGGTTTCCTTTTCACAGACTGCAGGTTCATACTTCCCATTGTTTTTGGTGTCTGCTCCTAGTGGGGAAGGTTGGTTCAGGGGGTTGTGTAGGCTTCCTGTTGGAAGGGGCTGGTGCCTGTGTTCCGGTGGATGCGGCTGGATCTCTTCTTTCTGGTGGGCAGGACCGCGTCTGGTGGTGTGTTTTGGGGTGTCTGTGACCTTATTATGGTTTTAGGCAGCCTCTCTGCTAATGGGTGGTGTTGTGTTCTTGTCTTGCTAGTTGTTTGGCTTAGGGTGTCCAGCACTGTAGCTTGCTGGTGGTTGAGTGGAGCTGGGTCTTAGCGTTGAGATGGAGATCTCTGTGAGAGCTTTTGCCACTTGATATTACGTGGGGCCAGGAGGCCTCTGATGGTCCAATGTCTTGAACTTGGCTCTCCCACCTCAGAGGCTCAGGTCTGACACCTGGCCAGAGAACCAAGACCCTGTCAGCCACATGGCTCAGAAGAAAAGGGAGAAAAAAAAAGAAAGAGAGAAAGGGCTTCCCTGGTAGCACAGTGGTTGAGAGTCCGCCTGCCGATGCAGAGGACACGGGTTCGTGCCCCGGTCCAGGAAGATCCCACATGCCACAGAGCAGCTGGGCCTGTGAGCCATGTCTGCCGAGCCTGCACGTCCGGAGCCTGTGCTCCGCAACAGGAGAGGCCCCAACAGTGAGAGGCCCACATACTGCAAAAAAAAAAAAAAGAAAGAAGAAATATAAATAAAGTAAATAATTAAAATTTTTGAAAATATTAAAAATAAAAAACTAATTTAAAAAGAGAGAAAGAAGAGAGCAACCAAACTGAAAAACAAATCCACCAATGATAACAAGCGCTAAAAACTATACTAAAAAAAACGAAAATGGACAGACAGAACCCTACGACAAATGGCAAAAGCACAACTATACAGACAAAATCACACAAAGCAGCATACACATACACACTCACAAAAAGAGAAAAAGGAAAAAAATATATATATAAAATAAAAATAGGAAGAGACCAAGCAAATCTATAAACTAATCTCCCAATGATAATAAGTTCTAAATACTAAACTAAGATAAACATAAAACCAGAAACAACTTAGATGCAGAAAGCAAACCCCAAGTCTACAGTTGCTCCCCAAGCCCACCGCCTCAATTTTGGGATGATTCGTTGTCTATTCAGGTATTCCACCAATGCAGGGTACATCAAGTTAATTTTGGAGATTTAATCATCTGCTCCTGAGGCTGCACGGAGAGATTTCCCTTTCTCTTCTTTGTTCGCACAGCTCCTGGGGTTCAGCTTTGGGTTTGGCCCCGCCTCTGCGTGTAGGTCACCTGAGGGCGTCTTTTGGGAAGTCTGAGGTCTTCTGCCAGCATTCAGTAGGTGTTCTGTAGGAGTTGTTCCACATGTAGATGTATTTTTGATGTATTTGTGGGGAGGAAGGTGATCACATCTTATTCCTCGGCCATTTTGAAGGCGCCTCCTTGAATGCATCTTTAAATACTATAAAGTGCGTGCATTAGTTTCCTAGGGATGCTGTAACAAAGGACCACAAACTGGGTGACTTAAAATGACAGAAATGTTTACTCTCACAGCTCTAGTGTGTAGAAGTCCAAGATCAAGGTGTGGGCAGGGTTGGTTCTTTCTGAGAGCTCCGAGGAGAATCTGTTCCATGCCCCTCCCATCTTCTGGTGATGAGCGACTGAAGATACTTGCCATCGCTCAGCTTATAGATCACTCCAGTCTCTGCCTCCATGTTCAATGCATTCTTCCTGTATTTCTGGGTACTCACATGGCCATCTTCTTAGAAGAACTTCAGTCTTACCGGATTAGGGATCCACTTTACTCCAGTAGGACCTCATCTTAACTAACTATATCCAATAGTCACATTCTGAGGTCCTGAGGCCAGACTTCAATATATTGTGTGGGAGGAGACATTTAAACCCCTCAGGACAGCCTAACAAGCAATTCATAAGGTAGGAATTATCCACAAGTTATACATGAGGAACCTGGGGCTTTAGTAACGTAGGTGTCTTCTCCAATGTGACACAGCTATTTCTTGGGTTAAACTCAGGTCTCGTGTTTCCAAGTTCAATGCCCTTTTGCAGTTGCATCACTACCACATCAGTAGCTTCCACTTATTGTTTGCCTGCTATTCATCATGAACTTTCTATATCAGTTGCTAGGCTTTGGTTCACAAGTAACAAAAGAAAGAAAGAAACAAAAAATTCTTGTGGGCTTCCCTGGTGGCGCAGTGGTTGGGAATCCACCTGCCAGTGCAGGGGTCGCAGGTTCTGGCCCTGGTCAGGGAGGATCCCACATGCCGCGGAGCGGCTGGGGCTGTGCGTCACAACTACTGAGCCTGTGTGCCACAACTACTGAGCTCACGTGCTACAACTACTGAAGCCTGTGCGCCCTGGAGCCCGTGCTCTGCAACAAGAGAGGCTACCGCAATGAGAGGCCACGCACCTCAGCGAGGAGTGGACCCCGCTCGCCACAGCTAGAGAAGGCCTGAGCACAGCAACAAAGATCCAACGCAGCCAGAAATAAATTTAAAAATAAAATAAAATAAAAATTAAATGAAAACAAAACAACAAAAAAATTCTTGTAACTGGCTTAAACTATAAAGAAGATCAATTGGTTATTATAATTGAAAATCAAGAGGTATGGTGGGCTTCACAGTTAGGGTTTGATCCTTCCTCTTCATCGTCTTCTCTCATTTCCTTACCCTTCCTTTCTGTTCCTAAACAATTCAGTCCAAAAGCCAATAGGCAGGACTTAAGCAAAGTAAGCATTTGTGTAGGGAAGGAGGAGGGGACCTGAGGCAGCCCAGAGGAGTGTCAAGGCTGAGCAGGGTGAGGAGGGAGCTCACAGCAGGCGGTGGAAATGACCGGATGTGTGGTGTGGAATCTGATCAAGGTGAGGAGACCATCTGTATGAAATTCGTGCACCACTCCTGGGATGCAATGATGAGAACGCAGCCTCACTTCCTTGATATACTTGCCACAGATGCATAAGCTAAGTTTAATCATGAACAAACACCAGACAAACTCAAGTTGAGGCACAGTCTACAAAATCACTGGCATGTAAACTTCTAAAGCGTCAAGAGCATGAAAGTAAAGAAGGACTGAGGGACAGATCTAGACTGAAAGAGGCAGAGAGACGTGAAAACTAAATCCAGTGCAAGATGCTGGACTGGATTATCTTGCTATGAACATCATTATTGCGACGATTAACAAAACTTTAATGTCATTTGAAGATAGGATGAAAGTTACAAATGAATGTTAATATACTAATTTTGGTAGTTCTATTTCGGTTATTCAGGAGGATACTCTGTACAAAATAAATTCTAAAGTATTTGACATCATGTTAGCAATTTACAAATGGTTGAGACATAAAAAGTTTTCTGTACTGTATGTGGTGAAAACAAAAGTTAGGGTTTGGTTTGGGGGCTCAGTGATGTCATTAGAATTCAGTCCTCTCTGAGGACTCTGCCTTCCACTGCGTCAGCTTCATTCTAAGCCAGACTCCCTTGCATGGCCACAGGAAGGGTGCACAGACAGAGGAGGGCAGAGGGGGTGTAGGTGGGGGGACTGCTTCCAGAAGCTCTCTAGGAAGAATCGGAAAGTTAGGAAGCCTCTTTCCTGGAAACTGCAAGAAGATATCTTCGCCAGTATCACTGGCCTAAATTAAGTCACGTGCTGACCCTAAGCTGTTCATCACGTGCAGGGGATGGGATTACGTGTATCAGTTTAGGCTTGAGCGGCTTGCTGCTTTTACCAAAGCACAGGGACTTCACATGAGAGAGGTTTAAAGAGTTGGATACAAATTTGGTTACTTATCAAAAGATAGGAGAATGGGAAATTGATCAGGCAATTAAAACATCTGCATTGAGGGCCAATGTACCATTGTGGTTAAGAGGTTGGGTTCTAGAGGCAGACTACCCACGGAAAAATTGGGCTCTGTTCATTTCTAGCTTTGTGATTTTGCACAACGTCATTCATCTCTCGTTGCCCCAATTTTGCCCATCTATGAAATGAAGACGATTATCTTTCCTCCCTCACAAGATTTCCTGAGAATGCAATGAATTAGCAAATGTAAAGCACTCACAATATCATACTCGCCATGCACAGTGAGCATTCAAAAAACATTAACTATTACTATTTGCTCGTTTAATTGTTACAAGGTACCATTTTACAGTTATATTGATTCAACAGATAATTATTGCATGCTTGCTATACACCACGCTCTGTTCTACACATTTAGAATGGAATAAGGATTCACACAGGCTTGTTCTTTCTAAGATGCAGTTAAATGAGCAGCTTGTTTAGGATCAAACAGCTAGTAACTGTCAGAGCTTGGATTTGAGGTCAGATTTCTATGCTCTTACACACCTCCTTCCTTCCTTTGCTTTCTCTTGATCTTTCTGTACCTTTAAATTATTCTCTGCCTTAGCCTTAATAAGCCTGGTAGTGGCCCTGGGGGGGGGGCTTTGCCTCTCCTGCTGCTGACAGCTAGGTTGAATGACATTTAGGGTTTGCTAAACCTGTGTTCTGAGTGACGGGGCATCAAATGGAATCCCTGACCAACTAGCTGTGATGGTTAAGGATGCCACAGAACTTCTCACTGTGGTGTTAACCACCTAGCCCCTTGCCTTCTGAGCTATTGCTTTGGCCTCCTGCAGACCCTTGTCGGTGGTTTCAGTAGTTCTCCTTCACATCTCTTCCAGTGATTTGCCACAGTCAAGGCCATCTCTAGGCAAAGCTTTCCCACCGGTTGCTGGACTTTGGAGTCTGTCTCCCTAACCACAGCCATTTCCCCCAATTCCCCAGTGATCTCAGGCCATTCCCTGGTCACCCAAGCCCCGAAACTTGAGGAGTGCACCCAAGTCTGTCTTCTGGGTGGCATCACATGCTCTGAAACTGATCTTTTATCCTTTCTCATTTTCCTACCCAAACAGGTTCGTCCTACATCCTGTTTTCCTGGGACCTGTCTGTCTGTTAGGGGACAGTTATCCAGGCCGAGAAACTAATCCATGTGAAAGGGACAACACGCGCGAATGACCAGTAGTTTTCCTCCTGCCTCCCCTCCCCCGCCCAAATCCTCAGTTGTCTCCCCAGAATTTTATTTCTAAATCACCAATAATGATACCTCTATTAAACAGTCAGCCTGTCAAGCACTTGCACAGGTGTTTACATTGACTTATTTAATCTTCATAACAAACCTATACATGCTATTAACATCAGCCCCATTTTACAAGTGAAGGAATTGAGGCACTAAAAGTTTCAAGAATTCACCCAAAGCCACATGGAGAATAAGTGACGGAGCCAGGATTTGCTTCCAGGCATCATGGCCCCTGAGCCTCTGCTCTTCCTTCCACCCCAGCATCCCTGCCTCTCCCCTCTGGTGGGATCACACAGCTCTGCTACTTAAATACCCTCAAAGACTATGCGATGAAGCTGGAACCACCTAGATAGCGAAGAGACCCTTCATCATCGAGCCTCCACACTGCCTTTCAAGAATTATCCTCCGTCTGTCCAAGCCACATGCCATGTTTGGAATGCCTATGATATAGCGCGTACTCCCGTAAATCTATGTTCCATCATGCTGTTACCTCTGCGTGAATGTTTTTCATTCATTCTCTTGGACTAGAAAACCCTTGCTCATCCTTCAAAACCCATCTCAAAAGTCTTGTCTTTCTTGCAGCTGTCCCCCAGGGAGATAATTAAGTATTGATACTTCTTTGCTCCCTAGTACTTTGTAATGTGTGCGACAGTATGCAAACTAGCTTAGGAAACAAAGATGACTTCAGCCATTCCCAGGGTTCAAAATATATAAGCAGGGTTTCAGCCTTCTCATTCACTCTCTTTCTCTCCAGTCCCCCAAAAGGCTCTCTCCACATGGCATGCCTGTGCTTGTGGGCAGCTGAAGACTCACATCCTATTGATTTAGTAATTCTAATAAAAAGAAATCATTTTCTTCAATAGTGCTAACAGAACCATCACAGAGGGGGCTCTCGTGAGCATGGCTTAGATGACATGTCCAACCCTAAATCAGTTACTGTGACCAGGGGAAAGGAGACATTTAGTATCGAACAGCCTGTGTTACATGCCCAACCCATTCGTGGAGAAGGTGCTGGGAGAGGATGCGATGGTCAGTCTGCTCTAAACCAATGAAATGGTTGCCCCACGGAAAACCAGGTTCTTTCTTTCTTTCAAGAGGGAGTAAGTGATGCTGGAAAGATCACAGATTTCCACTGTATTCTACCCCTAGTCTGGCTAACATCTGTGCCACTCTTTTGCTCACAAAAAGAAAAACACTTTCCAAACCAATTTCACTCTGAGCTCTTCTACTAACAACCAGAAGCACCCTATTCAAAAGAGACAATCCAAGTGTGTGTCCAATTACCATGTCCAGCTCCACATTCAGTACCTCTGGTCTCAGTCAAAGCAAGTCAGGTTCTTAATGCTGTAGCCACCTGTGAAATGAACCACCCAGCACACTCCAGACATAGGGATGAAGGTAAAACAAGATAAATATACCAAGAACTACCACTTAGAAACCACCTAAGTGGCTACTGCTCCCAAACGTATATCATACCCTGCCAGACACGGATTGCAAAGATTCCCTACCCAGGCAGTAAGGTGGCTTCCTAGCTCATTTACAATAACTGCCCTGATTCTGTCCTCTGGGGAGATCATCCAAGTTCACTGCTCCTCATAATCATGAGAATATGAGAGAACTATCAAAGAATATTCCTTTCCTGGGGGCTTAATTGCCATAGCAGCCCAATTCTTCTTTATTAAATTTGGGGGGATAGAAAATTGCGGACCTAGACCTTGCAAAATAAGCACCTTAAAACTTCACTTTGCCACTGCACAATTACCTTTCTAGGAAAATCCACAGACTAGCAACTGAAGTCAGACAATTTGTCCAGGTGTGGTCTCTGAATCTGGGTTGGGGTTACTCTTTCTACTCCTACGTCTTAGTGAGGAAGCCCCATGAAAAGTCCATCCTCATAGCCCTCAATTGAAAGTGCTCTCCCAGCAGAGTTCTCTCCTCTCCTCCCTGCTTTCAAATGGTCTAGCTTAGGCCATAGCTGGTACCTTTCTTATAAAACTTTATTGAAAATCTTAAAAGTGATCAACAGGGGGAAGTTGTATGTTTGTGGGGACAGGCGGAACTCTGTGTACTTTCTGTTCAATAGTGCTGCGGACCTAAAACTGCTCTAAAAATTAAATTAAGTTTATTCATTTTAAAAAGTAATCAACAAATTCCTAAAGTCTCACATTTTTCCACAAAACCTTTTAAAATTACAGTTTTAGTAGGTATATTTCTGTACCAAGAAACAACAAGCAATGACATTGTAAGAAGCTATTTTGCTGCCACTTAATAAGCACTGCCAACTTCTCAGTCAGAACTGGGAGACTCCTCACTGCCCACCCTCCACCCACCCTCGCACCCTCCCCCTCCCCACCCCTCCCCCTGCCCCCACCCCTCCCCCTGCCCCTGCCCCATCCTGTCTCCCCTGCCCCCACCCCCCCCTCACCCCACCCCTCCCCCACCCTCACCCCCTCCCCACCCTCCTCACCCCCACCCCCACCCTCCCCCTCACCCCACCCCCCTCCCCAGCCCCCACGCTCCCCCCCACCCTCCCACCCCCCATCCCCACCACTGCCCATCACCGGTCCCTATGATTCAGCCAATTTCCTCCTGTAGCTTTTGTTATCTGCTACACCCCACTCCTGATACCAATTTCTCTATCAGTCAGGGTCTTCTGATTACAAGCAACAAGAGCAGCTCTAGTTAACAGACAAACAAAAAATCAAAAATAACGACAACAACCAAAAAAGGAGAAAAGAAAGATAAAATTACATAAGAGAAATTAAATGACAAACTTAAAGTCTCTCACAGGCTTGCAGGAGGAATTGGACCATCAGGCCTCTAGAAGGACTGAAACAGGGTAGTTATATGAATCTTGATGGTAGAGAGTAATGGGTCTTCTCTCCAGAGTGCTGCCGCCAGAAAGAAACAATTCCCCCACCCTGTGCCATTTCACTTGAGACTCAAATTCACGAGAAAGAGAATGGGATTGGCTTGGCTTGAGTCACATGCCCGTTCCTGAATGAATCCAGGATGAGGTGAGAGATGAGAGAGTGGAGTACTTTCTCTCTGATTGGCTAAGTCTCAGTCTTGGACTCATACTTGAGGTTGATAAACTCAGGGTCATGAACAAAATGGATTCCCTACAAGAAGGAGATACTGTGTCACCAGAGAAAGGGGAAGGGATGATAGAAGGGCCAGCTTAATCAACCCCCACTACAATATCCAGCATGGTACTTATTTCTTTGTATTTTATTTTGTCGTTTATATGTCTAACATATGTTTATATGCCTTGCCAGAATTTATATTGCTTCAAACTATGCCTCAATGTCTATTTGCATATGAGAAACATAGAGCTCTCTCAATAAGCATTTTTTAATTGCTAGTTTAAAGTATTATCCATTCAAGATGTACTGGCAGGGATCTTCTAGTAGTATTGCCCAATTTTTTGAAGTGATGATATAAATTGCAGATAACATGTTAGGACAAGTGGTTTATCAAAGCACATCAAATCACTCCAAGTGGGGACTCACAAACTTAGGGTGGGAAGGAAAGAGAGTTCACTTTCAGTCCCTTTCCTCATCCTCACATTCACCCCATCACCCCCACCCTACATGTGACACGTTGAGAAAAGGACTTTTCCACAATCTAGAGGGTTTTATTTCAGCGAGACTTGAATCTTATGGTTTGAAATATGCTCTGAGATCCTTAGTGCGAGAATTAAATGTACATCAACTAGGAGAATGGCTGGATAGCACAGCCCTGCAGAAGACAGGCTGTGGAGTCCTAATTCCCACCTGACACACTGACTAGTCAGTATGTGAAATGGGAATAATAATATCTACTTCAAGGTTGACATGAAGACTAAACCCAATAACGTTTATAAGGTCTTAGCATAGTTTATGACGTATGATAGAACTCAATAAACAGGATAGCTTTTATTAAATCTGATCTGCCATTAGATTTGATACGTGAATATTTCCTGGGGAATTTTTTACAATAGCCACACATTATAAATAACCTAGTAGAATAATCATGTTGGAATCTTTGCTACTTTGCTAGCTCTGATCCCATTAGCAATGTACTATCGGTCTAATTAATGATCACCTTGCTGTCCCTGACACAAATATTAAGTTTTGCCTTTTAGCCCTGGGCCCTTTGTTCCTGTGTGCATTAACTTTGTACTCTTATAAAGTTATTTTCTGTCATTCCTTATTTTTGCTCCTTTACGTGATTTTACACTAATAAGACCTCCTTGCACTTAGCAACCTTGCCATGAATATTGATTTATCTTGTATCACAGTTTGGACATGCTACTGCCCAGTAGTCTTTGAAATTAAGCTGTAAAGATTAAAAACATACAGTTTGAAAAACTTCTACAATTACTGCCTATCTGTGCTCCTTTTCTACTTTTCTCTTTTTCCTTTTGCATTCTTTCTGTCCCCCATACACCTGAGGGAGGGGCCAGACATGGGAATCATGCCCACATAAGTGTTCCCTGAGTCTCTAGCTCCTGGGACTAAGAGAACAAGAATGACATCACCTGCCATGGCTCTCCCCGGACTATGTCAATATGGGGCTAATTTAGGGTGCTCTGTAGACATTTATAAATGTGCCAGGTCAACAAATTATCTCATCTTACCCTTCCCTTATGCCAGGTCTTTCTGAGAATGTTCTAAAGACCTCCAGAATGAAAGGATAAAATTTAAACATAGCTTTTCTTAACTCCTTGAGAAGCCTGTCATCTTATTATTATCAGTTGAATGGTGATACTGTTAGCAATATTATGCACATTCTGTCTCCAAACTTTTAAAATATTCACTTATCTATTCATTCCATAAATATTTACTAAACCTCTCCTTTGTTCTAGACGATAGAGACACAGTAGTGAACAATGCAGATAACAGTCTGTGCCCTTATCCTCATACAATTAGTGGGGAAGACTGGTTAGAAATTAAACAAGCAATTATAAAGAAAGCAGTAAGCACTGCCATAGAAGACAATTAAGCTGCCATGGAAGCATAGAGCAGAAACCCTTAACATGAAGGGTATCAGGGAAGACTTCCCACGCAAAGTCCAAGGAGTGAGTTAGCTACATTAAAAGTAGGGTGGTTGGGCTTCCCTGGTGGCGCAGTGGTTGGGAGTCTGCCTGCCGATGCGGGGGACACGGGTTCGTGCCCCGTCCGGGAAGATCCCACATGCCGCGGAGCGGCTGGGCCCGTAAGCCATGGCCGCTGAGCCTGCGTGTCCGGAGCCTGTGCTCCGCAACAGGAGAGGCCACAACAGTGAGAGGCCCGCGTACCGCAAAAAAAAAAAAAAAAAAAAAAAAAAAGTAGGGTGAAGGAAAGAAAGAGTGAAGGCAGGGAAAACAGCGAAGGTGCTTAGCACATAGTAAATGCTCAGTAAACCCTTGTTGACTGAAAGAGATAGAAAAAGCAAGGCATATTGCAGGAAATAAAATAAGTTTACTAGATTAAAGAGTATATTTAGGGAAAACAGGCAAGATGAAGTAGAATTGATAAGTAGAGTTTAGGTCATGTAACTCACATAAAAGGAGTCAAAGTATTGCCTTTTTCTGGGCAATGGAGAGCTAGTCAAAAAAGACAATGACCTGGATAGATTTTTGTTTTAGTAATATCACTTTCGAAGCAATATAGGAAGTGAATTGGAAACAATACAGAAGATAAAGAGAACAATTAGAAGTCTATGGAGTAATCCAAGCAAGAGAGACAGTGGCCGGGATTAAGGTATGAGGGAAATTGGATGGGACTGAGAAATATTTAGGGTTGTGTGAAAATGGCTTAGAGACTTTAGATGAGAAGCAGTGCTAGGGAAAGGGGTCAAGCAGGAATCTCAAGATACTGGCTGGGACAACTGGGTGAACTATGTTACCCTTCACTGAGATAAGTAACATGGGAGAAAGAGCAGCAGGTTCGGAACAAAGGATGCTTTTGTTCTGTATCGAGTTGAAGATGCCTGTAGAACACCCAAATAGAGACGTCTTGTAGGCATTTGGATAACTGGGTCTGAAATTCAGAAAAGACATATGTGTTGGAAATGAAGATTTGGAAGTTGCCAGGATATGGGTGGAAAATTAAACACAGTGAAATGGATAGGATTATACGTTTAGGAGAAAATCTAACCAATGCCAATACTAACGACCTGGGCAGATGAAAATGAGGATGAAAAGAAATCTGAAATGAAATGGCCAGAGAGTTATGGGGGAAACCATGAGTATGTGATGCCATGTATTCAATAAGGAGATTGTTTTAAGATAAACAAAGTTACCACTGGTGTCAAATGCTGCCCATGGGTTAAATATGATTATGCCTAGGAAGCGTATATCCAATGAATTTTGCCACAAGCTCATCTCTTGGGACCTGTAAGGGTAGATTCTGAAGGGTAACAGAGGTAAAACCCAGATACTTTAGGTTGCAGAATAAGTGGGTAGTAAAAAATGGAAGCAGTAATGCAGACTTCTTATTTCAGGAAGATTTGCTGTGAAAGAAAAGAGAAAGGTAAATCAGGAGCCAAAGGAGATACAGGGTCAGTGGGAGTGGCTTAAGCATACATCGGAAAGAATCACCAAACAGAATAAATTTAAGGATCCAAGAAAGTAAGAGCACAGTGACTAGACTGGGCACGCTGAAACAAGCACAAAGAACAAGAACAAAGAATTCAGTAGAGACGGAACATTTATTTACGAGAAATGGTACATATTTCACAGAAATATGAAGGGGAGCAAGATGGGTAGAGGTGTTAAGTGTCGGGGTGTAGAGACAGGAGTCTGAAGGAGACCTTTGTGTACAGCTTCCATTTTCTCTGTAAAACACGGAGTGGGGTCATCGACTGACAATCATCAGGAAATTGGGGGGATGGATAACACGTTGAAGGAGAATGAAGGCTTGAGAAGAAAAGAGCACGTTAGGCAAGCAGAGAAGGATAATCAGGAAACACTAAGAGCCCAGAAGAAGTTGGAGATCTTAAAGTCGTGGTTGTACCATTCTCCTGCTACTGTGATTTCAGTAGTTTTCACCACCCCGGACAAAGTCAAAAAGAGGCAGGTAAGAGCACAGACCCACTTAGTTTATTCTTTCAGCTTCAGATGGCAAATAGTTAGGCCTCTCCTGGGATTACAGGGAGGGGTCAAATCTATGGATTTAAAGAGATTCATGTATAATTGACATATTACCTAAAATTACTTCCATCGCCAAAGCCATGAGAATGGAAGAAATAGTGGAAGCAGCTGTAGGCTGACAGTTGAGACGTGAGTTCTAACCATAAGTCTGCCCTAAAGAGCTATGCCTCCTTCATCAAGTCATCGGGTCTCAGTTTCCTAATCTATAGGATAAAAGGACTGTTTGAGGCCTTCTCCTCCAAGTCAGTGATCTCAGTTTCTGTGAAAACATTGCTGCTGCCCTATACCAGGTGTGAGGGTATCTCCACATCACCATAAAGGCAGGAAAGGTGATCCTAGCCCATAGGATCCTAGATTTCATAAACAACAAAACTGAGGGGGAAACTTCCAGAAACCCGCTTATGTTCAAGAACAGAGATCCCTGACTATCTCCAAACCTATGTCTTATCCGCATCCTGAAACACCCTCAGATTAGGTTTGCCCATGAGAGGTCTATAGACTCTGTGGTATTATCTAGAAAAGGAGCTCAACTGTTAGCACATCACAGAGGGAAAACAGTGTCGCCTGAACTGGGCGAAGTGACTGATCTGGGAAGTAGCCACAAAAATAATCCTCCTCAGAGAGGAAAAGACATATTAGCAGACAGGATTTCACAAACTTTTGTGTAACTCGACAATTAATTGACACACAGTATAAAACCAAATCAAAAAACATTTTTTTAGAAGCTAACGTTCCTAGAGACTCAGGCCAGAGAGTAGTGGAGGGATTTTTCTTTCATTTTCTTTCTCTGCCAGATGAGTAATTTCAGAACAACTGCTGAGTGCTGAACAATAAGACATTCAAGGACCAAAACTCGAGAGTCATTTTTTTCACCACAACACCCTCGGGTAGCTGTTCCCTGTCTCTGGCAGACAAAATTATTTTCCAGCTGGCTCCTGGAGGACCATCTATAAACAAATTAGAAATTTCAAAGGGTTTGTTTTCTGCCTCCTGGCTGCCAGTAGGGGCCGTTCCCTTTGTGTCCTTCATATGAAAAAGTAATTTAACAAAGAAAAAAGAGAGCACGCCTTGGTTCAAAACAGAAAAGCTGTCCCCTCTCTCCCCCTCCCTTTCGTCATCCTCTCTCTGTCCATTGTCATTTTGGGTCAGTTTTCTGTCAAAACAACTTTTATTGTATGCAGCTTTCATCCTGCAGGGCTCCAAGAGCCTGAGAGACAAGTTGTTTTCCTCCAGCAATTCCATCAGTAAGGAGAAAATGGAAAATGAGCCCTGATTTATGGCTGATTCTCCATAACAAACAGAGGCAGTAAACGCCCACCCGGCTCTGTAGGGAGAAGTTAAAAGTGGGTCCGCTCGCCTGCTACCCAGCTCAGATCCAGACCAAAGGAAGTACGGCCTCAAAACAAAAGAGAGCTCTTGAACATTTTACGACAGCTTGTCATAGGCAAGGTACAGGACATATTTCAACGGGAAGGAAAAAAAATCAAGCGTGCCTTACACCAACTCAGAACGGGACTTAAGTTTAATATCTGGCACTTCTGAAAAACCTTCCCCCTCAAAATATCCCAGCAGATGGGAAGCACCAGGTATTTAGACCTAAGAACGCATTATATTCCAAAGGAGAAAGTTAGCAAAATTGGTCCCCAGTTTACGAAAAAGGAAACCAAGACCTAAAGAGAAGGGAGGGTGTGTGTGTAGTGACACAGCAAATTGTTTAAAGACAGGACAGAGTCACCATTTCTTGTTTTATGTGGCCCAAAGTCAGCTTACGGAGACTAAGATGCTTTCTTGGGGTTTGGCTTGAAAAGTCCATTTTCTCATTATTATCTTATTTTTCATTCTTTGGGATTGACTTGGGGCTTGGCTGGCAGTCAAGAGCTAGAGAACATGAGGTTCACAAATGCAGCTATTTCTAGCCTGCCGATATGCTCCACTAATCATGTTTTAAGTGGCATGCCAAATCGAGACTTTGCTTTCTAGGTTTGCACTTTAAGGTGAAGAGGTCTTAAAAGCCTTCCTAGCACAGAGCATTTCATTTAAGGAAATTCTTGACTCTGGCAAACCAATTTGGGAGTATGCCAATAGAGAGAAAAATACTGTGGGGCTTACTTTGGTTCTGTGCACTTTTTTTAAGCATGTATTTTGCATACCTTTACTTCTAATTCTTTTCCAGCAGAGTGTGTGGATTCTGCAGGTAGATCTCCAGCAGTGATTTCAGCCCTGGGGGTCAAGGAAAGAATGAAAATGGCTTGGAGGAGTAAAAGCTTCCCAAGCGGTCGGAGCCTCAGTCTGGAGTACACGTGTGTGCACGCACACGTATACGTGTGTGTTTTTGCTGGAGGAGGTGCACGTGGGCGTGTGGGGTGCTAGTGAATGAAGTGGAGATGCAGGACAGAGATGTGATGCCTCAACTTGGCTAAGGCTCAAATACCACCCCGGAGCCCTGATTAAGCAAAACGCTCAGGACAACATTCGGGTCAAGGGCAGCACCCCCCGCTGGCTCACTGCCCACTCACAGCACTGTTCACTCACCCTCCGTACATATGTACCTTCCACACATACCCCCGATTGCATGCTTGGGAGCCGGTTAAGAAACAAACACTATTTTAAATTCATTTCCTTTTTAAAACAATGCTCACAAGAAACGTATTTCAAGTCTGTTTCCCATGAGTGAGATGAAGCCGTTCCTTTCTGGCTACGTTAAAGAAAGGCATAATCTTGAAAGTACAGAAAAGGAGTCAGATTTCAACCAGAGTATTTATAGCACTTGGGCCGAGTTGACTGACCTAGGTTCAAATGACTAATAGAGAACAGACAAATATTCCTTCCCTTCCCCCAACAGCATAAAAGCATACAGTATTATGCTGAAGCCAAGATTTAATAAGCCTAAACACGTGTAATATAAGGAAGATGAAATGTAAACCACAGAAGGGGTCTTGGTAGTGTATTCGATACCATACAGCAGTTTTACAAATTGTTTATTTCCTTTACCAGATGGGCCTTTTAAAATTTCCTCTCTGTGTACCCTTAGTACCTAATGGCAAACCCACCTGAATCGCTTCCATCCTGCACAGCCCTTGCTGGGATCTTGGCCAGACACAGTGCATGCAGGGTTAACGCCAGCCTTGAGCAGCCCTCTGCCCTGAGTAGGGTTATTAAACAGGAACATTTGACTCATAATTTGTTCTCCTCATGTTAAGTAGATTGCAATAACTCAGCTGTCCAGGATCTGTTTATCAATGCTCTGTGGCTTTCAGCAGCAAATATTTTATAACCACTAAGTTTGATGTTCAGACCACTCATCAAATGAAAATCTCCTGTACTCAGAGCTGGTTTTATCATCACAACCCACCAACTGGAGAACCCTGGAGAGGCAGTAACCCTGTCCCAGAGCCTATCCGGCTTAGCCATATCTTCATCCTGGGAAATTCTCTTCCACTAAATGACTTGAAGAGAAACTGGCCCACCCTCAGAAGAAGCTATAACATTTCAGAGATTCTTCATCGGCCTACACCATCCTAGTAAATTGCCATTTTATTGAGTTTTATTGTCTCCTTTATATGCATCCTAATAAAAGTGACATGGGGTATATGTAATAAAGAGGAATGGAAATGAGGGAAGAGGTGGATGAGAAGAAAGCAAAGGAAAGAGAGAGAAATAAGGGAGAGAAAACAGAAGGGAGCTCAAGAAGGGAGAAGGGAGAAAAAGAGAAAGGAAGGTAGAAGAATCCCACTACAGGTTGCATTCTGTTGACGCTGAATCCCTAAAACTAGATCATTTGAAATTAATAAAAGAAATTATTGTTGTCACAGATATGCTTTCTCCATAATCATCGGATTTTTTTAATGAGCTGCAGAGGTTCTGGTATTTCCCACTTAGCATATAAGGTACTATCCCCCCAAAGAAGGTATACAGCAGTTTACTGTATAACTGCAGAATATTGAGCAGTCATTAAAGACTTAGTAATGAAACCAGAGCCATTGACCTATCATGCCTATAAGAACCTATTAGATAATATAACATCTAAAATAATACATGAGTAGAAAGTTAACATTCATCATTTTCATTACTAAATGAAACCCACATGTTGAAAAAATGCTTGCGATTCAATTTTTGAAACAAACTTCTTGTACTTTTCGATGACATAAACAAATGAATTGCCTCTATTGACTAAGCTTAAGTTGGGAGACTGTGCCTTGCACCTAAGGAGTATTGAATAATACTGATGTTGGTACTAGGACTAGGGTTCTCAGGTTGGCTCAGCCTCCATCACTTGCCCACCTAGAATAGAAAAGAGGTGTGACTGGGAGGCACTGTGCAATAACAGTCCCTCAAGTCTCAGATGCGAGAAGCATCTGTCCAAAGGAATGGGGGCCACTGACAGTTAAAGACATCAAATAGAATGCAAGGCAGACAAAAACACAGCTACTATCCAGAAAATCCCCTCTCCCCCTATCTGTTCCTATTTTCTTTTCTTTTCTTTCTTTCTTTTTTTATTTTTTTAAGAGAGAAGAGGGTTGGGTTTTTTTAATATAAATTTATTTATTTATTTTTGGCTGTGTTGGGTCTTCGTTGCTGCATGCAGGCTTTCTCTAGTTGCAGCGAGCGGGAGCTACCCTTCGTTGAGGTGCACAGGCTTCTCTTGTAGCAGAGCACGGGCTCTAGGCGCGCAGTCTTCAGTAGTTGTGGCACGTGGGCTCAGTAGTTGTGGCTCAAGGGCTCTAGAGCACAGGCTCAGTAGTTGTGGTGCATGGGCTTAGTTGCTCCACTGCATGTGGGATCTTTCCGGACCAGAGATCGAACCCGTGTCCTCTGCATTGGCAGACGGATTCTTAACCACTGAGCCACCAGGGAAGTCCTGTTCCTATTTTCTGATACAACAGCTACATTAATCACAGAGTATTAGCCCCATCACTATGACAACTACTGAGAATCTCGCAAAGATAATGATTTACAATTAGAAGAGAAATAAAAGGATTATTAGAGGAAGTCTCTCATAAGGAAAGGACATTGAAGTTGAAACTTGAGCAATATACGTGAATTAGACAAATTCAAGAGTAAGAGTAAAAAAGCCTTTGAGGTTGAAGGAAACCTAAATGTGAATTCTCTTAATTCTAAGGAATTTGGAAAATTCTGCTTTAATTCATATGTAGAAAGGAACAAAACCCTAACAACAACAGAAGGCTGGAAAACCTGCAAAATCATAGTTTTTAAAAATCCGTCAGAAGCAGACACAAAGAAACCCAAATAACCTATACTCCAGAGAGTGAGGAACACTTTCCAGGAGAAAAAAAAAAAAAAAAAAAGGACTGAGCGCTAGTCTCATACCTCGCACAGCTGCAGCAGGAGGAGGGATCCACCATAGACTCACTACTCAAAATTCTAATGACCTTTTAATAGCCTCATGTGGGAAGCACAATGGATTGCAATTCAAAGAACCCTCAGCCAGCCACAAAGCAAGTCTCCACTCACTCACCATGTCTTTTCCATGGGCCTTCACTCAGTGCTTGGGAGTAGGCCTAAAGAGAAGGAGTAGAGGAGATCTGAGAGACAGGCACCTTGAGATGGTGTCTATATCTATCCATCCATCCATCTGTCACAGATTTGCGTGTATTCACACACATACATATGTGTTTTATACAATATGTATTATACACACCTATATGATTTCTTTATATGATATTCTAGATTATATTTACATATAAACGCATTATTCTTTAAAAAATTTTTGACTAAAACAAAAATACAAACATCGGTTACGGTATTTATAATATACATCGTGGTAAAGTATAAAGTGACAAGACGACAAAATGTGGAAGGAGATTGGGGGAATTATTCTATTTTAAGGTACTCATGCTGTTCATTAAAGAAGATGACAGGGATTTCCCTGGCGGTCCAGTGGTTAAGACTCCGTGCTTCTAATGCAGGGGGCATGGGTTAGTTGGGGGGAACTAAGATGCCACGTGGTGTGGCCAGAAAAATAAAATATAAAAAAATAAAGGAGATGACAGTTTAATAATCCATATTGTACACTCCAAAGCAATTACTAAAAACAAGTTTAACACAAAGACTTATGAAGATAATACATAAAAGAAAATGGGATACTAAAACAAGTGCAATTTGCTCAAGAGAAAACAGGAAAGGAGAAAAAGTAGAACAAAGAACAAACGGATTAAATATAAAACAAACAATAACATGGGAGACTTAAATGCAATTATACTAATAATTATATGTAAATGAAATAAACATATATATTAAGTGGCAGAAATTATTAGTTTGGATTAAAAAAATCAAGACCCAACTTCATGCTGTTCCTAAGAAACATATTTTAATTATGAAGCACAGACAGGTTGAAAGTAAAAGGATGGGAAAACGTATAACGTGTATAGCAGATAATCTCCAGAGAAGGCCACCATCAATCCTACCTTGCACGGACAAACCTATTGTTTCACACATCAAAAGGTACAAACTAACTCCCCTCCCCTGGAAACCAAGCTGGCTTTAGTGACTTGTTTAAGGAACAGAATATAACAGACATGACGTACTTGGACCACTGAGGCTACTTTATCATAAGCCTTACAGCTTCTCCCTGACGTACTTAGAATGCTTACTTTTTGGATGTCGCTTTTGAAAAACCAAGCACCCTACAGTGAGAAGCCTGGGTCCTTCCCTGTGGAATCAGCAAAAGGGGAGAAAGGGGGCAAGAATTATACTATATGAAGTCTCCCCATATGGAGAAAAACATCTGGAATAGGAGAGAAGTATTTCTCCAAAAAATTCCCTAACTTTGCGTTTTTTCCCTTAACACATTGGGCTTAACCATGAAGTATATGGTCAGTTGGGGATGGGAGCCAGGGGTGGCTATCAACCGGGGTGAAAATAGGTATCTATCAGAAGAGTCCTTCATGAAGTTATTCCCACAACATTCTCTTTTCGGTATCCTCCTGAGACCACTGGGGATCAATATTGATTTTCCCCTCAGAATGCTCGAAAAATGAGTTTGAATGATACAGTAAGTAAGTTAACTTCAAATTTCTTCTGCACCCAAAGCTGAAAACCCATTCACTATTTTATTTTTGGCCCTAAATAATGTCCAGGCACATTGTCTGACATAACATATGAGAGAGTCAGCGATGAGATTAAGTGACAACATGAAAATATAGATACTCCAATAATAAAATGTCAACAACGTAGAGATGACAGATTTTAATATACATACCCTCCCATTATCATATTAAAATTCAGAAGTATTTCCTTTTATATTGAAGTCCAAATCAAATTATCTTGCCCTTGTGAGTAAAAGTTTTTGCGAGTTAAAGTCCAAAGGCATTAAAGTTAAAAGTCAGTTTTTCTTGATCAAGTGAGTTAATGGTCCTAAGTCTGAAATTCTTAAAGTTCAAAATACGTCCTCCTTAATTAAGTATCCTTTCATCTGTCAGGTAAAGGAGTTCTTGATGCCTCAGTAAAGTTATTGTTCCTGCAGCAGCTCCATCCTGGGTTGTTTCTCCTTGGAATGGATGTAGTTCCTTCTTGACATTAAAAGTGGCATTCAGTTCAGCGCCAGTTCTCTGTATGCATCCCTCAGATGCTGAACCCTATTCTGATGTAAGTTTTTCCACACCACCAAGCAATTCTCTGACACCAGCTGGGTGTCCTATAATTCAACTCAATTGTCTGACACTTACCCGGAGATAGTATCGGACTACACAGGTAAAGGACACAGTCCCACAAGACCGTCCTACACTTCAGATGCCAATTATAAGTCCAGGTTGTTACCTGTGACTCTGACGGACTGGCTATAAATCAGAGGTTCCCATGACCCCGTTCTTGGGTTCGATTAATTTGCTAGAGCAGCTCACAAAACTCAGTAAACCTGTTTACTCGGTAGATGACCAGTTTATCACAAAGCATATTAAAGGATTTAATTCAGGAACAGCCAGATAGGAGAGATGCATAAGACAAGCTAGAGGAAAGGATTAGGAATTTCCATGCCCTACTGGGGTACCATTCTCCCCAAATCTCTATGTGCTCACCAACCAGGAAGCTCTCTGAACCCCATCCTTTTGGGTTTTTATGGAGGCTGCATTACAGAGACATGATGGATTAAATCATCAGCCATTGGTAGTTGAATTCAATCTCCAGATTTTTCAGAGGGGGGGGGTAGTGGAATTGAAGGTTCTACTTCTCTAATCACATGGTTAGTTCCACTGGCAATCAACCCCCATCCCTAGGTACTTTTCATATCGTTAACATAACAAAAGACACCTTTCTCCTTCTCATCTCTTAGGACAGTCCAAGAGTTTTAAGCTCTCTGTGCCAGGACCAGGACAAAGACCAAATATGTATTTCTCATTGTTGATCACAATATCACAATCCCCTTTCTAAGATCCTGAAGACTTCATGTGACGCATAAGATTTTTACAGCCCTGGCTCCAAAACCTCCAAATTGAGGAAACAAGATGATCCCCAGCGTCTATCAACAGTTCCTACAGGCAATAGTGTACTCTGAGAATCCATTCTAAGAGTTGCTAAAGGCCATATAACAAAAATTCAGCATCTGAGGGAAGTAAAGTGGATGGAAAAACGCTTGGTTCAGCATCTTTACATGCAGTCAGTTAATGTCTGTTATCCAGAATCCACAAACTGTGAATTCAAAATAAATCGGGTGAAATCTCCCAGCAAAATGTTAACGAGGGCACTACTCATTCGCCATTTCCGTGATCTCTCTAAACTATCACATTTCTCAGAGTGCATTTCAGATATTGCTGCCTACTTACAAAGATTAGAAATTTGAAATCATGGGAACCCACTCAGCAAGAATTATTCGCAGTGCCTATCTTTCCCATCCAAGTTATTAAACTACTTTAGTTTCACTTGCCCTTTTGTCTTCAGCATTCCTGGAACTTTGGTGCTGCCTGAGGGCGAGGTCTGTCTGGTAATACAGACTTCACATTATGTTACTAGAAAGTGCTTCTGAGCTTGGGCTGCCACTTCTGCCTCTTGTATTAGAATTGCTTACGGAAGAATGTCACTCCCACACTGAATACATTCAACTAGAAGAGTACTCACGACCGGACACCCACGTACAGAGAAGAAATTGGGCTCCCTACCTCACACTGTATACAGAAGTCAACTCAAGATGGATCAAAGATCTAAACATAAGAGCTAAAATTATATACTAATTGAAAGAAACCAAACAGAAGGCCACATGTTATATGATTCCATTTATATGAGATGTCCAGAATAGGCAAGTCCATAGAGACAGAAGTAGATTAGTGGCTGCTAGGAGTTGAGGAAGAGGGGAATGGAGACTGACTGCTAATGGGTGTGGGACTTACTTTAGGGGTGATAAAACTGCTCTGGATTAGATAGCGGTGATAGTTGCATAAACTTGTGAATATACTAAAATCCATTCGATTGTATACTTTAAAAGTGTGAATTTTATAGTATGTGAATTATCTCTAAAAGTGTTTTTTTTTTTTTTTTAAGTACATTCAACATATTCTAGAAACAAAGCTGCTGCTGATACATCAAATTCCCAGCTCCCAGGGCCTAGGAGATGCCGCCTTTACTCCTCCCACAAATTCATCTGGCACATTTTCTTGGAGCCAGTTGTATTCGAATTTGTATAAGTACTCTAAAACTTAGTGGTTTTAAATAGCAACTATTTATTTAGCTTGAGATTCTGCGGGTTGACCAGTTGAGCTAGGCTTAGCTGAGCAGTTCTTCTGATCTTAGATGGTTTCGTGTGTCTGCAAGCAAATTCTGGATCAGCTAGGGTCTACCTAATCTAGGACAGCCTCAGTGGGGTCATCACCTTGCTTCCACGTGGTTGCTCAACCTCCAGCTAGACTGGGATTGTCGTCACATGGGCAGCAGGGTTCCAAGAGTGAAAGAGGAAGTGAGCCTAGAGGAAGAGGCACATCATCACTTCCGGTGCATTCTATTGGCTAAAGTAAGTCACAATGCCAGTCAAGATTCAAGGGCAGGGAAATAAATTCCACTGCCTGTTGGGAGGAGCTACGAAGACACAATGTAAGGAGTGGGGATTCAAGTAAGGGTAAAGGATACTGAGGACTTTTGTAACCTACCATTTCCTACAGCAGATGTTGCAAGACAAGAGTTGTGCAGTGGGTCTAGAGAACAGCCAGTACAGATCAGAGAGAGAGGCTAGAGGATTCCAAGAGGGAATTTCTAAGAGAAACAGAAAAAGGGACTAAACAGACGACCTGATGTATTAGACTAGATTGAAAGGAGTTTTAGAGTTCTTTCAGAAAGTACTAGTACGGATTATAGGATCACAGAAAACAATTCCTTCAGGGTCAGGTGGGTAATATAAGTGTGCAAAGTGGCCAAATGGAAGTCAGCAAAGAATGAGGTGCAGAGTGCATGCCCATCTTAAAACACTGAAATCATTAATTTCAGGGAAAATAAAAAGGATTTCATATATACTTTAGTATAATATAGAGTTCATTGTATATATGGTCATATTTACCTACTTACATATTCACATGTTCATAATAATCCAAACACTGAATATTAGTTTAGCAAGAAAATATGTAATGCAAGTACAATGAGAAAATAAAGTACAGAAAGGTGCATGTTTTTGGATCAGGGAATGGGATGAAGTTTGGGGAATCGCAATCCCAGGATCAAGAGAAAACTCGAAACATCTCCAGTACTGCTGATAGGAACTGAGACAAGTCTTTGATTTACTGAGAAAGTCCCAGGTTGCATGCTAAAAGCAAGGATGTAAAACTAAGCAGTTAATGTTACAGACTTAGATTGTCCTACATATTATATTAGCATACTGTATTTGTCTGTCTAAGGATAAGTTTATTTGAAGAAATTGGGCAAAGCAGTACAAAGTTTAATTCAAAACATGTGGTAATTACACTTAAATAAACATAAGGAAAGAGTTTTAAGATTTCCAGTTGCACATGGTCAATCGTTGTGGTTGCCCTTAAAAATAGTAGTTAATGTAGCCACAGAATGTTAATAAATGATTTCAAAACCTCAAAGTTTATTGGGAAGATTTCCAAAATGTATCAGTATTTGCTTGAAATGATTCCACCCATGAGCATGGGTTTAAAATCATTACAGGACAATTATCCTTCTCCTCCTTTAAGATAAATTTGGAAACTTTGCCTTAAGTAGAGCCTTCTATATTAAGAACAACCTTGAACTTCATACCGAGAAAATTAGTATGTGTAAATTTATACAAAGTCTACAATAGTAGAACATGAAGGCAAACAACATTCGTGAATGACGAAATAATCTCTTCATCCTCTAGTTTGGGTCAGGCTCTTATTTTTCGCTCAGAGGCTTTATAATTTTTATAAGATTACCCATAAATCTTCCTTGCCAGAAAACCAACAGTAAGCAACAGTTTTTTGGATCTCTGTTTCCTTGAAGCAATTCTCTTTCATTTTCTGAAAACCACATAGCAGGGTTTCTGCTTGAGGCCAATCAGATTGATGTATTGACTAGTGGGGATGGGTAACCTATAGAATGAAGATCTGGCCAGAGCCACTGTTCCCGCTGGCATTCTCATGAGACACACCTAAGTTTCGTTCAAGGCTTCACTGTGTAATACCCTCATTTAAGCAGAGCTTGTGGATAATAAAATGCATCTCAGGGGTGAAACCACTCTGTCCTGTTCTGTCCTGCTCAGGCCACATCTTCAGGACCACTGTGAAACCAAGCGTCTGTTTTGTGATGTTTGAGGCCAAAAAAAGGAATCAGACCAATCTGTAAGTTTTGGCCTTGGTGTCTCATCTCTTACCTCAAAATTCTAGATGGGTGGTTGAGAGGGGTTAGATTTTAACCAAACCATTTTAATAGTTTTAAATTACCTTGGTATAACTAGATTCTATAGAAACAAAATTACTATGAATTTGAAGATTAAAGGCAAGTTTTTTCATTTTTTCAATTAATTGAGTGGACATCTTTTGGGCATCTCCTTTGGGAAGAGGCCTGGACAAGACACTGAGGGTTTGCTAAAATGAGGAGTTTTCAGGCCCAGCCCTGAAGATTTTACTTTAGTCATGGAATCAGGTGTTTAACCAGGGTTTGCAAACTCGTGGCCTGTAGGCAAATTTTTTCAGCCTTGTTTTGTTGGCTTGCTTTGTTGAGTGTCTAATTTGAATGTTTTAAGCTAGGCATGCATTCTCCAGCTCATTCTCTGCTAATTTACATTTGATCACTCCTCACAATTATATTACCCACCTGACCCGAGAGGGAATTGACTTTGCAACTTTGAAGGCTAGATATATTACATAAGAAATGAAATAAATTGGAAACCTGTGCTATAGAGAGAAACATAGACTTTTAATGTGAGAGAGACTACTATGAATCCTGGTTCTGCTACTTAATATCTATGTGATCTTAAGCAAGTTGTAATAACTTCTTTGAGCCTTAGTTTTCTTGCCTGTAAAGGGAGCTACAAATACTATCTCACACTGTGGTTGTGAAGATTAAACAAGATAATATTTCTTATTTGTACAAGAGCCATCACACTGTGAAGGCTGTACAGTTTGGTAGCCACTCTTTGCCTCCCCTTACAGTAGATGCCTATGGAAGCTCAGAGGAAGGATCCATTAGTTCTGGCTGGGTGGGTGGGAACACTTGGCAAATCAAGTGATGATTTGAACTGGGCCGTGACGGATGGAAAGGATTACCATGGACAAGGAAGGGGTGTGGGGATTTCTATGTTTTAGGATCTTCTGTTTTGGGAGAGTGTGTTTTGAGTCAGGCCAAGTGATGAGAATTCTTTGGGGTTGAGGATAGTAGAGAACATCTCCGTAGCATAAGCAGAGAGCTAGTCTGGATCAGGCATTGCTGTTCATCACTTGCTTTCATGTTTTCCCATCATGGGGTATGAAGCACCGCTGCTATATTTATGGGGCAGAAAGTAATTACCAGGTTCCTGGAGCAGAGATGGGGGGCTTAAAAGGCCATTCACGGAAGATAGCCATGAAAGGAAATAAGAGGCTCCAGGGACCAATCCTATAGTTGTAAGCATGCACAGCTATTTCTTGAGAACAAACCAGACGCCATAACTTAGTCAAATGAGCTTTCCTAGGGTTTAGTGATGGGCAAATTTTACGTGGCAAAACCACGTGTTATACGTGGTTCTTAGGATTACTAGAGTATATCCTGTAAGTCCTTCTGAGTGGACTGTAACTTCTACAGGCAGTAGTTAACTACCTGAGATGAGGGAAGAGTTAGTTGCTAGAGTGGTGGTACTGTGGGTGGATGAGTAGGGGGGTAGTCCTGTGCAGATTCTGCAGGGTCTGAAGAAGTCATGATTGTGTAGGGTAAGTAGGAATAGGGCATTCCTGAAGGAGCAGTTGAATTGCTCCATCGGGCCATCAGTCTGTAGCAAGCAATGATGAACATGTTGGTGGACATGAAGGAATTTGAACAGTGCTCCCAAAATATAAGATAAGAACTTGGACCAAGTATCTGAGATCCAGAAGATTGGTATTTCAAGGAGACGAACATTTTGCTTCACCACAAGAGTTGCAGAAACTATCATGAATGTGGGGAGAATGGAGGAATGGTGACATTCAGGGGATAAAGTGTGCCATCTAAGAAAGCGTGTCCATCCTCATGACTACAGGAGGAGAGAAGACGTAAGATATGAAATGAAGTCCATCATGAGACTATCCAAAGGAGTATAGTAGGAGGTTTCCCCCAACAGAGGTCTTGGTTATTTTTGTAGTGGTCTGCTTGCCGTCTCTCAGACTGGTGACCCAGGCACTAGGCACCTGGCCCTACCACACCCATGGCACTGTTGACCCTACCTAGTGACATGTTGTTTTCAAGTACCCATGAGAGAACCAGCAAACCACTACTTGTATAGGCACATCGGACATCCCCACTCCAATATGAGGGTTATGTACTATGGTAGGAGTTTTGGCAAAACCCTAGCCTTGTAGAAGTCTAGAAGTTCCAAGAAATCAGAGAATCCTAATGCTCTGGACTCATCATGCACTTTTCTGAGACCTCTTCTAATTCTCTAGTCAAAGGATTAACCCATTCTACCCAGGTGACCAGGTGAGAATGCAGAACCTGGGTGTGAAGGTCCACAAAACCTACCTTCTAAAGAGTTCATTCATCGCATTGGCCACATCCTAGGTGATAAAGCTGTCAGACATGATCATCTTGAGGTCAGGAAACTGGGGTTAGCCCTGCATCCAGGGTCACCCTGTTAGAAGATGTAACCATCTCCACCACTTCAGAAAAACAGTACTTGATTGCATTCTCCCTTGATCACTGGATTTGGGTCACCACAGGCAGCTAGCTGCTTTTGCCATCATATGTTGGGAAAATGGAGGGACTCCCCCCAGATCTCTCAGGAGGCAGGAATGTGAGCAGGTTTCAGCTTCCAACGTTTACGAATCATCAGATGGCTGCCTTGCTCGATATTTTTTACCACAGAGCTATACTGCTTACATGTAGTACATAGAAGATGGCCATTGACCCCCACTGGATAATGAGCAGAGGGATTTGGAACCTTGTGTAGCACATGGAATGTCCAGATTGCTCTCTTCGGGGGACGTCTGATGTGCCTCTCTAGGGTTTTATTGCACTGAAACTGTCAGAGATGCTCTTACACAAGTAGATCCTGGACATATGATAAACTCACACGACTGTTGGTTCTTGCAGACATGCCTACCGGAGCTTCACGTTCTCCTGAAAAATAAACATGCCAAGACAAAGGATCTACATTCCCACATGGCAACAATCCACAGGACCGGAAAAAAAAATCTTCTTTACACTAGCACGTGCTCTCCAATCTCCACAGTCTTCTTCAGTCCTTGTCAAGTTAAATGGATGACCTCCCTCATTTACTTTTGTGACTGCATATCTTAATTTAAAGGAAGAGAGAAGACAGAGGGAGGAGCATGATAAAAGGAAGGGAGGTATGAAGTATGAATTACTTAAAAGGACATATACTAGGCTATGAGAAGAGAAAGATAGGTGGGGACTACAATGAAATAGTCTGTGAAAACTCTCCTAAGCTACTGAGCTTATTTTTTACATAACGTTAAGACAATGAAGGCTTTCACTTAAGAGTTTAGCGAAATGTGAACTGCTTTAGAAGGATAACTTCAGAAGCAGTGTGGATGACACAATGTAAAAATTAAAGACTAGAAGCAAGGACGTTTTTATTTAAAAAAAAAAAAAAGTACACAGGAGAAAAAAATGAGAGTATGACCTAGCCTTGCCCAGAGTGATAGAAAGGAGGGAAGGAATATTGTAGAGAATTTGGAGATGGAATTCATAGAACTTAGGAGACAACTGGCTAGGTAAGAGGGAGGAAATAAAGATGATTGTGATGAGTCTCTGGGAGGAGAACATGAACTCTGGATAGAGTTCAGGGAGAACTCATTGGAGAGAAAGATGAGTTCCAGTTGAATGTGTTAAAATAGAGGGAGTGGCGAGTCATTTCCTACGGACACATCTAACAAGTGGAGCTTGGGAGAAAAAATACTAGAGACAGGGACTTGGAAATCAAAAACAAATGCTATTTGAAGCCAGAAACTAGGTGAGATTGTTTAGGGCATGGAGAAGAGGGGTATACAGAGCCCTCAGGAGGACTCTACTTAAAGAAATGGTGATGGAAGAAGTGCCAACAAGTGAGAGTAAAAAGAAAATAGGAGACATGGGGATGCAGTGGATATTTTCCATTGGTCCTTCCAAACCCACTTTCTACCCAGCTCTGTGCCTGGGGAGGCTGACCTGTGTGGGCTGCTTCCATTGGCTCCCTTGTCCTCTGACAGTGAGTCTGATTTGGCCAATAGGAAGCACAGGCAGAGATCAGAGGCTGGGAAGAGAAGGATGCTGGGGGTATTCATTCCTCTCACTCGCTCCCTACTGGGTGTTCCCAGGTTAGCTACATTTCTCTCTGATGTTCACAGCTCTGTTGGGTAGGTTCTCTCCATGTAGCCAGTTGGCTAACTGGTCCCATCTCTCGCCCCTAAGGGTAGTCACAGCTCCCCTTCTGTAGTCCCAGTGTACGGCCCCTACCCTGATCTTCATAAAAAGTCCCTTGGTTACACTCCTTTCAATCACTCAGTGTGAATATGCCATCTGTTTCCTGCTGGGATCCTGACTGATTCAAAGGTAAATCCAGGAGGGTGCACTATCCTGGAAGCCACGGTAGAAGGACCTGCATAAATGCTCCAAACCACATCATGGGATAAGGACTAACAAGAAGCAGAGTTTGATATTTGTTTTTAGAAGACTGGTGTGGGCGGGAGTCAAGATGCAAGGTTTGGTGGAGGAAATGAACGGTGAAAGAAAATAGAAGCAGTGAGTAAGAAATATTACTTCAAAAAGGCTGGTGGTCTAGGGAGAAAAAAGAGAGAGAGTACATCAGTCTGAAGCAGAACTAATCTATCCCTTTAAAGTCGAGGAGAGATGGAAATAGCCCCATAAAACTGCTTTTTTTGGTCAATTGCCTCATTGCCACTTGATTCAAATGGCCTCCTTTAATTAGCATATCACTTTCTCCCTAGGATTTTAATTTGATGGAAAGGTTTCAAATATGACCAAGAGGCAGCTAAAGATGAAATATCTAGTTCAGGCTTACCTCTCTGAGTCATTCCAGCTATTAATCATTTACAGGACTCTATAAGCCACCTCTAGGAAAATGATGATTCTTTATTACTTGTTAAAAATATTTACATTTTCCTCTACCAGCTGTATACAAGGAATTGATATTTTCTGATTTGCTAAGTCAATAACATCTTGCTCGAGCCATCAAAGGATTTGATAAACCAGCAAAACACGAGAGCCTCCGCCACAGATAAGTGGGAGGCACGCAGGCTGTCAGGCAATTAAGTGGACCTGAATAAGCTGATGTAATTAAGCCTCTTACTGCATAATTATCTTTATTTTAAATGTCTTTTGATGAAACATCTGTTCCCTGCTCCAGATATGAAAAGAGGGACCCATGCTCACGAAGAAAACAGGCTTGTGAGGCTCTCACACATGCTGCCTGGGCTGCTCAGATCCAAGGCAACAAATGTTGTCATTTGTTCCATCTTTGCATGCGAGAGGCAGGTGTCCTCACGTCCTGAGCCCGAATTCATCTGACCTCCAACTCACAGCAGCTGCCTAAGGCACTGTCACACAAAGCAGTCCCTGGGTGCCAAAGGGGACCCTGAGAAGCAAGCGGGGCATCTAGCTGTAAGGGCTCGTGCTCTGACCATCTCAAAGGAGGACAATCAGAGGTGTTCAGCAAGGTGGGGAATTGGTCAGCAGGATCTCTTCGGGTCCCTATCTCCTGACCACATCTCCTTCATCAAAGGTAAATACGATGAGTCAAACCTGACTAATGCTGGGCAGCATCATTTTGGTGAATTTCTGTATGGTGATTTTGTTGGTCCTCAGTTCTGTAGACCTCAGACTCTAATTTGTCAATTTCCTACGTTTCTCCAAATCAGGAATTTTGAATCATGCTAATGGACATTTAAGTGAGAAAGTCACAGCTCTGGAAAAGAAATAGACCTGGTTTTATGCAGGCATACCTCGTTTTATTGCACTCCATATTATTGCGCTTCGCAGACATTGAGGTTTTGACAAACTGAAGGTTTGTGGCAACTCTTCACTGTCAGATGATAAATAGCACTTCTCAGAAATGGAGTATTTTTAAATTAAGGAATATACTTTTTTTAGACATAATGCTATTACACGCTTGATAGATTATAGTATAGTCTTTTATATACACTGGGAAACCCCAAAATTCGCGTGCCTTGCTTTACTGCGATATTCACTTCATTGCGGTGATCAGGAACCGAAATTCAAACAGTATCTCTGAGGTCTGCCTATATTCTGATGCTGCCACCTGTGGCCTTGGTAACCAACCACCTGTTGCTTCCTTTCAGCCTCAATTCACTCAACTCTAAATTGCAAATAAGGATACCTATCTTACAGACTAATTGTGAGAATTCAAAAGTAGGCAGAAAGCCTCATAGTATGCATTAAGTATAGCAGCTGATCTGAATAAACATTAACTCCCTCTCCTTCCTCTGATCCACCTCTTCCCACTGCCCATGAAAGAGCCTAAATGCCCGTTTCTTAATTAATGGTGAGAAAACTCCTGTCAAGAACACTGACCAGGGTTCTGGTTCAAGATGGAAGGGGATCCTGAACTCACATCCTGCATCTACAGCTACACATGGAACAATTTCCTCTGCAAAAAACTGGCTGAGCAACTGCTATGCATCCGGCAGACAAGGAAAGGCCCAAATCAAAGAGGGTAGGGGAGATTGGGACAGCATTTCACCATAAACCCCATCCTGGGCACAGCAACCCACACTAGGGACAGAACTCAAAATCTGGATCTTCTCCCTGAGGAGTGAAGGAGTTGAACTCCACATCGGGCACCCCTAACTTTTGAAACCTCCACCTGAGAGATGAACTCCCAAAACATCTAGCTTTGAAAACCGACAAGGCTTGTGTCCACGAGACCCACAGAGTCATAGCAATCTAAGGAACGGCTCTTAAATGGCTGATGCATGGACTCTCCCCTCACAGGACTCAGCAAAGAGCAGCTGATCAAGCGGTGCCTGGATTTTGTGTGGGATAGGCTTACTTGCTGTCTTGGAATGTTGGCCTGATGGGTAGTCATCTGATTTGACACACATTTGGGGGCTACTTGGTGCTCCTTGGTGATGGAGACTGATGGGCACCATCTTTGCACTCTCCCTCTGCCTTGCTCTAGCCGGCAGGTACCACCTTTTTTTCTTTTCTTTTTGGCTTTTAAAACTCTAGGCTTTTTCCTTTTCTCTTTCTTCTTTATTTTTTCCTGGCAGGCGCCATCTCTACCCTATATCCCTTGGCCTCACTCCCATCAGTGGGCTCCATCTTTGCACTTTCCCTGTGCTGCACTCCAGGGCACCACTATCTCCCAGAGGAGAGTTTATACACCCTTCTGGTGCCCTGGTTTTTGTGGCTGCCACCAGGGAGCCCTCTAGATTCCCTGGCACAGGTGGTCGGTGGGGCTTACGCTTGCAGTCCTATGGGACTGTCTAGATTTTCATAATTTCAAAGCTGCTGCCTGGGGGTCTAGTTTCCAATCAGCGTGAATCCAGGTGCTGACTGAGATCTTCCCCTTTGGAACACTGACAGGTCTTGGTATACCTTCAACTCACGGGAGCCATGAAATGTGAAATAGGCTGCTTGGACAATCACAAAGATTTGAGGGACAATCAAGAGCTAGGGCAGGGTTGAACGATAAGGTTCATCCCCTACACAAGGCCATTCCTTCGAGACTGGGAGAGATGGCTCTTTTTTCTAATGCAGAGAAGCCAACACAGAGTCAAGCAAAATGAAAAAACAGAGGAGTATATTCCAAAGAAAGAATAAGATAAAACCGCAGAAGAAGAGTGGCCAGCACACACCTCTCTCTGCAGCATCCAGCAAATTGGGGAACAAGAAGTCAGATCATGGGATGGGTGTTTAACAGAATCAACATCCTGGTGCATCCTTAGTAAATAAGACCATCCTCAGTGACCAGAGGCCATTTCTCTAAGCCTGGGTCACAGATTTCCTGCTTAATAATGGAGACAGACTTCCAGTGCTTTTACTTCCAATGTCTATATTCTGTATTTTGGGAAAATCACTCCCTTTATGACTATATACTCTCCTTCCACATCTTAATATCATTCATACTAGATCAGCTTTTGGCATGCTAATATCTTGAGCCAATGCCTCAGCCTCTCTTTTTTTTCTTTAACAAGCCTACTGAAATATAATTCATACGTCACAAGATTCATCCATTTAAATTGTACAGTTAAATAGCTTTTAGCATATTCAGACTTGTGCATCTTCACCGCAGTCAATTTAGAACACTTTCACCACCCAGAAAGAAATCCTACGCCCTTAGTCATCACCTCCCAATCTATTTCCCCACAGCTCGAGGACCACTAATCTACTCTCTATCTCTATTTGCCTATTTTGGATATTTCATGTAAATAGACTCATACAGTATATGCCATTATGTCTGTCTTCTTTCATGTAGCATAATGTCTCCAAGATTCATCCATGTGGTAGCATATATTAGTACTTCGTTCCTTTTTATTGCCAAATAATGTTCCATTGTATGGATAGACCACATTTATCCGTTTACCAGTTGATAGACTTTTGGGTCATTTGGGGGGTATTATGACAAATGCTGCTATGAACAATCCTGTACAAGATTTTGCATGAATACATTTCAATTCTCTTGAGTGTATGTGTAAATGTGAAATTACTGGGTTATATAGTAACTCGATTTTGAGATTTTTGAGAAATTGTCAAGCTGTTTTTCAAAGTGGCTACACTATTTTAAGTTCCCACCAGTAGTACATGACAGTTATAATTTTCCCAAATCTCCCCAGCACTTGTTATTTTCTATCCTTTTGACTACAGCCATCATAATCGGTGTGAAGTGTTATCACCTTGAGGGTTTCTTTTTTCATAATTTTGTTTTTCTTTTTGGTGTGGTGAGAACACTTAAGATCTAATCTCTTAGTAAATTCAAGAATACAATAGAGTATTATTAACTGTAGTCACCATGCTGTACATTACACCCCCAGAAGTTATTCATCTTATAACTGAAAGTTTGTACACTTTGACCAACATCGCCCCATTTTTCCCACCCTCCAGACCCTGGTAATCATGGTTCTAGTCTCTGGTTCCACAAGTTCAACTTTTTTAGATTTTACATATAAATGAAATCATACAGTATTTGTCTTTCTCTATCTGGCTAATTTCACTTAGCATCGTGTTCTCCAGTTTCATCCATGTTGTTGCAAATGGTAGGATTTGCTTTCAGAAGAGTGAATGTCCCATTACATATTTCTTCATCCATTCATCAGTCAATGGACACTTAGATTGTTTCCACATCTTGACTATTGTGAGTAATGCTTTAATGAACATAGGAGTACAGATATCTCTTCAAGATAGGAATTTTTTTCCTCTGGATATACACCCAGAAGTAGGATTCCTGGATCATTATGATAGTTCTACTTTTAATTTTGGGGAGAACCTCATTTTGTTTTCCATGGTGGCTGCACCAGTTTACATTCTCACCAACACTGCACGAGTGTTTTCTTTTCTCCACATCCTCAAAAACATTTGTTGTCTTTTGTCTTTTTCATAATAGATATCCTAACAGGAGTAGGGTAACATCTTGTTGTGATCTTGATTTGCCCTTCCCTGTGCTTAGTGATGCTGAGCAGCTTTAAATGTACCTGTTAACCACCTGTGTATTTTCTTTGGAAAAATTTCTATTCAGTTTCTCTTCCCATTTTTCATATGCTTATTTGTTTTTTTTACTATTGAATTGTATGAGTTCCTTGTATATTTCAGATGTTAACCCCTTACTGAATATGAGGTTTGCAGATATTTTTTACAATTTCATAGGTTGCCTTTTCCTTTTGTTAATGGTTTCTTGTGCTGTGCAGAAGCTTTTTAGTTTAATACAGTTCCACTTATTTTTGCTTTTATTGCCTTTCCTTTTGGTATCAAATCCAAAAAAATTATTGCCAAGAATGATGTAAAAGAGCTTACTTCTTACGTTTCCTTCTGGAGTTTTATTGTTTTGTGTCTTACATTAAAGTCTTTAATCCATTTTGAATTGCTTTTTCCTATGGTGTAAAATAGGGGTCTAGTTTCATTCTTTTGCATGTGGCTGTCCAGTTTTCCTAACACCATTTGTTGAAGAGACCATGCTCTTCCCATTGTATATTCTTGGCTCCTTTGTTGAAAATCAGTTGACTATATACACATAGGCTTATTTCTGGACTCTCTATTCTGTTCCACTGATCTCTGTGTCTGTTTTTACACCAACACCATATGGTTTTGATTACTATAGCTTTGTAATATATTTTGAAATCAGAAGTAAAATGCCTCCAGCTTTGGTCTTCCTTCTCAAATTTGCTTTAGCTATTCAAGTTCTTTTGTAATTCTATAAAAATTTTAGAGTTGTTGTATCTATTTCTGTAAAAAAAACAATGTCACTGGAATTTTGATAAGGATTACAAGGAATCTGTAAAGCACTTTGGGTACTATGGACATCTTTCCAATATTAATTCTACCAGTCCATGAACACAGAATACCTTTCGATTTATTTGTGTCTTCTTCAATTTCATTAATTAATGTTTTAGAGTTTTCAGTGTACAGACCTTTCACCTCCTTTGTTAAATATATTCCTAAGCATTTTATTTTTATTTTGATGCTATTGGAATGAGATTGTTTTCTTATGTTACCTTTCCAATAGTTTGCTGTTAGCAAACTATTATGTATAGAAACATAACTGGTATTCAACACCCATTTATGATAAAAAATCTCCAGAAAGTGGGCATAGAGGGAACCTACCTCAACATAATAAAGACCATATATGGGTTTGACCATATATGACAAACCCACAGCAAACATCATTCTCAATGGTGAACTGAAAGCATTTCCTCTAAGATCAGGAACAACACAAGGATGTCCAATCTCGCCACTATTATTCAACCTAGTTTTGGAAGTCCTAGTCATGGCAATCAGAAAAGAAAAAGAAATAAAAAGAATCCAAATTGGAAAACAAGAAGTAAAACTGTCACTGTTGGCAGATGACATGAAACTATGCATAGAGAATCCTAAAGATGCTACCAGAAAACTACTAGAGCTAATTTAATCAATTTGGTAAAGTTGCAAGATGCAAAATTCATGCACAGAAATCTCTTGCATTCCTATACAATAATGATGAAAACTCTGAAAGAGAAATTAAGGAAACACTCCCATTTACCACTGCAACAAAAAGAATAAAATACCTAGGAATAAACCTACCTAAGCAGACAAAAGACCTGTATGAAGAAAACTACAAGACACTGATGAAAGAAATCAAAGACAAACAGATGGAGAGATATACCATGTTCTCAGATTGGAAGAATCAATATTGTGAAAATGACTCTACTACCCAAAGCAATCTACAGATTCAATGCAATCCCTATCAAATCACCAATGGCATTTTTTACAGAACTAGAACAAAAAATCTTAAAATTTGTAAGGAGACACAAAAGACCCTGAATAGCCAAAGCAATCTTGAGGGAAAAAACAGAGCTGGAGGAATCAGATTCCCTGATTTCACACTATACTACAAGCTACAGTAATCAAGACAGTACGGTACTGGCACAAGAACAGAAATATAGAACAATGAAACAGGAGAGAAAGCCCAGAAATAAACCCATGCACCTATGGTCAACTAATCTATGACAAAGGAGGCAAGGGTATACAACAGAGAAAAGACAGTCTCTTCAAGAAGTGGTGCTGGGAAACTGGACAGCTACATGTAAAAGAATGAAGTTAGAACACTCCCTAACACCATTCACAAAAACAAACTCAAAATGGATTAAAGACCTAAATGTAAGACCGGACACTATAAAACTCTTAGAGGAAACCATGGGAAGAACACTCTTTGACATAAATCACAGTAAGATCTTTTTTGACCCACCTCCTACAGTAATGGAAATAAAAACAAAAATAAATAAATGGGACCTAATGTAACTTAAAAGCTTTTGCACAGCAAAGGAAACTAAAAACAAGATGAAAAGACAACCCTCAGAATGGGAGAAAATATTTACAAACAAATCAACAGACAAAGGATTAATCTCCAAAATATACAAACAGCTCATGCAGCTCAATATTAAAAAAAAACAAACAACCCAATCAAAAAATGGGCAGAAGGCCTAAATAGACATTTCTCCAAAGAAGACATACAGATGGCCAAGAGGCACATGAAAAGCTGCTCAACATCACTAATAATTAGAGAAATGCAAATCAAAACTACAATGAGGTATCACCTCACACCAGTTAGAATGGGCATCATCAGAAAAGCTACAAATGATAAATGCTGGAGAGGGTGAGGAGAATAGGGAACCCTCCTGCATTGTTGGTAGGAATGTAAATTGATACACACTATGGAGACTAGTGTGGACATCCTTAAAAAACTAAAAATAGAACTACCATATGACCCAGCAATCCCACTACTGGGCATATACCCTGATAAAACCATAATTCAAAAACAGACATGCACCCCAATGTTCACTGCAGCACTATTTACAATAGCCAGGTCACGGAAGTAACCTAAATGCCCATCGACAAATGAATGCATAAAGAAGATGTGGTACATATACACAATGGAATATTACTCAGCCATAAAAAGAAACAAAATTTGGTCATTTGTAGAGACATGGATGGACCTAAAGAACGTCATACAGAGTGAAGTCAGAAAGAGACAAACAAATATCATATATTAACGCATATATGTGGAATCTAGAAAAGTGGTACAGGTCAACCAGTTTGCAAGGCAGAAATAGAGACACAGATGTAGAGAACAAATGTATGGACACCAAGGGGGGAAAGAGGAGAGATGAACTGAGAGACTGGGATTGACATATATACACTAATATGTATAAAATAGATAACTAATAAGAAACTGTTGTATAAAAAAATAAAATAAAGTTCAAAAAAAAAGAAACATATTTGACTTTGGCCATGATCTTACTGCAACACCATGGGGTTAATAATTATTTTAGCCATTTATCAGGTAAGGATTTTGAGACCCAGGCTTAAGAGCATGGCTTGTGTGACAGATACAGGTTTAGACCCAGGTCTGTCTCTGCCACCTACTAATGACCCTAAAAATTTGAGAAAGGTAATCTTGCTTGCTATGACCAAACTCATATGGAAGTTTCTCTTCTCCACCCCTCAGCACATCAGGACTCAAACAGATGGTTTCCTTTAAGTATTTTTATCCAAGAGATTCAACTTCCCCTTCAGAAGGTTTTAATGCCCTCTCCCTGATCTACAATTTTGCTCTTCCCTTAAAATCTAGCTCACGAAAAAAACCATAAAAAATACAAACACGGGCTTCCCTGGTGGCGCAGTGGTTGAGAGTCTGCCTGCCGATGCAGGGGATGCGGGTTCGTGCCCCGGTCCGGGAGGATCCCACATGCCGCGGAGCGGCTGGGCCCGTGAGCCATGGCCGCTGAGCCTGTGCGTCCGGAGTCTGTGCTCCGCAACGGGAGAGGCCACAGCAGTGAGAGGCCCGCGTACCGCAAAAAAAATAAATAAATAAATAAATAAATACAAACACATGGAGACTAAACAATATGTTCCTCAATAACCAAGAGATCACTGAAGGAATCAAAGAAGAAATCAAAAAATATCTAGAAACAAATGACAATGAAACCACAATGACCCAAACCTATGGGATGCAGCAAAAGCAGTTCTAAGAGGGAACTTTACAGCAATACAACACTACCTCAAGGAACAAGAATATTCTCAAATAAACACCTAACCTTACACCAAAAGCAATTAGAGAAAGAACAAAAAAACCTGAAGTTAGCAGAACCTAAGAAATCATAAAGATCAGATCAGACATAAATGAAAAAGAAATGAAGGAAACGATAGCAAAGATAAATAAAACTAAAAGCTGGTCCTCTGAGAAGATAAACAAAATTGATAAGCCATTAGCCAGACGCATCAAGAAAAAAAGGGAGAGGACTCCAATCAACAGAGTTAGAAATGAAAAAGGAGAAGTAACAACTGACACTGCAGAAATACAAAGGATCATGAGAGATTTATTACAAGAAACTATATGCAATAAAATGGACAACCTGGAAGAAATGGACAAATACTTAGAAAAGCACAACCTTCTGAGACTGAGCCAGGAAGAAATAGAAAATATAAACAGACCAATCAAAAACACTGAAATTGAAACTGTGATTAAAAATCTTCCAAAAGGGCTTCCCTGGTCGCACGGTGGTTGAGAGTCTGCCTGCCAATGCAGGGGACACGGGTTCGTGCCCCGGTCCGGGAGGATCCCACATGGCGTGGAGTGGCTGGGCCCATGAGCCATGGCCGCTGGGCCTGTGCATCCGGAGCCTGTGCTCCACAACGGGAGAGGCCACTAGCAGTGAGAGGTCCGCGTACCACAAAAAAAAAAAAAATCTTCCAACCAACAAAAGCCCAGGACCAGATGGCTTCACAGGCGAATTCTATCAAACATTTAGAGAAGAGTTAACACCTATCCTTCTCAAACTCTTCCAAAATATAGCAGAGTGAGGAACACTCCCAAACTCATTCTACGAGGCCACCGTCACCCTGATACCAAAACCAGACAACGGTGTCACAAAAAAAGAAAACTATAGGCCAATATCACTGATGAACATAGATACAAAAATCCTCAACAAAAAACTAGCAAACAGAATCCAACAGTACATTAAAAGGATCATACACCATGATCAAGTGGGGTTTATCCCAGGAATGAAAGGATTCTTCAAAACATGCAACTCAATCAATGTGATACACCATATTAACAAATCAAAGGAGAAAATCATATGATCATCTCAATAGATGCAGAGAAAGCTTTCGACAAAATTCAACAGCCATTTATGATTAAAAAGTCCTCCAGAAAGTAGGCATAGAGGGAACTTACCTCAACATAATAAAGGCCATATATGACAAACCCACAGCCAACATCGTTCTCAATGGTAAAAGACTGAAACCATTTCCACTAAGATCAGGAACAAGACAAGGTTGCCCACTCTCACCACTATTATTCAACATAGTTTTGGAAGTTTTAGCCACAGCAATCAGAGAAGAAAAAGAAATAAAAGGAATCCAAATCAGAAAAGAAGACGTAAAACTGTCACTGTTTGCAGATGATATGATACTATACATACAGAATCCTAAAGATGCTACCAGAAAACTACTAGAGCTAATCAAAGAATTGGGTAAAGTAGCAGGATACAAAATTAATGCACAAAAATTTCTTCCATTCCTATACACTAATGATGAAAAATCTGAAAGAGAAATTAAGGAAACACTCCCATTTACCACTGCAACAAAAAGAATAAAATACCTAGGAATAAACCTACCTAAGGAGACAAAATACCTATATGCAGAAAACTATAAGACACTGATGAAAGAAATTACAGACAATACAAACAGATGGAGAGATATGCCATGTCCTTGGATTGGAAGAATCAACATTGTGAAAATGACTATTCTACCCAAAGCAATCTACAGATTCAGTGCAATCCCTATCAAGTTACCAATGGCATTTTTCACTGAACCAGAACAAAAATTTTCACAATTTGTATGGAACCACAAAAGACCCCGAATAGCCAAAGCAATCTTGAGAAAGAAAAATGGAGCTGGAGGAATCAGGCTCCCTGACTTCAGGCTATACTACAAAGCTACAGTAATCAAGACAGTATGGTACTGGCACAAAAACAGAAATATAGATGAATGGAACAGGACAGAAAGCCCAGAGATAAACCCAGGCACCTATGGTCAACTAATCTATGACAATGCAGGCAAGGATATACAATGGACAAAAGACAGCCTCTTCAATAAGTGGTGCTTGGAAAACTAGACAGCTACATGTAAAAGAATGAAATGAGAACAACTCCCTAACACCATTCACAAAAATAAACTCAAAATGGATTAAAGAGCTAAATGTAAGGCCAAACACTATAAAACTGTTAGAGGAAAACATAGGCAGAACATTCCATGACATAAATCACAGCAAGATCCTTTTTGACCCACCTCCTAGAGAAATGGAAATAAAAACAAAAATAAACAAATGGGACCTAGTGAAACTTAAAAGCTTTTGCACAGCAAAGGAAACCATAAACAAGACGAAAAGACAACCCTCAGAATGGGAGAGAATATTTGCAAATGAAGCAACTGACAAAGGATTAATCTCCAAAACATACAGGCAGCTCATGCAGCTCAATATCAAAAAAACAAACTACCCAATCCAAAAATGGGCAGAAGACCTAAATAGACATTTCTCCACAGAAGATATACAGATTGCCAACAAACACATGAATGGATGCTCAACATCACTAATCATTTGAGAAATGCAAATCAAAACTACATTGAGGTATCACCTCACACTGGTGAGAATGGCCAACATCAAAAAATCTACAAACAATAAATGCTGCAGTGGGTGTGGAGAAAAGGGAACCCTCTTGCACTGTTGGTGGGAATGTAAATTGATACAGCCACTATGGAGAACAGTATGGAGGTTCCTTAAAAAACTAAAAATAGAACTACCATTTGACCCAGCAATCCCACTATTGGGCATATACCCTGAGAAAACCATAATTCAAAAAGAGACATGTACCACAATATTTACTGTAGCACTATTTACAATAGCCAGGATATGGAAGCAACCTAAGTACCCACTGACAGATGCATGGATAAAGAAGATGTGGCACATATATACAGTGGACTATTACTCAGCCATAAAAAGAAATGAAATCGAGCTATTTGTAGTGAAGTGGATGGACATAGTCTGTCATACAGAGTGAAGTAAGTCAGAAAGAGAAAAACAAATACCGTATGCTAACACATATATATGGAATCAAAAAAAAAAAAAGTGGTTCTGAAGAACCTAGGGGCAGGACAGGAATAAAGACGCAGACCTAGAGAAGGGACTTGAGGACACAGGCAGGGGGAAGGGTAAGCTCGGATGAAGTGAGAGAGTGGCATGGACATATATACACTACCAAATGTAAAATAGATAGCTAGTGGGCTTCCCTGGTGGCGCAGTGGTTGAGAGTCCGCCTGCCGATGCAGGGGGCGTGGGTTCGTGCCCCAGTCTGGGAAGATCCCACATGCCGCGGAGCGGCTGGGCCCGTGAGCCATGGCCGCTGAGCCTGCGCGTCCGGAGCCTGTGCTCCGCAACAGGAGAGGCCACAACAGTGAGAGGCCCGCGTACCGCAAAAAAAAAAAAAAAAAAAAAAAAAAAAAAAAAAAAAAATAGATAGCTAGTGGGAAGCAGCCGAATAACGCCGGGAGATCAGCTCAGTGCTTTGTGACCACCTAGAGGGGTGGGACAGGGAGGGTGAGTGGGAGATACAAAAGGAAGGGGTTATGGGGATATATGTATACCTATAGCTGATTCACTTTGTTATACAGCAGAAACCAACACAATATTGTAAAGCAATTATACTCCAATAAAGATGTTAAAAAAAAAAAGAAAACAGGAGAGAAATATGTAAGTTTAAATGCTTCATTTATAGTAAAAATTAATGTCAATGAACTAAACATCCAAATTAAGAAATAAAAATTTTTTAAAGGGAAAAAAGAAGAAAAAATCTAGTTTGCTGTTTAGAAATGGGTTCTAAGTCAGGCCAAATTCAGTCAAGAACCATGATGTAAACTTCAGAGAAAACAAATTTTTTCCTACTTACTTGAAGAGTTGTTTCTATTTTTTAGGCTAATGGAAGAGATGCAGAGGTTCTATTGACTGGGTAATGACTTAGCCTTGGTTTTAATTTTCAGTCTTTCATTGGATATTCCAATACACTTTGCTGATTCAATAAAAGTATTATCCAAAGTGGCCTTTTAAATGTGAGGAGGAGGTCCATAGAGAGAACACATCACCATCTTTATGGAAAGGTAGAAAGAACAGTAGACAAAGATTCTAAGGTCAGACTCACTTGGACTCTGCAAATTACTAGCTATTTGATCTTGGGCAAGTCATTTCAAAAGTTTGGACCCCAATTTTCTCATCATTTAAGTGAGCAGTAAGCTGGATACCCTCTCAGCTCTTTCAGCTCTGACATTATTTGATTCTAGTGCCAGAGCATAACTTCATGATATACTCTACACGTTTTTTTTTTTTTCTCCCAAACACATTGACATCATGTTAAATTAGATTGACTCATGTTCCCCCATGTAAACAATTGTGGCTATTGCCAAAATTTGCTAACAAACAGAAGACAGGCGTGGCATGTTTCAAATTCTTTTTCCTTTAATGCTCTGAGCACATTTTTGATGTGTTGAAAAACTGAAGGGTATTTCTGTATGCTGTTCTTTATGCGACTGATGAGATCACCCCAAAAATATTTCACAGAGCCTCTTTCATACCTTTGCCAGAACATCCAAAGTTGAGCAAAAATATTTGAACTAGACGTCTAGATTTCTTTTAAAATACATCTGTGTTAGAGAAAAAAGCAAATACACAAACTAGATGTTAATCTTTCTGTTTGATAAACCAAAGCATATTGATAAGCGCCTGTCAAATAGCTGAGATGTATTATAAATGAACGTAACTTTCGTTGGACAGCATGCTGACTGAGCTGTAGAATACAGCCTAGAGGCGTTTGTAACTAGAAAGAGATACCATAGGACATGGTGTTCTCAGGGGAAAAAACACATGGAAATTGTGAAATGTTTTGGAAAGCAGGAATTCCAAACTATCATCTTCCTAGCAGATCTGATTACTCTCATGTGTTCTGATTTCACAGCAAACTCCAATCCAGTTGACATTTAGGGAGGAAGTTTCCCAAAGAAACCATTTGTGGCATCCTTGGAAATACTTCTGGATGGTTATGCATTATGGGAAGGCTTGGTATCATCCTCAACTGAAATTTGAGTTTTTTGATTAAAGGAAATCTTGTGTAAGGACATAAGCTCAGACCTTAACATATACTGCTAGTTGACATCCAGACTGGTAACTACTTGACTTTTACAAGAAGTCCTGACACAGGGCAGCTTAACCTAAGGCATAGTGAGATTCGGTAGCTCTGATCGTTTCCCTTCTTCCTGAATGTCTCATAGGGCTCATCTGAACACATGGCTCTCATCTTTTTTGCAAGCGACTTGATATTTAAGATCAGCTCAGAAGGCCAAAAAACACGAGAATAAGCCAAGTCTTCCATTCCCTAACCTTGTTTCCTCACAAAAGCCACTACACCTTGTCCTGGGATGGGAAGAGGAGAACGGCATAGGTATATTTCTTCACTAGAATTTTCTATTGGCCTCACCTCAGCAGCTTGAGCGGCCAGCCTCCACACATGCTTCCTTAATGTCTAGCACAGTCTTTTACGTCAAATTCACCTGTCTTTCCCCAACTACTGTGCTTCCACTACCAACATAGGCCCTATCACTTTTCTTCTTTATTTGGTTATACCAACCTGGTACCTAGAAGGACCCATGGAAAGATAAGCTTTCCATCTTCATATGAGCAAAGTGGGCCAACCCTGTGAAAGAATGGGAAGAACTCAGATAGGGGCAGGAGAAGAAGAGCCAGAAGACACACAGCATTTGCCTCAACAAGATGACCACTCCCACTTCCCTAGCTGCACCTCTGCCCTTATTTTAAGCGCTCTAATTTTCTCTGATTCAATTTGCATTCAAAACCAAGTTGTTCTTTCTTCTGAAGGAGTGGTTAGACATACTGACTGAAGCACAACGTTCTTGTATTTCCCTCTCAGTCTTTAAGAAAGATCACATAGGCAGTAATAATACCCTTAAAAGATTGTATTTTCCCATGAAAAAAAGAATTTACTAGGTAGTTCATGGGACTGGGCCTTGGCAAAGAAAAAGGGAGGGACTTCCTCTACCCCTAGGACAATTGGTCAGAGATCAGGAGAAAGGAGAAGTCTAGACACAGCATAGGACTGAGACAAGAAATCCTCCGGATCCAGCCATCAGCAACATGGCGAAGCCGTGAGGGATTGAGGGGACGGGGAGATGCCCTCTTTAACCTCTGCACACAAAGAAGGACAGCAAATTCACAGCAGCTTTGGATAATGAACAGTACATTTCTTCGGTAGACAGGCTCCCTGATTTATAGTGGGTACCCAGCTAACCCCTAAATTTAAGCAGTGGACCAGGAGGCCGGGTCCAGAGAAGTTGGACCATCTGGATTTCAACAGGGTCATGTGGGCAACAACATCAGCAAGGGCCCCAGACGAGGCCTCTTCAGAAGGCTGAGCCAGATCTCACCCTTTTTTTTCTCTGCTTGAGACCTTGGTAGTCAGGATTTACAACTGGTCTGAGCAATCATTACTGTTCTTGGGAGTGGTCAAGTGAAACCCACGGAATAAAAAATGGCAACCCCTCAGTTGGAAGAGGAACTCAGAATCATTGAATTTGAATGTGTAAATTTTATATCCAAAATTGGGAAGTAAGGAATATAGATTTCACATTGGTAAATATTTGGATTGCCCAATATCCATTCATTTTCTAACAGCACTCTGATTCCTTTTGAGAAATGACTTTTTCCCCATTGGACAAAGTCTAGTGGGATAATCATTAGGGGTTATGACCTTCCCTACCCAAGGAACTAGCTCAAGATACAGACTGAACCAACTAGATGCCCCCTTCCTGAATATTTACATCTGAGCAGAGGGTCAAAGGGTCTGGAAGTGACTAGAATCTACCCTATCTCCATGGACGGTTCCTGCTGGGGCCCTAGAGTGTCTGGCTTCTTTGCCTCTGGAGCTATCTTATTTCTTGCCACATCCCCAACATGCTCTCCTAGGATCCTGGCAATTTTGTGAGCCTCTGTAACCTTCCAGTAGATTCCTTCTAGCTTTAGTTAGCCAGGATCCACCTCTATAGCTTGTCATTAAAGGCATTTAACTAATATACACCCGCATTCATACAGTGGGCTGAAGTTTATAAGGCTTTTGGTCATCTAGTGCCCCATTTCACTCCCACAGCACTATGACGTTAGTAGAGCAGATATTATGTATGCTCACTGATTCATGAAAAAAAAACCTAGACACGAAGGGCTTAGACAACTGGCCCAAGCTCTCCCAGCAAGAAAGTGCCCCCAAGCCCAAGACCTCGGGCTTCTCACCCAGCACCCTGCACCGTACTGCGGTGAGGTGTGAGCTCCTCATCTGTTCTACATAAAGCAGCAAAAGGAAGACAAGTTAACTGGAAACATGCATGCTCTCTTAGCAGCATTCATGTGACTAATATCACAGGCCTCTTTTTAAATTTCCCTTTTAGTGCACAGGGATCAAGATGTAAAAACATTCTTTAATATACTGCAGCAATGTTAATGGAGCCAGACTGCACAGGGTGACGTATTTACATTCAGAAAGATTGGAAGTAATGGCAAATTGGCTCTGATGTCATCTATAATTGTTGTTTTTTTTTAGAGGAGAGATACCTAAGTCCATCATCTCTGTGTAGAAGGAATTGGTTTCTTGGAAACAAAAATAAACATGCCTATCTTCCAAAAGGGAACTGACATTAATCAAGAAGCACCTGAAAATGGGCAACACAGGGGCAATAATTACTCCTTGACTAACAGCAGGGACTTCCAGACTTTTTTCTTTACATATAGAAGGACTAAATTTAAAGTAGCAATGAAACTTAACTGAACAGTACAAGATTTGTCTGAAGCCAGTCATGTTCTTTGAGAATTCAAAATCACTAAATAATTTGCCTGAGGGCTTCCCTGGTGGCCCAGTGGTTGAGAGTCCGCCTGCTGAGGCAGGGGACACGGGTTCGTGCCCCTGTCTGGGAAGAACCCACATGCCGCGGAGCGGCTGGGCCCGTGAACCATGGCCGCTGAGCCTGCGCGTCTGGAGCCTGTGCTCCGCAACGGGAGAGGCCACAACAGTAAGAGGTCCGCGTACAGCAAAAAAAAAAAAAATAATAAATAAGAATAATAACTTGCCTGAAATCACATTTCAGATCCTCAGTAATGTTTAGTGCAGAAGGCAAATAATTCAGGCTAGAATCACAGCAGTGAGAAATCACCCAAAGCAAAGAACTGAGGCCCCCCAGCCAACAACATAACTAACTGTAAACCTACTGCTTCGAGGCTCACCATCACCACTAGGCTCTTCTCTTGGAACAAGTCCTTCTCACAGACAAATAAGAAAAAACTTAGTTCCTGATATCACCTGTTTTATAATGCTACAATATTTCTCAGTTTAGATGAGAGAACCCTTCATGAAAATGCTTGAAATATAAGTACTAAAAAAATAAACATGACAGGAACAAGTTCATGGACATGTTGAATTCATGCAGGCATTAACATTTTTTATTTACAGAAAAAATTTCTTCTTGTCAACATCTGCTCCCTGTCAACATCTATTCTAGACCCTTTTATTATAAAAGACAACATCATCTAGATAAAATATATTTTATAAATAATAGACATTTCATGACCTTATATGGAAAACCTGGTGACAAAATTTTTCTTCAGAGTCCCTTGGTGTGCAAATCAGATGTTCTTTTACACCAGGGAAAATGTGAAAAAATATTCCCCTTAATATGTACACATACACAAATTACAGCACATTCCCCATTGGTATCACCCCCACGTGGGTACACAGTTTGTTCTGTTGGTTTGATTGGATATGCTTCTTAATTTCTACAAAATTGATTTACTGAACAAAAACTAGAATCTCAATGTCTCTAAAATATAAGTAAAAGACTAAAATTGATCAGTAAGAAAAAGAAATACAGGAAGTAAAGCAGAAAAGAAAGGAATTTCTATAAATATCAATAATCACAGCATTATATGATATGCAAATAGGAGTGTCTCCAAACATCTATGAAAAGAGATCCATGAAACTGTTCTTTATATTCCCAGATGAAAGGCAGACCTGAAATAGTAAATAATTCTGAGAGTGATGGCTGTACAGCATCAAGTTCAATGCTAGGACTGCAGGTCAAATTTGATTAACATACTTCTCTTATCACTGCCTTCCTTTACTAGTTGTCTTCTTCTAGCTTGGTGATTTGTTAGTACTTTTATTTTATTTTTAAATATATTGCTCCCTGTTGCAGGACAAGCACGTGATTAATCTTTCTATGGATAACAACTATTCTTGACATGTAAATCAAGTATTGCCGAAAGCAAATAAAGCGTTTTGGAAAACAAATAAAAGCATTTTAGTGTTTCTAAAGAGACTAATTTGTAGGGTGTGATTGGGGGGGTGGCAGTGGGGGATGGGAGGAATGTCGATATAGTTTTTTTTTTTCCCCTTGAGAGTTCTCTTCTGAAAGAAAAATGTTAGAGTACTGCAAAGAATACATTCTTTGGCAGCATTCTGTCTTTACTTCATTAAAAAGAAAGCTTTACACATAATGACTTACAGAGCACATAAATGTCCTTGGAGTATAAGTGAATCCTACTTTATTTGGGGTTGAAGGGAGGGAAAGAGTTAGTGTCCACAATTTGCTTGCTTTTTTGACTTTTTCCATAGCTCTCTTGTCTTCCCATCTGACAGGCTCTATCTAAGATGCTGAAGTAGATCAAATTTCCTTTCTCCTTTCCCCAGGTTAATGACATTTGCTGTGAAGGCCAGGAGATTACTAGAGAATTGGGAACTGGAGTCAGGGAGCTGGAAGGCTGTATCTCAGGAATAATTTCCTCCATTTATCTGATGAGAGTATTGTGAAAGTACCCAAGTTATTAGTCTATATATAAATAACACTGCCACCCACCTGGGATTTTCTCTCAGAGAGGCAGGCTTCAAGAGCTTCTCTCTAGTTTCTAAAGTGAGGTCCTGTTTCGAGTCACCTTGGGGTGTAATATATTCTATTTATTCCTAAATGTACATGGCTAAAAAAAAAAAAGTTTTCAGATTATTTGTTTTTCATCACTTCTCTAAATATTCTATTTCCCAGCTTCATCACCCACCCACTTATTCATCAGGCTTGGCTACAAATACATTTTGACAGTCTTCCAAATCCAAACATACCCTCAAAGGATGAAAAATCACTGATAATTCTTTTGAATGTTCAGAGACCGAGGAAAAGGCCTGATAAAGCCACCCTAACAATAAGGCCAGGATGCTAGAGCCAGCTCTTGCCAGAATGGTACTGATTATGTAAGAAGGATGTTTCAGAGCTAATCGACACCCTTTCCCCTACACACACACACACACACACACACACACACACACACACACACACACATACACACACACCAAGGCCTTTCAAACAAGGCAAATCAATAGTGTCCTAAGGTAGAAACAAAAAGAAAAAGAAAAAAAAAATTCTTAAAGTCGGTTCTTTGGGGAGAGATTATTCAGGACTCCTATTTACTTCCCATTCCATAGTGGCTGCAACTCTGAGCCTCACTAAAATATTACAAAGTGTATACCTTCTGTTTGTATTACATCCCTGGATCTTTACATCTACCAAACATCCAGATGATGAGAAATCTCCCATTCATAGCCCTTTCTAATTTTCTCTGTGTGTATGGTGTTATTTTAGGAACCAAAATGTGAGGAATTTTCATGCTTCTTAAAAATAAGCATGTTTCATGCCATCTTTCTTATGGATTCTGCAATAGATAGATGAATTGGTTCCAAATGGTTGGGTTTTCACTCTCATTAACTAACACTAAGGCAACGTGCAGTGGATTCTTCAGCATTCAGAATCACAGAAGTCCAGAGGGAAAATAAAGGGCAGGATATATGAACCTTGACTCTTGAATAAGCTTAGGTGCCTGGAGTCACTGACATTCTGGAACGTAGAGTTGAAAAATGGTATTTCTTAGGTAATTATGATCTCAGCCGGTTCTAATGGAGCAATAATAGTTTGGCAGATCCTATGGGTGGTGTGCATTTCAGAGCCCTCACAAATTCCAGGGAAAGAAAGTTATTCTTTTATCTCAGGAAAGAAAGAATAATTGACCTATTGGGACAAAGGAGAAAATTGACTACAGTTCCTTTGGTACTATGGTCTCTTGTCATTTAGAAAATAGTGATTGGATTACAGAGTGGATTAGCATAATTTAGTGGTAAAAGCGCTTGTAACCATTTATCTTCTGGATAAATGGTTACTGAACCATATTTCTTAAATTCCTTCCCTTCTACCTATCTCAGTTTGGTGGAGAAAAAAAAAAGGGATGGGAAACCGAAGGAGTATAACATAACTCTAAATACAAAACCACATGGCATGGTAAATGTCCCACTGTGAGTCAGGATGACAAGTACTGCATAGTATTACCAGAAACAAGAGGTGGAAATGGGGCTTCCCTGGTGGCGCAGTGGTTGAGAGTCCGCCTGCCGATGCAGGGGACACGGGTTTGTGCCTCGGTCCGGGAAGATCCCACATGCCGCGGAGCAGCTAGGCCCGTGAGCCATGGCCGCTGAGCCTGCGCGTCCGGAGCCTGTGCTCTGCAACGGGATAGGCCACAACAGTGAGAGGCCCGTGTACCACAAAAAAATAAAATAAAAATAAAGGTGGAAATGAAAGTACTCATCGGATCTGCAGATTTCATATAGGTAAGATGGTCATTTTGAATAATTATGAATTTCTGCTTTGAACTAATTTAATAAACAATTTATCTTAGGGTTTTAATGAGTCCTTGAAAAGACACACACACAGTAATACATACTCATTGTTTAAAAAAAAAAAAGTCAAATACTACAGAAGTGATTTTAAATTTTAAAAATCTGTCCTCATCTCCATTCTGCTCCATCCCAGGGACCTGCTTCCCAGAGACAACCACCTTAATCTTATTGTTTTTAGTTATTTAGTTAACCCTAAATAATATGTTATACTGAAATTATTGATTTTCTTTGGGCTTTCTTTTTCAACTTGAAGTTGAGGATTCAGCTAAGTGAAGACTGAAAACCAACCGGAGTGTTTGGATTAAAATGACATTTAAAATGGTGTTCACTCCAGAGAGCTAAGCAGGGTGCCAGGATTGTATTTCTCTTTTCACAGGTCCAAAGTAATGACCTTTCTGTCATTCAAAGGAGGAGGAACACGTGAACTAAGCACTCAGTCAAATGAATGAACTTTTCTTTAAGTCATTAAACATAAGAAATCATTTCATGTTGAGTTTGCTCCTTACTTGTATCACTACTCTCTTGTAACATTTTTGTTGTACTTGTTTTGCTTTATTCTTTCCTGGGTTTTATATTTGCCTTTTTTTTAAAGGAAAAACAGACAACTCATATACTTCTTTTTTTTTTTTTTTTTTTTTTTTTTTTTCGTTACGCGGGCCTCTCACTGTTGTGGCCTCTCCCGTTGCGGAGGACAGGCTCCGGACGCGCAGGCTCAGCGGCCATGGCTCACGGGCCCAGCCGCTCCGCGGCATGTGGGATCTTCCCAGACCGGGGCACGAACCCGTGTCCCCTGCATCGGCAGGCAGACTCCCAACCACTGCGCCACCAGGGAAGCCCTCATATACTTCTTTATCTGTGAAACACGACCTTCTCTGTTAAGTCTCCCCTGGCTCTCCAGTGTAAGGTCAGTGATTCCCACATTTAAGATCCTATAGCACACATTTTGTCTGAGTTCTAGTTTAGTAAAAGACTGGTTGGAAACGGAGTGCCTATTTTATTGAATTATAATTATACATTTAGGTCTATGTCTACTGGAGTAGACTATGAATTCTTTAAAAAGAAAATAATTGTATTACCTTTTCATCCTTTACCTCCTGCATGCTGCCCAGCACTTAGTGTTTATTACCTTTGTTGGATGAATAAATTATCATAGCCTATAAACATGTACCTCTCAAGGGACTGAGGCTCACTCACCTCATCCTCCCATCTCCACCCTCCTTATTTCTAGATTCATTTCAGAACATTTACAATTAGAAATCATTGTAAGTTTTAAGCTGTTTTCTTAAGAATTCCGGGAGAATTTAGCCATGTTATCCTCTGACCTTGAAAATAAAATAAGAATCATCACAAAGATGTTGTAATTCTCCTTCTTTTCACCCTCCATTTATAAATATCTCTTTAGGAGAGGGGCTTCCCTGGTGGCGCAGTGGTTGAGAGTCTGCCTGCTAATGCAGGGGACACAGGTTCGAGCTCTGGTCGGGGAGGATCCCACATGCCGCGGAGCAACTAGGCCCGTGAGCCACAACTACTGAGCCTGCGCGTCTGGAGCCTGTGCTCCGCAACAAGAGAGGCCGCAATAGTGAGAGGTCCGCGCACCACGATGAAGAGCGGCCCCCGCTTGCCACAACTGCCCTCACACAGAAACGAAGACCCAACACAGCAAAAATAAATTAATAAAAAATAAGGAATGATAAATATCTCTTTAAAATATATATATTTTATTAGGAACTTGAAACACAAACATCAGAAAGGCTTGAATTCATCTAAATTATTTCCTACTGCCTTTAAATCCCATTTATAAATATAGAATTAAATAAATGATATAAAATATATACATTTAAAGATACAGAATATGAAAATATGAAGACACAGACCAACTCCGATGCTAGACAAATGGGACTGATTGCCTCTTTGCCATGATGATAAGATTTCTCTCAAAGTAACCTGTGATTACAAGTTTCTGAGGGGCTTTCCGAAGTCTGTCTCATTTTATGTTATCACAATATTTCCTATTACGGCAGAACATTTGCAGATAATATTCACAAAACTTGTGTTATATAGACTTTGCAAATGTCCTCACGTTTATTGGAAGTGTTTAGTTTTAGTTCCAGGCAAAGAATCAGTTAGGGGGTTAGATCTTTTTTGAGCTACTATCAATCATCATAGCTGAAGTTTGTTTGACAACAGCAAAGTCACTTTAACTTCGGCCACCCACAACTTAAAAAAAGGGATTCTTTTAGCTGAAGCATCACCTTGACAGTGAGGGTGTTTCCTGACCCCCTGTGATAGAACTCACCACACTCTCCTCTGTGGCCCCTGCATATCCTCTCCAGACCATCAGAGTATGTGAGTAAATGCTGTGCTTGGTTGCTAACACACATTTTTTTAACTTCTTTTTTTTTTTTTTGCGGTACGCTGGCCTCACACTGCTGTGGCCTCTCCCGTTGCGGACCGCAGGCTCCGGACGCGCAGGCTCAGCGGCCATGGCTCACGGGCCCAGCCGCTCCGCGGCACGTGGGATCTTCCCAGACCCGGGCACAAACCCATGTCCCCTGCATCGGCAGGCAGACTCTCAACCACTGCGCCACCAGGGAAGCCCTTAACTTCTTTATCATCCCCTTGAAGACAAGGCTGTGTGTTTATATCTGAGCACCACTATATAGTAGGCATCAAATACATGTTTGCAGAATAAATGAAGAACTCTTTCATGTGGAAATCTTCTTTTAAAACAGTTACCCCAAAATTCCTTATGCAAACACTCCAAAACTACTGCTTTGGGCCCTAATCTTTTGCCTCTAATTAAACAATTCATTTTATTAAGAAACATATTTTCTAACAACTCAAAGTACGAGATTTCAGGGAGGTGGGGTGAGATAGGACTGTAGAGCACACCACTGCCTAGTGTTGGCATTCAGGCATGTCTGGAATTGTTTGATGACTCAGTAAAACAGAGCTGATGAATGTTTATTTGCATGGATCTGGGGTTACTCTGAGGGTGAAAAAATGATCTCAGAAGAAAAATAAACTAGACATTTAATTTTGTCTCTTGGAAATTTGTTTCTTTCAAAAAAGAGAGAGATTGTAGGTAAACACTGAAAAAAACTGTTCTCCTAAACTTTCAAAGAAGCAGGAGGCAGGAAATGCTGCTTTCAGAGTCTTGACAAAATGAAACATGAGGAAGAGTGAGCCATTCCTCCTCTCCTGATGCCTCAGACCATCATACAGTCCTGGCTCCACAGTTATGGTAAAACTGAGCAGGATCCTGTGGTACAAAAGCCTCTCCAGGGACTGAGTGAACTGATGAGGGTGATTATAATTTTCATGACTTTGTTTGAATTTAAAAAAAAAAAAAAAAAAAAAAAAGCTTCTCCAGGTCCCCCATTTCTTGTTTGTATGGGGAAAAAAAAAAAAAAGGCTTTAGTATCCCAGGCCTTCCCTGAGTTCCAAAGAGCAGACTCAAGCAGTTAATGATTAGGACAATAGAGTCACAGGACTCCTAATTCCTCCTGAAGAGACACACGTAACAATCTGATACATATTCTTGAGCTGTTCTATAGAAATCAAGACCCCCCACCCAGGTGGAGGATGGTGACTACATGCTGACATCAAGCACACAGACCCCAGACTGGTTGGAACCAAAAGGCTGAGAATCCAGTCAATCAGAAACAGGGTTATGAGCTGATGACACATCTTACGATCCTTTCCCCTAACACTGTCTTTAAAAACCTTGTCTGAAAGCCACGGGGGAGTTCGGGTCTTTTAAGTATGAGTCACCTGTTCTCCTTGCTTGGCCCCTGCAATAAACGTTTCTCTGCTGCAAACTCTGACATTTCGTTTGTTTGGCCTCACTGTGCATAGGGCACATGAACTTGGGTTCGACAACAGGGGCATCCGATGTGGTGGTCCCCATGATCAGTAATGCCACTGGTAGGGAATCGTGTGCTTGAGGAGCAGGATCCACTATGGTGCCTGGAGTCGGAGAGTGGCACAAAATGACAATGTGACCACAAGAAGTGACGACGTCCAGAAGAGCTCTGGCACTGTCAGCTAAACAAGCATGTCTGTGACCATGTGTGAAATGGATCATGAGGGCTCCCAGATAGATTTGGGAGAGTTCATTTTTAAGAAGGGAAAGGTCTTACAGAAGTAGGTAGAGTCAGATGTCAGTGACATTTGGATTAGCTATTCAACCATTATTTATTGAGTACTGATTATGTTCTAGGCATTGTGCTGGGCATGGGTTATTGCTGTTAAACTGACTTCATCTGCACCCCTAGATGGGACAGCCTGGGAAAATCCTGGTTGCAATAAAGTTTAGAGTGGCTGCTCACAACAGCAAAATGTAAAATTGAAGTGGGGAAAATATGACCAATACATATGAAGGAATGCGGATTTAAAACAATGGAATATCAAGTTTTCCCTCATGTAGGTGGCAAAAATTTTAAACATAAATAACATCACGTTGACAAGACAAAGGGGAAAGATGTACTCTCATGCACTATAGGTTTGCAATGGAAATGAGTGCAACTTTTGAAGGCAACTTAGCAATATATATTATATCAGTGTAGAAATTCCCACTTCTCTCCTTTCATTAAGAAATACATGCATATATGTTCATGAAAATACAAATACAAGGCTTGGCTTTGTAGCAAATACCCACAGTAAAAAACAAAAAAAACAAAACAAAAAAAACACTTGAGCAATGGGGAATGGCTAAATAAAATATGGTCCATCTATAAAATGGAGAACTATACAACAATTTTGAAGAATAAAGTAATCTAGAATGCATCCATATAGAAAAAGCTCCTTGACACATTTTTGCTTCTACAGAATACAGTTTCTGCATAAGAACATTATTTATGTTAGAGAAAAACAGAGCAAAGAGGTTAGAAGTAACAACTTGGCTGTGAATCCTGGCCATGCTGAAACAGAGAAAGACGCTTTGGGGCCCTCCCAGGTACGAATCCTTTCCATGTCTCCCATTTCTTGTTTGTAGGAAATAGGCTTCATTCAGCCTCCTTGACCTTCCCTGAGTTCCAAAGGGAAGATTCAATCAGTTACTTATCAGGGAAGGGAGGAGAATGCAGAAACTAAGGAGGAGCAGTCAAGAAAAATTAGTGCAGCCTTGGGGCAGGGTCCTGGTTCCCCCTCAAGGAATATATATAACAATACCTTTGAGTTCTTCTGTAGGAACTAAGAAAACATATTACCCAGATGGAGGATGGTAACTTCAGGCAAAGCACAAGATCCCTGGAACATCACTCTGTTACCTCAGTGCCAACCAACCAGAAGAAAGTCTGCACACAGGGGAAGATAACAAAGATTCTGAACCCCACCCCAAACGACTCTCCCTTTAAAAACTTTCATGGTCAAGCAGAATCTTCAGAGTTGGTTTTTGGACATGAGTCCACCTTCGCCCCAGGTTGCTGACCCCCTGCATAAAGCAACCTGGCCATTCTTACCAGCACTTGCCTCTCAACTATTGGCTTTTGAGCGGCAAGCAGCCAAACCTGAGTTGGGTAACACTGCTACTTGCTGAGGGTGCAACCCTAGGCAAGCTGCTTACCCTCTCTCAGTTCCTGGATTTCTCATAAGTAAAATAGGGCTACAAATAATTCTTCCCTTCATAGCACTGTTGTGGGAATTAAACCGAACATGCCTAGCACATAGTAAGTACTCAAGAAATGTTAGCTATTATTATCCTTTTAAAAATTCACAAAATAAATAAATTCTGTTTGTACACACACTATCACACATGTACACACACATATATATGCAAAGAAAGTGATCCTGAAGGAGAGACACCAGTCTGGAAATAGCAGTTTTGAGTGCAGAGGGAATTTGGCTTAGAGATGAGTCAGGGGAATTTTTGCCTTTAATCAGTGCTCTTACCATAAGATGATTTTTTTGTATTATTATGACTTTAAATATAAAAATACATTGAATGAAAAGAAATAAGCCACACAAGAAGGAGAAGGATAAAGAAAATGAGAAAGAGACAAAGTTCTGAGCAAAAGGCAGCTTGTTGAATATGAAGGGTAGTAGAATATGGCACCCCAAAATATGCTTCTTTGGCTTAATGATTCTTTTTGAGGTGATTTTCCTGAGAAACAGGACAGTCTCTGAAAACAAAGTAGAACTTACCCTTCTGTAAGAGACATTTACGTTTATAAAGGAAATCTCCATTTATTTTTCTGAAGTATAGTTGATTTTCAATGTTGTGTTAGTTTCTGGTGTACAGCAAATGATTTAGATATATATACATATTCCTTTTCATATTCTTTTCCAATATGGTTTATTACAGGATATTGAATATCATTCCCTGTGCTGTACAGTAGGGCCTTGTTGTTTATCTGTTTTACATATAGTAGTTTGTATGAAATCTCCATTTTAAAGGAGAAGGATGACTCTAAATCACAAGAGAATCTTATAATTGGAGAAGGACAATGACTTAAATCTGCATGACCTTACTCTTCTTACCCTTGTTTATCCATGCTTCTTCTGCTAATCTCCCATAACTTCCCCTACACACACACACACCACATACACACACACCACATACACACACACCCCACATACACACACACACCACACACACACACGCATCACCACATACACACACACCACATACACCACATATACACACACACACACCACATACACACACCACCACATACACACACACCACACACACACCACATACACACACACACCACATACACACACACCACATACACACACACCACCACGCACACACACACCACACACACACCACATACACACACACACCACATACACACACACCACCACATACACACACACACCACACAGACACATACCACATACACACACACCACACACACACACCACATACACATACACACACACCACACACACACCACCACATACACACACACCACCACACACACACACACCACACACACACCACATACACACACACACCACATACACACACACACCACATACACACACACACCACCACCACATACACACACACCACCACATACACACACACACCACATACACACACACCACATACACACACACACCACATATACACACACCACCACACACACACACCACATACACACACACACCACCACCACATACACACACACACCACATACACACACACACACCACATACACACACACCACACACACCACATACACACACCACACACACACACACCACATACACACACACACACACCAGACACACACCACATACACACACACCACATACACACACACACACCACATACACACACACCACACACACACCACACACACACACCACATACACACACACACACCACATACACACACACCACACACACACATCACACACACACACACCGCATACACACACACCACATACACACACACACACACACACCACCCCTTTGTCTTTAGGTAAAGACAGTATTTAAGCTGGTGGCTTAGGCCACTTAAGAAAGTTACTCATTTTTCCCTGGGTATCTCCTGTGTATATGTGATGTTCACATTTTAAGAAACTTCTGTTTGTTTCTCTCTTGTTAATCTTTTATCACAGGAGGTCACAGCCAAGAATTCAGAAGGAAAATTATTTTTCCTCCCCTAGAAATATACTAGAATCTATGACTAAAACCCTTACGTGTCATTACCTGGACTCAATAAAGCATTCAGTAGTGTTACTTCTTGAGTAATAGAATTAATTATTTCTGAATAACAAACATTATATACCCCAGGGCTTCCCTCGTGGCGCAGTGGTTGAGAATCCGCCTGCCGATGCAGGGGACATGGGTTCGTGCCCCGGTCTGGGAAGATCCCACATGCCGTGGAGTGGCTGGGCCTGTGAGCCATGGTCGCTGAACCTGCACGTCCGGAGCCTGTGCTCTGCAACGGGAGAGGCCACAACAGCGAGAGGCCCGCGTACCGCAAAAAAAAAAAAAAAAAAGAATATACCCCAGAAATATTTCAGCAATCACCTAAAAACTTAGATAAATTATTCAAAAGGAAGGGTGCCCTTATTCGTATACACACACACATGCACATCCATACATACATATATATACATACATATGTATAGCATTTAGACTTTACATGACTTCCTATCATTTCATGCCCCCATTCTACTGTTTTGTTGCTGTTGTTGTTGTTTTCTTTTGCTTAATTTTCCTTTCCTTTTCATAGAATGTTGTGAGCTTTGTAAATATCTGTGTAAATATTAAACATTAATTACCAGCTTATACATTTAGTTTCTGTTGAAAGTGATAGAAACTCCACGCTGTCACCTCGGGGCCTGACAACAAAATGGCTCCATGAAATAAGCTGAGGCCTCTGTAAAGGAAAAGCAGTTTTTAGTGCCAAGAAGTTAGCACCACCTGCCATCTCAACCTCCATGAGTCTCAGACAAGCTGTGTAACAAGAACAGATAAAGGGAATTCGACAGAACAACTCAGGAAAATGTTCTCTTGAAAGAGCTGGAAGCAGGGTGAGCGACCGAGCCCTCTAACTTGATCCCCATCAGAGATGAGCAGAGATGAGATGAAGTTGACTTCATAGCCCCGCCCCCTCACACTCCAGCCCCTGGACCGCCCTGGGCTACCCACTCTGTCCACGCCTTAGCTCCTGGCTGGCTCCGCCTTTCTCAGTGGACTGCTCAGCCTCTCGACCACCGTCCGAGAAATGAAACAATCCTGCCAACAAAAGACTTCCCCATACCAACACAGAAGAGAGAGAACACAATGTATTACAGATTCGCACGCATAAAACTGTGGACAAAGTCTAGGCAGACTTTCATACAAGTTTACACAGAAAAGTGGATGAGAGAAAAATTAAAATTTTTTTCCCTGAGATTAACTTCCTGTATGACTATGAAGAACTTCCAAATTAATCTTAGAGGCATGTGTTTATAGCTCTAAGCAGCGTCAGAAGACCCACGACCTTGCATTGTAAAATCAAAAGCCTGATAAACACAGGGCCTCTTGTGTATTGAAGGAGACTCCCTAAGGAGGAGAGGGTGGGAGAGACAGCTGCTTCCCTCCTCTTTATGAAACTGAGAGCTTGATCATCTCACCTTACAATTTGAAAGCTTACCTTACAATACAAAGGGGAAAATCCTGATTCATGTGTCAAAACCTTAGATGATTCACTATTTGGGGGCCTCTCTTGTCAAATGCAATTTTAGGGCTTTGTATGGAATATCAAACAAAATCTTGCCTTTGGGGCTGATAAGATAACTGTCTTCATTCTTTCTCCGGATTTGACTGAAGTAGGCAAAGAAATGAAGTTTCTATCAGGCTGCCTTGGAGAGGGGGTCACCTGCCTTCAAGGTCAAACCCTGCGCTCCAGAGAGGTTCACAAAAGCCCTCTCTGCTTGAGGTATCCTGGGGTTTGGGGGCGGGCGGACAGACAGGTTGGGGCTCAGGAGCTGTGAGCATGTGGGGGGACATTTCCACTCCCCACTGGGCTGCCACCACCACCAAGCCCTCCTCCACTCCTGTCACTGCTTCAATCTTCCACCCCTATTAAAGCAAAGCAGAGGGATGGGTTTTAAATGAAACAATCTTAAGAACAACCCCCAGTAAAGCAGCCGATTCTTAGGGAAAGTGCTAATATCACAGGCAATTTAACCCTGGCACTTGGAATCCTTTTTTTCAAATCCCCATTTAGGAGGCAACAAAGCTTTGCTACCAAGCTCCGAGGCTGTCAGAGAAAGCAGTTCCCAAATATTTAAGGTTTATAACGAGGCTTTAAAGCCACAGCCCCCAGGCTTGGTCCACCACATCCTCGCTGCCAATAAATGAACTATCCCTTCGCCCTGTTCTGTTGACAGCCGCATTTTTACAATCTGACTTTCCCCATTCCGGACAGCATTATCCTTTCTGATTCAGGGCAGATCCCTGACGACTGGACTTGTGACAAGCAGATTACAAAGCTGGCTTATCCAGGCATTGTGTTTCCGAGGCTCTGTCTGCAGCCAAAGCGTCAGCGGCAGCAGGGAACAATAATTGCTCATTTGCGGCAGTGACCTCTTCAACTGGACGGCACCTCAGCTCTGGTGCCACTGTGATGTCTCTCTTCTTTAATTACCATGTGCTGGCAGGGAAAGGAGCACCCAGTGGCACTGACTACAGTAGTGTGTAGTGTCTGGACCTGTCTCACTCTACTTCTCAAAGCCACAACTGAGGAGCAGAGCCATCTGTTTCATTCACTTTGTTTTTATACTTGGATTCTAACAGGAATTTAAGTCACTGGGATCAGAAGTGCATTAGGAAATAATGTCAAGACATTTATCTGGGGGTCATTCATTTTCAAACGAAAACTGGACAAATTGCCATCAGGCAGCAGGTAGAAGAGATTCAGAGAAATCTATTTTGCTGTTTAATCCCCAAACCTTGCAGTTTCAGTTGAGGGTCGTATCTATAGCTACGTCCTATTGGATGGCATCCCAGCTAACCATCTCTGTTCATTTGCTCACTGCCTCTTGGCTATGCAAATTCACTACAATACTAATCTGATGTAAGCACGATGGTACTGATAACGTCAACAAAATTTTCCAGGAAGGTTAGTGGATTTGGGGCACTTTTACAAGGAATCTGCAGGACCAGAATGAGCTTGACAAAAAGAAAGAGAAAAATATGAGTGAAACATTAGCTGCACTGGTCCAAATCCTATGATACTATCTGCAGGTTGGGATGAAGGCACGAAGAGAGATAGCAGCCATGCAATGCAGTGAAGGGGCAGCAAAGTGAGAACCATCACATATACTTTATGCTCTGGTTCACGTATGTCAGTTCATCTATCTGGTACTAAGACCTAGCATCTAAAAACGTACTGTCTGACAGTGTGGTGGAGAGGAGAGGAGAGGAGACACTTACCTAGGGCCATCATCCAACCAAACTCAAATGGAAAATTGACCAAACACTTACTGATGAAGAAAGAAAATACACCCAGGCAAGAAATAGAATTCTAAGGAAGGAATAAAACAATTCTAGTAATGATCAAAGTTCTACAACAGGACAGTTGCATCATAGACACGATCGTGGACAGCAATTTTATTTTTCGTTTTGTATTTCATCAACAACCTGATGTTCAAACCTGAAGCATCTAGTGAACAGTCCCTGCCCTTCCCCCATAGCCCATGCAAATTTCCCATCAATCCCTTACCAAATCCCACAGTCTCAAAAAATATAAAAAGCACATTCAGGACTTCCCTGGTGGCACAGTGGTTGAGAGTCCGCCTGCCGATGCAGGGGACACGGGTTCGTGCCCCGGTCCGGGAAGATCCCACATGCCGCGGAGTGGCTGGGCCCCTGAGCCATGGCCGCTAAGCCTGCGCGTCTGGGACCTGTGCTCCGCAACGGGAGAGGCCACAACAGTGAGAGGCCCACGTATCGCAAAAAACAAAAACAAAACAAAACAAAAAACCCCACATTCATTCTAAAGTATAAATGTGTTAGTCATTGTGGGGTTTAAAATTACGCATATTTTACATGTATAAAATACATATATATTCGATAATATATGTATGGTAAGAGTCTCGGGAAATTATTATAATTGTTAAGGGGTTGCAATCATCCTCTACCCTCATCTTAAAAAGCTCCCACAAGAAAAAGATGGAAATTTAAGGAGAAATTCAACTTTGAAAAGAATAACTATATTGTGAGGATGACAAGCAATAGTGTTATGTAAGATTGTGACTCTACCTACACAGCCGGCACCAACATCATCTGAAGGATGCTATGATGCTTGTGTGTCAGGGGAAGTAAGAATCAAGAAAGCCTCTTCCCATGTTAAGACTACAAATCAGGAACCTAGGTCTGGCTCTAGGGCTCTCCAGTAACTCTTCCTGTGACTGTTCTAGTTCTCTCTTTCCTCCATAGGAGTAACATTTGAGTTCTAGCGACGACGATCATTGCAACATTAACTCGATGCAAAAATCCCCAGAGAATTAAGTAAAGGGTATTATTTTTAAATCCCTATCAGTCACTTTGTGCTGATATCAAGTAGCTAGAACTTGGAGATAGAATGAGATTCTTAATAGACTTTTGGGGAAGAAAAGAAAAGCAATCTTCCCTGTGGAATTCTATGATAAGCCAGTTAAATCCATCCTCAGAGACGAATCGGTGGCTACCACGACACCTAGTAGCGTGATGATGCCCTTATAAGAGAAATTGTGAAACTTGCAGGATTTCTCATACGTGTCACTGAAATGTGCTCTGAATTGCTCAGCTAAACGTTAATTCCATTGCATTTACTTAAAGGGGCATATTCCGTGGCTGATTCTCAGTCTAAAACCCCCCACTGACTTCAGAGGGAGATTTTCCTGAGTAAAGATGACAGGATACAATTCCACGTAGGCTGAGTGACTGTCTGTCATTTTTATTACGTGAGGCTGAAAATGTCTTCTAGCCGTACAGACCCCAAGGGACTACATGGTGCTGAAATTATCCATCTGCTTTGCTGTTTGGATCCTTGTCTATCTGACTCCACAAGGGACCAGAGTCGCTCACCTGCTATTGACCACAAAAGCATACTTTCTGTGCCTTATATTACTGACCAAGGAATGCATTTTCCAGCTGTGAAAAGTGCAAACACATATAAGTACAAGGTTATATTCAGAAGCAGAAGGAGCAGTGGCATCCAGGTAGAGCCAACTGATATTTATCAAGGCAACGAGTTTACCTGTACAACCAAAACGAAACCAAGAAGTCATCCATCTTGTAGTGAACTCAAAGCTCTTTTCAGTGTCAATCTCATTTATTGTTTGGGGGCTGGTGAGAGGTATCAAAAGGGAGATGGAAAGGAGGGGTGGAGTGGCGAGCTTCATTTTGTTAATATTTCAGTTTTTTCCAAATAACAAAATATTTCACATTTAGATTTTTATTAAGCCAAGTCCTTATCGTATTCAATATTCCACTCATAATAATTTTGGAGATGTTATTTTGATCCATATTCTGGCTACAGGACTTCATAGAATCAGAAGAATGAAAAAAGACAACAATTTTCAATAAGTATGATTTTGGCTTCGTTCCCCAGGGTCTCTTCAACGAGGAATCTGAAAGTTATAAGAGTAGCAATGTTTTCGTCCCCAGTGAAATAGACAGGGAAAATGTAAAAGCTCATTTTAAGGGAGAATGGCTACCAAAAAGCTAATGAGGAGACAACCGTAACATATTCTTCTTTTCTTCTTTCCTAACATTGATTTGGCTCTTCATCTTTATGTATTAAAAGAAACATGACAGAGAAACAAATGTCCTTCTATTGTTTACATTTGAGGTTTACAGAGAGAGCAATCAGCAGATTTTCTGTAAGATCCATCTATCTGTCACTGTGTTTTATTGGATACGGCTGCAGCTGAATCAAAAAGAGGAAAAATGAAAGATGTGAAAGTGACAAAGATGGTTATAAAAGCAGAATAAAGGAGTGAAATCTCTGGAGTGTCAGAGTGGTCCAAAGACAGCTGTGAGCAATATTCCCTCTGTTTTCATAAAGTGTGAGCATGTACCCTCAACACATGAAAAACAAATTATAAAGACCAAGCATGAAAGAACAGATTTGGGTATGGTGTTCAGATGGGATTCACAATAGAAGTTTACCAGACACATTTCACATTATGCCCAGTTGGAACTGTGCTACGTAGCAATGAGCTAAGCCCCGCCCTCCCCCAACACACACACACACACACACACACACACACACACACACACACACACACACACAAGTGTCAATCAGTTCTCCTGGTCCACAGATGAAAGTCAAAACTCAACTTTCCATTTAATAACCCCCACAACCTGGCCCCAGCTTTCTTCTGTAACCTAATTCTCCTTGCTCGCTCTCTGGCCCAAGAAAATTCCTGCATAAGTGACTCTCATTTTCTCTTTTGTCATTGTGCTCAAGCTCCTCCCGTACTCTGATGGTGTTCCAACATCTCATTTGCACCGTCTTCATTTTTCTTTCTTGCCCTTCTTTCAAGATTTTCCTTACCACGGAGACAATACCACCCCATGGCAACAACAGTAATCATATCTCCGATTTAGATATCATCACAGAAAATTGGCATGAAAACCCAAAATGTCATTGGCCAGGAAGCAATAAAATATTTGTAGCCAGTGACTTAGTTCAAAGAAGTACAATTATTTTATCTTTTCCCATGGTTTCTGACTGTCAAGAATTTGATGGGGGTGGGTTCTCACTCAAGGTCTCTCGTGTGATGGGTTTGGAACAGTGGGGAGCTGGACTGTCTAGATCCTCTATCTCTCTCTGTGTAGTCTTGGGGCCCTTCCATGAACTCTATTTGGGCTGATGTGGAATTCCTCAAAGTAGGACTGCTTACCTAGAGGCTGAAATCTCAAAGAGCAAGCAAGGCAGAATTTAAATCGCCCAGTATGACCTAGCCTCAGAATTCATCTAGGACCACTTCCACCATCTTCATTGGCCAAAACAGTTACCCAATCCTGCCTGATTTCAAGAGGAGGCGACACAGAACTCAACTTTCGTTCGCAAGAACGTCAGAGTCACACGGTAGGAAAAGCACCTGAGATATGAAATATTTGGAGGCCATCTTTAAAAAACACAATGGGCGGCAAGAATAGATTATTATTTTATCTTGAGGGGAAAACAAGGAATTTCTGGATCCTACCATTTCTCTACCAAATAACACAGAGCTCCAGGTAAATATTCAACAACTACACTTTTATATAGCTTTTAAACTAAGCATGCTTTTAGAAAGTTATATTTTAAATAATTTGTTTGAACGTTGTAAATTATTCTTTCCAAAAATGCTAAAATATGCTTAGTGATGAACAGAGTGGGGTGAGTCCAATTCTACACTTCAGTATTATATATCTTATAAAACACAAGAAATATTTGTCCTGGAGATGCTGGGATAACATAACACAACTAGCAAATAATCAAAGCACAGGTACATCCTTCTTTAGATTCTAGCCAACACTAGGCCAAGGGTGATACAGTCCGTGAAAGCATGGTCCTAGACCAGACCATCTTCATCACCGTCTAGTTTGCTGTCTGCAGACAGGCCTGACCTAAAACATAATGTTCCCTGGTGGTATATTCCATAGTTTAATCAGTAACATAGTCTTGAATCTGATAACGGTGCTCCCAAAGTATAACCCTTCATAACCGTATTGAAGCTATTATTTATGTAGTCAGATCCAGGCTCAGTGCCGCCATCAGAAAACACGGTTCACACATCAAAAGGTACTTTTGAAATAACTCACATTAGTACACTGGATTTCTCTAACACCACGAAGAAGATACGTAGTCTATAGCTGGATTTCTAAATAGTTCTTCTTTCCTTTTTCACTTACTTTGTTTATACCCTATGACACTCCCAGAGTCCCTACCTCCAAACTCTGAAAATCCTTCTGGCTTGAAATGAATCTCTCATATCATCATATCCCACCCTCTTTCCCACAAATCTGGAACCATAATACTCTGGTAATGCCATACCCCTTCCCCATCCGAACTCTCTTCATTATCAACACTCATTGTTCATATTTCCTTCCCAAATCGCTCTTTTAAAGTTAAGCGTGAAAAGTGGTCTCCAGGTCTTCACAGCATTTTCCATTATCAGGGAAGAGTCCACCATTCAAATCCTTAACAGGTATGTTCAGGGCCAGAGCAGCACTTCTCAGACTTCATTATGTATACTAGTCTCCTGGGAATCCCCCTACATTCTGGTCCAATGGGTGTGGCCTGGGCCCAAGGCTCTGCATTCCCAACCAGCTGCCAGGTGGATGTCAATGCTGCTGCTCTGGAGCCACACTTAAAGTAACAAGGCCCTATTTTTAAATTCATTATTATTGTCAGTTACTTAGACCTGTAATTGCTTGGTTTGAACTCTTTCCAGTTTGCTGAAGATTTTGGAATGTATGAGGTAAACAAAGACAAGAAGGAAAATCCAGTGACCTGAGTCAGCAAAAGCAATGTCAGTGGCAGCGATGGGAGTGACAAGGTGATAGACCAGCACCAGGCAGATGATTTGCAGGCAGGTGCGAGCAGGCAGCAGATGGAGTGCCCTTCCCTGAAGTTCCAAACCCGCCACTGATCTGCCCGTCCCACCGTACTCTCCTCCTTCCTCTGAGTCTTGAACATCACCCCTCAGAGGAGTCCCTCTCTGTGTCCTTGTCTGTTCAAAGGTGAATTATTACTTAATGGCTGATCAGAGTTGAGAGCAGGAAGTTGAGAAGAACTGACAGAAGCTAAGAGGTTGGACGAAGCATTGCATCTTCACCTGGGAGGCAGGGAGCCAGGAGAGAGGAGTGTGACAACAGGACTGTCAAGAAGGAAGGGGAAAACACCCACAGAGGGCTTCTCTGGTGGTGCAGTGGTTGAGAGTCCGCCTGCCGATGCAGGGGACACAGGTTCGTGCCCCGGTCCGGGAAGATCCCACGTGCCGCGGAGCAGCTGGGCCCGTGAGCCATGGCCGCTGAGCCTGTGCGTCCGGAGCCTGTGCTCCGCAACGGGAGAGGCCACAGCAGTGAGAGGCCCGCGTACCGCAAAAACAAAAACAAAAAAACTTAGAAGGACGACTGAGTTTTCAGATTAAACAATGTGAACCTTCTAATGTGACTGAAGAGAAACCCACATATTCATAGTCAACCTCTAAAGCTATTGAGCTTTCTCAGTTTCTTTGTTTGAGCCTCAGAAAACCTATGCGTTCCTGAGCCACTAGAGACACAAACTAAATAGAGCTGCTGATCACATTTCTTCCATCCCACACCTAGCCCGTCATTGTCTCCACTCACCCTTCTGTGCAGGGGGTTAATGGATTTCAACAGAACCTTCTGTGGGCCTTGGAGAAGGTGGCTGCCTGCTCGATTTGCCCAGTGGTTCATTGTAAAAGCACTTTGACCAGATGACCGAGCACTGCCTGTAACACACCCTAGGGTTAGTCTTGAGCCAAGAACACCGCTGCTTCTTCCTGATCTCTTATGATTAGTGGAACAAGAATATTTTCTTTTTTTATTTTTAAGGTTATACTCCATTTACAGTTGTTATAAAATATTGACTCTATTCCCCATGTTGTAAAATATATCCTTGTAGCTTATTTTATACATTAACAGCTTCTACATCTTAATCCCCTACCCCTATCTTGCCCGTCCCCCTTCCCTCCCCCCAACGGTAACCACTAGTTTGTTCTCTATACCTATGAATATTGTCTAGCGAAACTCCTGGCTCAGAGCCCACAAGAAAATCATGGTAATCATTTATAAATGTTAAAACATTAATCCTTTCCAAACAGGGCCCGATGAGGACAAGCCTGATTGCAGTAATGACCTGAAGTGTAGGCAATGCCCTGCGTTAATCTCTCCCGCCCTGGTGGGATGCACCACATGGAACTCTGGGAAGGTGCCGTGCACATGTCTGACTCTAAGGAGGCTGAACTTTAGGCATTCCTGCCGAAGGAGCTGACCCATTCCCACCAAGGAGTTAAAAGGTAAAAAAACAATTCTTATTTCAGGTAGCTACTGTAATTTAACCACTTTGCAGAGACTAAGCCTTTTGGAAAATCCTTTTCAATGATTCCCATTCCCTCATGTATTTTCATGTTATTTTTAACTACAGAAAAAACTCCAGTTAGGTGAAATATTTTAATATTTATTCATCAAGGCGAGTATATTTATGTAAACCCACGCTTGCTACCACAGGTACTCGGGCCATAAGAGTTATAACATGAAAATGTATATAACAGATTTTTTTTAAAAGTTCATTTGCAACAGGAATGAAAAATCACCACAGTGGGACGATTCACCATATTTCCCTCTCCTACCCCCTCTTCCACCCCCAACACCACATTTGGACCCAAGATTTTAAAGAGAATGAAATTTCGCATCCTGGATCTTTCTTTGCTTGGGAAAGCAAAGATGATGAATAAAATGGAAAATACCCCTTCCCTATTCCCTACCCCCATCTCTAAGGGTGGACCCTGATTTGTTTATCAAACACATACACACACACACACACACACACACACACACACACACACACACACACACACACACCCTTCCATCATGTCCCAGTCCCCATGATAAGAGCCAGTTTTGTTTCCCTCATAGCAATGATTACCATCATTGATTCTTTTTTATTTACTAGAAAGATGATCTGAAATGAAGAACGTTGGTGTCTTATTCACCCCAGCACCTAGAACAGTGGCAGGACCCAGAGTAAATAATCCACATTTCCACTGCAGTGGGTTGCTTACTGGTCAGACTAGCTCAGATGCTGTCCCATCCCTGCAGGCCTTTCTCAGCCAGCAGCTTTCTTGAACAGCCCAGAATCCAGTGCCAAGAGCCCAGCAGTGGGTGATTCCCAGAGAAACTGAGCATTGCTCTCCCTGACGGACCAGAAAGTGAGAGGAAGTTTGGCAAAATTTTTATATATGTGCTTCTCTAAAAATTTGGAGTCAAGGGCTACAATGACTTACTATAGAGGCAAATGAATAATGAGCTTGTGAAACATTTTATCTGCATTTCATAAAACATCTCATAAAACACGTGAAAAGCAATTGTATAAAATTACGAAAGCATATCTGAAAATTACTTTTACTTAAAGTAAAATTTAAGGGTTTTTTACTGAGGATTTTTTTTCTGATGATTGTATGTCTAAAGAAAAATCAATTTCAATGATACTTATTCTATTTTTTCTTTCTTGCAGTATCATTTATTATGAAAGCTCTCTAATGTGAACTAAAATATTTCCTGCCATATCAGTAAACAAAGGATGTTGCAGCCATCAAGCCATCACATTACAGCTGCCTGGACAGTGCACCCTGAAGAGACTCGGATGAGAACACACAGGATGCCAGCTCCAGATAGCTGAGGTGCACATCAAAGCAGTGATTTCAATGATTCCAGACTCTTGCAACCTCCCATAAACAGAAAAGCTCTAACTTCCTTAAGATATCTGGTTTTCTTTATTAACAGTAATCTTTCGATGTTCCAACTACCTAGTCTTTGTTGGAAAAACGTCTATATATCCTGGCTCCCCCCCTTGTCTTTTCAGAGCAGTCTCTCAGAATTATCAGAGATGCTGTGTCCTGGGCTTAAGTCCTCAGTTTTGTCCACTGAATAAAATGTAACTCTCAGAAGGGAACCCTCTTGCACTGTTGGTGGGAATGTAAATTGATACAGCCACTATGGAGAACAGTATGCAGGTTCCTTAAAAAACTAAAAATGGAACTACTGTATGAGCCAGCAATCCCACTACTGGGCATGTACCCTGAGAAAGCCATAATTCAAAAAGCGACATGTACCACAATGTTCACTGCAGCACTATTTACAATAGCCAGGACATGGAAGCAACCTAAGTGTCCATCAACAGATGAATGGATAAAGAAGATGTGGCACATATATACAATGGAATATTACTCAGCCATAAAAAGAAATGAAATTGAGTTATTTGTAGTGAGGTGGACGGACCTAGAGCCTGTCATACAGAGTGAAGTAAGTCAGAAAGAGAAAAACAAATACCGTATGCTAACGCATATATACAGAATCTAAAAAAAAAAAGGTTCTGATGAACCTAGGGGCAGGACAAGAATAAAGACGCAGACGTAGAGAATGGACTTGAGGACATGGGGAGGGGGAAGGGTAAGCTGGGATGAAGTGAGAGACTGACGTAGACATATATACACTACCAAATGTAAAATAGATAGCTAGTGGGAAGCAGCTGCATAGCACAGGGAGATCAGCTAGGTGCTTTGTGACCACCTATGGGGGTGGAATAGGGAGGGTAGGAGAGACGCGCAAAAGGGAGGGGATGGGAGGATATATGTATGCATATAGCTTATTCACTTTGTTATACAGCAGAAACTAACAACATTGTAAAGCAGTTATACTCCAATAAAGATGTTAAATATATATATATATATAACTCTCAACTTTTATGTTGTGCATTTTTTTCAGTCAACAGTAACATACTTAAGTTCAAAGAATAACAAAAGCTTACCTAGCTGCAGTCTAGATTTAACAAATATTACTTTTTCTAAACTTTTTTATTTAAAAATAAAATAAAGTATGATGTCTTCATAACTGAAATTAATAAAAAGTTTGGGGGCACCAAAAATAACAGTTTGAATATTACTGTAACACAGAGGTTGGAAAGATTTCTGTTTATCAGTTTCAAATGTTACTGAATCAAACTGATGCAGGTTCATTAGAAATAAAATAAATACAGGCATTTTAATTAAAAATGCCTGAGTTTAAAAAATTTTTTTGTTACCAACATTAAAATGTTATTGAGATTAATACATAGTTAGAAATCGTATATCCAGGTGGTGGATCTGAGGTTCACCTGTCTTCCTATAGTAGATTTTTAAATTAAAGAAAACTAGGTCTTCTTTTCCCTAAATAGTAATTCTACCCTAAAACACCATTCCTCCTATTTATGTGTTTTAGTATGTGGGTACCTATGCCCTGCAGAAGGTAAAACTGAGCTTTTCCAGTCGGGAGAGATATTTTAAATGAGGGAAGAGGTAAATTTCAAAAAAAGGAAAGAGAAAACCTTAGACCATTTCTTTCTTAATTGAAGAACTGAAGTGGCAAAAACTTTTGATCACTTTCCTTCTCTACCCTTGCAAATATATACGTAATCAAGTAATGGCTTCTTGGTACTGGCAACAGGAAACACCTGATGTACAAGAGTTTCATTTCTATAAAAGAGCTTTGTCAGAAACAGAGCTGAATTAAGGGCAGACCAGGCAGGTTGTTGCCTAGAGCACCGCTCTGTAAGAGGTACTCAGAGGGTCGTGGAAATGTCACAAGATGGAGAAACTTGTATTAACCACATTGCTTCTTATGGAGAGAGAAGCAGTGTGTTTGGACGAAACACCTGGGGTGGGGCTGAGACCTGCCAAGAGGCATTATCTGAGTTTGACTTCCAAGAAGAGTGGGCCGGGCAGCTGCAAGCACAGTTAATGCTTTGCCTGGAGTATTCAAGCCTGGTAGAGCTGACTAGCTTGAGACATGACAGCAGACACTGAGGGACCCATCCATTCCCCTTCCACCTTTCTCCTCACAGAGTTCAATGTCTCTTCAAAATAAATGTGCATATTTAAAGAATATGATTTTAAGAGGACCGAATTATTAACCTGTCAGGATGCCCAAAGACTCTTAATCCTTTCAGGCTGCTGCAACAGAATATCACAGACTGGTGGGGAGTGGGGAGGGAGGGGAGTGGGGGGGTGCTAATTAACCACAGAAATTAATTTCTCACTGTCCTGGAAGCTAGCAAGTCCAAGATCAAGGCACCAGTGTGGTCACGCTTGGTGAAGGCTCTCTTTCTGGTTCATAACTGACTCCTCCTCGCTGTGTCCTCGCATGGTGGGAGGGGCTAGGGATCTCTACGGAGCCTCTCTTATTACAAGGCACTTATCCTGTTCATGAAAGCTCTGTGCTCATGACCCAAGAACCTCCCAAATACCCCATCTTCTAATTCTATCACACAGCGCATTAAAATTTCAAAATGAATTTCGTGGGGACACAAACATTCAGACCATAGCAGGCTTCATCTGGGCCTGCTCACACATTACTAGGACAGCCGAGCTGTTCCTCTGCCATCCGTCTCTGGAAATGACCGAGACCTTTAGAGAGCTTTGCTCTCATGGGACTCACTGTAGTGGGATGGTAGGTGAATGTCCCATTCTTTGTAGATAAAAGTTGTAATTAATCATTTTTTTCAATACGTGAAGTGATTGTTAGCAAAGAAAAGAACACTTTTAATTCAGCTGTTTCCTTCCCCACATCTCCATCTTATTTATTCTCAGTGTGTCTCTCATGTCATGTTAGGTCTCAACTGCCCTGGACATGAATGATGATACCCAAGTCCCTGGATCTGGAGGGGCTTGCTTCCACCCTAATATACTCTCCCCACTAGGGAAAAAAAGTAGTACACACAATTAGCTTTGAGGAGACCTGAGAATTTTTTTTCATTATCTCCTGGTCAAAAAAAAATTATCAAAACATCAGCTCCAGATGAAGAAGAGTTACTAAATGAGATTATCATCTGAGGAACCATCATGGATGACTATTGCTTTCTGTCTTGCTGCAGCTCGATGCCTACATCAAAGCATTTTTCTTTCACTATTTGCATATGGTAATTCCAGGAATGAACCCAACCCAAGTACAGCGGAAAATGCAAGGAATTTCAAATCAGCTGTTTCTGAAGTTTTCCTCATTTGTGAGCTGGAAGAATGAAAAGTAGCCATATGTTGAAGGTTGGATGAGATAACATGATATCTTACTTTTGTAAGCTATAAATTGTTCTTGTAAGGCACCATTCAGGCTGGGCATGGATTAACCCACTGGTGGGAAGAGCTGCAAGCTTTTTTCCTATTTCAAGCAAGATTACTAATTCTGAAAGAAGGTGCTTTGTTAAGTCCTGTTTCACTGTAAGGATCTGATTAGGTTGTGTGTTTTGGGTTTCAGTTGTTTGGTTTTTGTTTGTTTTGTCTGTTGCAAACCCTGGGTTGTTTCACTGCAGGAATCTGATTTTGTTGCTGTAAACCCTAGGTGGTTGTTTTTGATTAGAACCTTATAAAAGGAAATAGGTGTGGATGGTTGTAATCGAGAGTATGGTGTATGATGGGGCTCAAGCCTAGAGTTTAGCCCTTGACATTATCACTATCCCAGTGGCAGGTGGAATTCAGCTACAGGACATCTTTGCTGTCATAACTGGTGGTCTAGAAGAGCATCATTTCAGCCAGTTTTACTAAATTAAGTCAAGTAAGATGGAGTTAGAAGCTACGACACAACACAGGGTTAAAGTCTTTTAGACTGCCTTCTTGGTTTTAAGGAAAACACATGAGGTTCCATGATAAAATCATGTCATTAAAAAGGTTGTTCTGATATGATCAAATAGATTAAAATCACATATTTCACAATGTCTTTATGTTTGGCCTTTAATCTATCATGATGAGCTCATTGGATCTAAAGGTTCAGCTCGCTGAGATTTGTGTATTAGAGCTAGGCTTTTACTGACCGTAATTTCTTAGGTTAAGAGTAGTTTTTATGAGAGCTGGTCATCTGATACATTGTGGGGATAAATGAATCCACTCACTTGGGATTCTACCACTCGACGCCAGTAACTTTTTACAAAGAATAATTCTCAGTGTTTCTCCAAATTGTATATGAGCCGTAGCTCTAACTCTGTGTGTATCTAATATGCATGTATATGCAGTTTTAATATATACATTTAATATAAAAATATATTTTCTTTCTGCCCTAGAAGTACTGTCTTCTTTGTAATATCTACCTAAATGTTTACTATCCCAGCAGATTTCCTCTGATTAGGATGAGTATATGCATCAACTACCCTCACACAGATTCTTTTATAAAAGAAACCAAAAGCACAAAATACTAAAGCACATTTCATTCCAACATCTTTAATGTTGAATGTTCATCTTGTGACCTTCATAAAACATCTTCAGAGTGAACAGAAGAGATGAAGATGACCATTAGCCTAAATCCTGAGTGTGAGTATACCTAAATTCTTCAAGATTCCATAGGCAGAATGTTTGTACATCAAATAAATGGCATCATTTATTCTCTTGTAATAAGCTCAATATTACATTCTACAGAATAGTATATATTTATTTAAATACTAGTATAGACTTATAAAGTATTTTCTATAATGATCAACCTCCCAACATTACAATTAATTTGGCCCAGCTTTACTTCACATCAACCCTCTTCTAGTTATTTTTGCCTCTAGGATCATGATTTGATAGCCCAAACATAAATATTAAACAACAAACTATTGAGAATTTATTTTAATCAACTGGTAAGAATTCATTGAGCCCCTACTATGCACAAGGCACTTAAGGAATATTATGAAATATAAAGCAATTTTTTCATAAGAGCATTCAGAATTCTTTGTAATTTCTTGCCAGGCAAAAAATAATTAACATCCATGAAGCTTAACAAATGGTGAACTCAAAGAGAAATGAAGATGTAGGGCCTTCCCAAAGTCCCCTCGAGATCTAGGTAATTTGGTTTACTTCCATGGCTCTATCACAGTGCTGGGTACCAAGTCCACCTGTAGACACAAGTTCTTAGATAGGAGACGCAGTGCCAAGGTCAGCCTGCTGTGCAAAGTACCAGGATTCGGCAAAAGGGTAAACATGTTCTAATATCAAGGGAAGTAAACCTGGGCATGAGCTCAGACAGCATGGGGATAGGGCTGGCATAATTTAATACAGAAACAGACACCGAAAAAATATAAGATGTCACTCTTTCACTACAAATCTGGCCATAGGTTTTTTCAATTGCTTATTTCACATCGGTTCATCTAAAATGTATCCCTAGTAGTCATAACAAGTGGCCTGGCATTACCTATCAAGATGATGTCCCTAAACCAATAATGATAGTGGTGAGAAGGGGAGGAGCTAACATCCTCCCTAGAGGACCAGTCCTGCTTCTGCCTCTCCTGTGCTATGAGGTGTAGGAGGGCAGGGTGAAGGATCCTGAACGGAGCAGTGGATTTACTTATTAAGGCCTTTGGAGAAGCAGAATAAGAGAGCTATGAAGGTTGGGCTATAATGACCTACTTTTAACACCAGCCACTAAGGCTCCCCAGTAGACTGTGGGCACTGCACAGAATGCTTTAGAGCAGAGGGTGTACAACGTGAATCCTGCACAGAGAGAGGCATTTGAGGCTTAAAAAATACCCAAATATACAATGCCCTCTTTTTAAATTATAGTAATTATTCATCAGGCTCCAGATGTTAAGAAAGGAAAAAACTTTATTTTTTTATGATTAGAAGCATGAATCCTTTCAAATGTGTGTGTCACCGGACTGGAATGTATCTAATCATCAACTTGCTGCTGAGAGGGTGCCGAGTAAATAACCAAAGCCAATCCAGATCCTTATGAAAAGAATTTGTTTCCAAAGGGAGAGAGAAATACCTTCCATTCAGAAGAAATCAACCCTCAATTTCAGACCTACAAAGAAAAGTCCGAAGTACCTTGGGCATTCTGGCGCATCAGGACTTATTTTATAATGATCAGTCAAATTCTTGTCCAAATACCACTGATAGCTGTGGACTTCCTATGAGGTCGCTGCATTCTTTTAAAGGTGGTTGAGAGGCCCAGGAATCAAGGTCCGCCCTGGTTATGCATGCTTGGAGTGGGGCGAGAGGGCAAGGTGGCCTCCCAGAAGCCAAGCCTACAATTCCAGAGCTGAAGATGAATCCCTTGGGCCTTACCCAACCCTATGAAATTAAAGAAAAGGCAACCATCTTCTATTTCTGCTGGGGTGCTAAAGACCTAAGTGGACAGTAATTACTGGAGTGTGGTAGCCAGCCTCCAAGATGTCCCCAGTGACTCTCACTTCCTGATATTCATGGTCTTGTGCTGTAAATGAGGCCTACTGTGTATCCAATAGATACACTGTGGAAATGACAGTGTCTGCCTTGCCAGGCCAAGACATAAAAGGCATTGCCACTTTCTTCCTGTTCTTTCTAGTATCACTCACTCTGAGGAAACCAGCCACAGAGTCAGGAAACTCTCAAGGGGCCCAATGGAGAAGACCCTGTCGTGAGGAGCTCAGGACCCCTGCCCACAACCGACACTAATCCGCTTGTGAGTGAGTGTCCCGACCCTCCAGCCTCATTGCAATCACAGCTGACATCTGAACCACAATCTCAGGAGACACCCGGGGCCAGAACCACCCAGCTAAGCCACTCCTGAACTGCAGTAACTGGGGGAGATGTTTATCGATTTAAGCCACTAAGTTGTAGGCTAACTTGTTACATAGCAATAATAACTATTGCATAGGGTGATCTTAAGCTGCTTGACTGGATCCTTTTACCTAGAAGCTTCCCCATACATAAAGCCATGCATCTCATTTCAAGCCCAGATATTGGGTTGGCCAAAAAAGTCGGCCGTAAAGTTCCGTAACATCTTATGGAAAAACCCAAACAAACTTTTTGGCCAACCCAATAATTACACGGGGGTGGGGAGGGCATCCATTCAGCTACAAGTCTCCTGTACCCCACAATGCAGAATTCAACTCAAGGATCCCACGGCACACTATAGTTATCCATTTTTATGGACTGTCACATTAAAATTTATACTTCGTACTTAATGTACTTTTTAAACTGCATTTTAAAAAAAGAAAATGGTAGCTTCATAAATGATGGAACAATTTTTAAGATATTTTTAGACCATCACCATGTTCAATGTAATGTGCCAAATTACAGGAGGTACTCACAGATGTGGAACACTCACAGTCCCTATCCTCAAAGAGCTTATACTCAGGGGAAAATGCAAGTACACATGTGTCTGTGTGTGAAATTAAAATTCCATTAAAGACATAATAAATATGTATAGAGGTAACCCGGGACAAGCCAAGAGACGCTATTTACAATTTGGTTAAATAATAGGACCTCAAACAGGCAAAAGAGGAAGTGAGAAAGCCATGTCAGAAGGAGGAAGCAGCCCCAGGACCTGTAGAAAAGGAAACCTCAGAATCTGTACCAGGAATGGACAGCAGTCATTGGATGCTGGGACACGGGATTGATATTTAATTGAGCAGCCAGCGAGAGGCACTGAAGTGTTGTACAAACCAGAGTGACCACATCTCAAACTGCACTTCAGGAAAATAATTGCATATATAGAACAAATTAGAAAAGGGAGAGGCTGAGGGCAGCACAGCCAGGGGACTGTGGTTGTAGACTAAACATGAGAGGCGAGGCATGAATCAGGGAGGGGGCAGTGCAAACAGAAAAGGTGAGCCTGTGTGAGACGTGGAAATGATGGGAATTCCGCTACTAATGGGATAAAGCTGAAGTAGAGAAAGGTAAGAGAGGTTAAAGAGACAAAGACAACATGGGTGTTTTAGCTTGAGATAGGAACAGGGCTTTCTTTTTTTTTTTTTTTTTTTTTTTTTAACAGAATTAGGGACAAACAGAAAGGTTGCCAGGAGTGGAGATCAGGGAAATAGGGTTGGAGATGGTCATTCAAATATAGATTCACATTTGAACTCTAGCCTTCTACCAAGTCACCCCCAGACTGCAGGTGATTGCCTTTTGCAAGTACAAATACTTTGATTTGCATTGGAAACCATCAGCTGGACTTGCAAATAAAGTATAAAGCCATTTTATATATGAATGCAAATATCCTTTGAATCCGTAGATAGAAATATTTGAAAAGCTCCAAATTAGACATTGCAAAAACTCCCTGCCTTTGTTTTTTTTTTTTAAGACAAGTGAGCTTTCTAAAGATCCCCAATCTGATCTCCACACCTACCTTGCAGTATGATTCTAAACAAACTCTTTGCCTTGCCATACTTACATCAACAGGCTCGAGACCACCATTACCTAACCTGGCATTCTAACCCCACCCTCCCAGCAACTCAAATAGGAAAAATCAAAACCTGTCTTGCTCACTGGCAATCAGCTAACTGTGTGAAGTACTGGGCTCCCTCTCATTTAAATGCTCAGCTCCCCTGTGTATTCTCAAAGCTATGTACTTAGCTTGAACATTTTTCCACATCTCAAAGAGTTCTTCTAATGTACCAATGCCATGGCTTTTATGCAAAGCTAGGGTTTGAATCCAGATCTTCCAAGTTAAGCTACTGAGGTTTAAACGTTTTTAAGTATACATGAGGCTGATGTTTACTAAATACAAGGGATTCCTTTGCACATTAGAACTGGCCCTGGCTAGAGTACAATATAAAAATTATATAAAAAGAATAATCACAGCAACAACATACCAGGGGCTTAGAGGCCCCATTTCCAGCACTTTAGATATATGCAAACTCACTTTATTCTTATATTAACACCAGGAAAGCCTTAAATCAACATCTCAGGAGCCAAGATTTGACCCAAGGAAGACTCGGAGCCTGGGCTACTGACCACTAAACCTAAATAGAGGAATTTTCTATTCAGAGTTGGCACTAGAATCCAATAGATGAGACGGCCGGACATTTTTGTAGTCATCACTATATCCATTCTCTACTGGTGCTGTAACGAATTACCAGGAACTGAGCCGCTTAAATGACGCAACGCTGCATCTCTCTGATTCTTCTTCCCTACTCACACCTCCCTCTTACTCTGACCTCCTCTGCCTCCCTCTTCCACTTCTAAGGATCCTTGCGATTACATGAGGCCCATCAGGAAAATCCAGGACAATCTCATTATTTGAAGGTCAGCTGATTAGCTGCCTTAATTCTCATCTGTCATGTAACTTAACATATTCACAGGTTCCAGGGATAAGGAGAGAGAAATCTCTGGGGTAGGGGTGGAGGCATTGTCCTGTCTACCACACCCACTAGGGCCATAAGTAAAGAATCTAAAAATCCAAGCAGATTTCGAACACTAGGAATCAGAAAGATAAAGAAGAGAAGGAGAGGTGAGTGGGTAGATGAAAAAAAATTTTTAACAGAATTTATCATGTGTTGGGGAGTGAAGGAAGAAGCTGAGCTCCACCTCCCGATTTCTCACTTTTACCTATTCCCCCTACAACTACATCATTCACTCACTGAGAGAATACACTCAAACTCTGGCCTTCTAATACCACCTTCATAGCAGTTCAACTAGGAAAAATCAAAACCCATCTCACTCTCACCACACTTCCTCATCATCAGGTTGCTGGCTTACATGCAGCGCACTTAGCCCTTCACAGCATGCTCTTTATGGCCATCCTAGCCACAGAGGACTGCAGTGGCTCTCAGCACCCTGAGGCGACCCTAGGACAGATGTGTGCACAGAACACGGTGGCAGCACTGGATGTGCTCCATACCTAGGGAGATGATGATGGCATCTGAAGGTACAGCAGTTGGGGTCACTCAGGCCAAGAGGGAGGGAGAGGGTAGGCTGGGAAGAGGAGATGACGGCTCTAGGACCCGGAGGTAGAAATGAGAATGAGCTGGTTTCTCTACACACTAGTGTCCAGTAGGCCTGAGCAGGGAAGGGTGAGAAGTCAGGCCTCAGGGGCCGGCAGAGTCAGATCCCACAGAGCCTGGGGGGTGGGGGGAGCCAGGTAAGAAGTCAGGAATTGAACATTTAAGTCTTGGGGAACCACTGGAGGCTGTCAAGCAGGGGCCAGAATCAATGCACTGTTGACTAGTCGGGAATTTCTGTGGCAGGTTCCTCTACTGCAAGATAGAGATAAGAGTCCCCACACCATAGGGTGATGGGGAAGAAGAAATAAGGCGCAAGTCACTTAGCATATGGAACACAGAGCCAGCACTTAGGACATGCCGAGCTAGAAGATACGTGGGTAACCAAAATACCACCCATCTTGAAAATCTAAAGTACGATTATCTCAGCATCCCCAAGCCCACTGTCTGGAGAGTCCAGAGTCCTCTCTAAGGCTTCTGCAAAGTGCCACAGCGGATGGGCCCCAAGGCCTCTGCTGCCTCCAGAGTGCCTGCTTCCAGCACTGCTTTGTGTCTATAACCAGCTGAGAAGTTCAAAGCAGCAGTGAGCACATCAGATCTTAGACTGGGGTCAGCCTCACCAAGTAGACACAGGGTGGTGGTTGCCCACACCAGCAAGGGCCCCTAGTGTTTAGGGTGAGAGCACTGGGTCCTGTGGTATTAGCCATCAGTCTGACTGAGATCAACCATGTGGACACTTGATCAATCCATCAGGCCTGCCTAATAGAGCCCCACTAAAAACACTGGACACCGAGGGGGCCCCTGGAGGAGGCGTAGATCAGGACAGCTGAAGACTCCCAGGGGACCAGGGTGTCAGCTCTTACAGCGCCCCCTAGGCCACCCACCAGTCAGGATTTCCACTAACTGTCGTTCTCATTCATCCTGGCCTCGCCTCCTCTTTCAAAGGGCTCCTCTCCCTCCCCTTCCCTCATCAATCCCTCTCTCTCTAAGAAGTGAAAATAATCAGTTATTCCTCTTGTCTTATGCAGATCATCTTTCTCCCTCCTGCTAATTTCTCAGTATAGGCTTATCAAGGTGTTTCATAAAGGCTGTAAAGAGGGATTTTAGCGCCAGCTATAAAAGTGGTTCAGGGACTCCCCTGGCTGTCTAGTGGTTAAGATTCTGCACTTCCAATGCAGGGGGCATGGGTTCAAACCGTGGTTGGGGAACTAAGATCCCACATGCCACAAGGCGCAGCCAAAACAAAATAAATTAAACTTTACTCAATACTCTGTGATGGCCTATATGGGAAGAGAATCTAAGGAGGAGTGGATATATGTAGGCGCATAACAGACTCACTTGCTGTACACCTGAAACTAACACAACATTATAGATCAACTATACGCCAATAAAAATTTTTTAAAAGAGTGGTTCAGTGTTTTCACTATGTAGGCACAGAAGTCAAGGACCTGTATGGCTGGATGTGAGAAATGAGACTCGGACCTTGTTGGCAGAGACGTGAGGCATCACATTGATGCTGGAGGAGTTAGCACCCCTCCACTGACAACTCTGCCCAGGCAAGGAGCCAGAGCCTCCTGAGAGAAGAGGGCCTGGAGTTTGTCCCCTGTCCCATGGAAATGCAAAGACATTATAGTGGCCTCTACCTGGAGTTAGCCAAAGTGCAAAAGTTAGAGGGTACAGTTTCTACCCAATATCATCCTCACTTCTGACACCAACTGCAAGTTCAGAAGATTTCAAAACCATCTCCATGTTCCATAATTCACTGGAAGGATTAACGGAACTCACCGAGGGCCCTTATATGCACGGTTACAGTTTATTACAGGGAAAGAATATCAGTTAGAATCAGCTGAGGGAAGATGCACATGGACAGAGTCAGGGGAAATAGAGAGGGGTCTCAAACATGAAGCTTCTGATGCCCCTTCCCTGTGGAGTCAGGATGTGTTACCCTCCTGACGTCAACATGTGGCAATAAGCATGGAGCATTGCCAACCAGGAGAAGCCAGGAAAGCACACCCAGGCTTCGGTGTCCAGTGTTTTTAGTGGGGCTCTATTAGGCAGGCCTGATGGATTGATCAAGTGTCCACATGGTTGATCTCAGTCAGACTGATGGCTAATACCACAGGACCCAGTGCTCTCACCCTAAACACTAGGGGCCCTTGCTGGTGTGGGCAACCACCACCCTGTGTCTACTTGGTGAGGCTGACCCCAGTCTAAGATCTGATGTGCTCAGCCCCTGCCCCTGATACAGATTATCTCTCAGAAACCGAGGGTAAAGGACAAACCTCTCTTTGGGCAAGGCCAAGTTCTTTACCATGCCGACTCCATGAGACTAACAGAGACCCACTTTATAAGAACGCATAAGGTCCCTCCACCTCCTGTCATCACTCAAGGAGGACATGGAACGGACGGAATGTTGAGATCCAGTGAGGACAGCACCTAAGTTATCAGAGGGCACACCTGGTTCTCATTCCTGACGCAGAGCTGAGCAGCTCTCAGCACAAGGACTGTAGCAGCATGTGTGTCAGGAAAGCTGTGCTGGCTCAGGAACCTGAGATACATCCTCTAGAGGCTGAGAGTGTAGGAGAGTTGTTTTATAGTGGCATGAGTGCAGAGGGCAGAGGAAAGAATGGGCAAGGAGAAAAAGGGGGCTAATATATAAATTGGGAAGTCATGGTATAAGAAATGCCAACAAGAAAAGGGATAAAACACATAAATGCTAGAGGATGCACGACTGGGGAGGGTGAGTGTGGTTGTGCCCCTTGGAGGGGACGGTACTTCTGCGAGTGAATGGAGGTCCTATTTATAATTGTGCCAGGACACCAAGTGTAAATCAGATTATCCCCAACAACCCCACAAGAGTGTTCACCAAATTTTAGGTGGTAACTGGGGATGACAAGAATCAGAGGCTGGTGACCAATATCTCACATTTGACGTAGTTCATTCGGGTTCCCGAGCTGGTCCAGCATCCTGGGCCATGTTTGGCCTGATCTCAGTGAAAGCTGCCACCGAGACTCGGTTGGAGAGCCCTGGTTCCAAGCATGGCCTATCCAATGGGTGAATGTCAGTGAGGGCTGGGGTCTCAGTAGGAGCTGTTCAGAATATGCAGAGCAGTACGGAGGGCATTGGTCCAGGGCAGTGAGCCCTGACCTGTGTGGGAGCCTGCCCAGAACCTGTGGGCCTATGCTGAGGGCTGGTTCTCAGCCATCTTCCTGTATATAATCTTTAAGAATCACACATTTAAGTTTGCCTGTTTCAAATGAGGTCCTGCAGGCAATCAGGGTGGCTGATTGCACCCTGCAAATGTTTGACTGGCCTCAGGCCTCCTATAGTGCTTCGACTGGAGTTGAAGGGACTAATAGATGAGACAGCCAGATAAACATAGATAGAAAAATGCATATGGCACACTGTATTCATAGCCTTGACGTAGAAGTCATGGGATTAAAGCAACGGAAAGTTTTAAACCAGGCCTAGAGAATCTTATAGTAAATGCAGGAAAACTGGGTAGATTTGGAAAATCAGAGAGTTGTGGAAAGAACCTTGGATAGGAGTTGGATTTTAGTCTTCTTTATGGCACTAGATTTTACCCAGGCACTAACCTGGGTTTTGGTCTTGGTTAGTTTGCCATGAGATATAGAAAAACAGCAGGAATAATAATAATAGCAAACATTACTGAGCACTTACTATTAACCTATTTAATCCTCCACACAGCCCTAAGAGGTAGATACCCTTCATCCCCATTTTACCAAAGAGGAAGCTGACAGGTTGAATAATCTGCCCAAGGTCACATAGCAATTTTGTGCCAGAAGACAAATCCAGCTCTTGAGTTTATCCTCTTAACCTTAGCATGTTTGTTATTAGTCTCCAATGGCAGCTGCTCTGGAGTCAAGTGTGGACGATGAAAGCAACACCCTAATGGTACAGAGTCTTAAAAAAAAAAATCAAGCTAATATAAGCCTCTAGTTCAGCCGAGAAAACAACTTTTTCCAACCAAAAGTGCACTGACAGTAGTGTCTTGGTTTCCATTCTGTCTCCTTTCTTCAAAGGGAAGGGAGAGAAAGGGATAGATACCACAACACCTGTACGATGCAGGTCAAGTGTGTCTCCCATAGGCCCCACTTTTTCCTGGGGCCTTTCTCTTGTACTCTCTCCTTACTTCTCTTTCCAACACTGCCCTTTGGTCTTGCAGGTAAAACATCTCCTGGAAAGCTCAAAGCATTGCCTCTTCAGGCAGCACCCCCTCCAGGACCATAGCCCTAAACTAAGCTCTGGGTGGAATTTCATCTACTCAGACCACGATGGAGAAATGCACAGAAAATCATGAAAAACATAACGGGTTATTGGTGCCTCTCCGGGAAAGTGAAGAACCAGAGAAAGCTTCAAGGATAGGGTGATCCCTACGCTGGACATCTGTGGAAGAGCAGGAACAAGCGTGGCAGGAGTGGAGGAGGGCACGCCAGACAGAAGGCAAATCACAGACGAAAGCCCAGGAGTGAAAATCACGCTGCTGAGGGCCCTTAACGTGCACTTCAGGGTGGTGCTAACAGGAGGTGCAGCTGATGAGGAGGGGAAGAGCCCAGACACAAGGCTTCTCTGCCTTTATCCCATGGGATGTGGAGTTATTGAGGGATGTTATGGGGAACTGGCAACATCCGACTTGTGTTTACAGAGGTCATCTGGCTGATACAATGGATCTGAGGGCTCCCAGGCCAGGAGATAGTTGACAGACTGTGCTTAAGAGCTCACGGGTTCTAAACATCCTAAATATTTAGGAAACAAAACAAGGAGAATTTGCGGCGCGGAAGATGCAAATGGCCGCTAGATTTCCCTCCTGGGTGAGAAAGACTGTCAGATGCTCACGCAGATATCCAGCCTCCTGCAACATCCTGGTCCATGACTCCCAAGTCCCCAGAGGCTCTCGTGTACACAGGAAGGTCTAACCCTGCGGTATCTGGATCTGGATCTAGATCTAGACCTCTATCTCATATATCTCTACTTTTTATTGTTTTACAGGGAAGGTGTATTACTTTATAATTTAAAAAACATACAAATACCTGGAAAATATACTCATCAAAACTGTCTGAGGAGAACCCCAGCCTTCCACAGTTAGAGCCATAACCATCTCTGGATTACAGAAAGTCATTACAAAAGCAAGAAGATGCACGGCAGATAACAGGACACTTTAAAATAAGTAGAGTCGACATATTAAACTAAATTTTGAGGGAACTGTTCTTACAGTTCAGGGTGTCTTGAATAGAAAAGCCGGTTAGGGGAAGTTTGAATTATCCAACACGTGTTTTGGCCCCATTAGAAAAGTAAGCAAATCTTTAGCAGTAGGACCCAAGCATCCGTCTTATGGCCGCTGGGAGATAAATGACTTACGATAAAACAAGCTGTATTTGGTAATTAAGATGATGTGCATTGATTCCTACCACTTATCTCTTTTGAAACATCCCTGTAAGAAAGATCAGAAAATCACGCTGCTGAGCTGTCAAAAGGGTGTGTGTGGGCTGGGAGGGAGGATGGCAGGAAGCAAGGTGAGAGGCGTTTTTTTTAAGCGCTGCTAAAACTAATGGTGCTATTTTCACAGTTGTAAAGTAGGCAGCGTGATTATAGTGCGAGCAAGGCTGCTTCCTCTCTCCAGAGACCAGGGCTTTGATAGCAACTGGACAAAGGCGAAGGTATAAATAATCACAGTTTACTCTTGTGGAAGAAGTCAACAGCCTTCTCCAGAAGGACTGTGGCCTGATGAATCAAGACAGGCGTGCTGTGTTTGTGAGAAACTTCAGGTCCTGATGGAGCTTTTCCACGCGGAGAAGCCTTACCACCATCCCTGTCCACTGCTGGGCCTCTGGGTGACAAAGCTCGAGCTGGGTCCGGCGTGTGGCCCAGGGATGATGCTGAATCAGTGAGGCGCCTGGTGATGCTAGAGGTGAGGGGCTGGTTTTTTGGTCCTCTCTTTAATCCCTAACATCTACTTGGTTGCAATGTTCAACTCACTAGAAGAAGAATTTGCAGTCCTGTTTAAATCAGTGTCCTAGAGGATATTTAAAATAAAAAAGCCAAAGTTCCCATCATGGAAATATTACTTTTTACCGCAAGCACAGGTCCCAAATTTGGGGAGGAGGGGTTAGATCTGATTCCGGAGTGTTATATCTACTTACATTTTGGGGTCCCAAAATGTAAGAACATTTACACTGGACATTAAAGAACATTAAATCTGGACACAGAATGGATAAAGATGTGTACGTATATATAATGGAATATTACTCAGTCATAAAAAAAGAAATGAAACTGGGTCATTTGTAGAGACGTGGATGGACCTAGAGTCTGTCATACAGAGTGAAGTAAGTCAGAAAGAGAAAAACAAATATCGTATATTAACGCATATAAGTGAAATCTAGAAAAATGGTGCAGATGAACCTATTTGCAGGGCAGGAAGCGCAGACATAGAGAACGGACGTGTGGACACAGTGGGGGGGGGGTGTAAAGGGAGGGTGGGACGAATTCGGAGATTAGGTTTGACATAAATGCACTACCATGTGTAAAATAGAGAGCTAGTGGGAACCTGCTGTATAGCACAGGGAGCTCAGCTCCGTGCTGCGATGACCTAGATGGGTGGGATGGGGGGCAGGAGGGAGGTCCTAGAGGGAGGGGTTATATGTATACATATAGCTGATTCACTTCACTGTACAGCAGAACCTAACACAACATTGTAAAGCAATTATACTCCAAAAAATAAAATCTGGACACAAAAACAACATCCAGAAAACAAGCATATTTAAAAATCTAAGTTGGAGATAAGATGGAATTTATTCAAGGACAGTAGCAGTGACCAAAAAAAAAAAAAAAAAAAACAGCAGGGGTCCAGTACCTCATACCGGAAGTGATCAAAAATAACACGCAAATCCAATGACCTGAGTGCTGACAAAATGCCACAGCTATTCTGCCTTATTCATTCTTTAATTACTCATCTGCTCCGGAGGAGATGGTCTTAACAGAAAAAGAATGCATGGAGAATCAAAGGCAACATAATGACAGGGTCTAAGAGTAGACAACTCCAGTGGAGAAGGAAGAGTCAGTTTCCTAACTGGATTAAAATAAACTAAATTTAGAATCAAATGGAAATCCAGAGGAGTATTTATTTTCCCCACCTTGTTAAGGCCCTCCTGTAAGCAGGTGTCGCTCTCATTCATTTCACTGATCTCTGACTAATCAATTCTTTATTTCAGCAGCCTATGAAGAGCAAATCCATCTTTTTCATCTTCCTTCTTAAACCAAAGCACCTCTCTGAATTGCGTTTTCCATGTGGGTTGGCGACTGAGGTGGGGAGAGGGGCCAGGTGGAGTTCGCTGGGAGAAATGGGGTGGGGGGGTATGGAGTGTCAGAGACCGCAAAGCCTGCTCTCTCCACAATACCTCCTTGCCGTGTGGCATCTCCACCCTTACGGTTATTACCCTGTGTGGCTAATCAGATTAAAAGTCTTCAAGACAACGCTTTGATCCCCTGTCAAACAAAGGTATGCATGAAAACGTGGGAAGACTCTAGTGTTGCACCTGGGTTAGTAAGAGAAGCGAATACAACTGTACGATGCGTCCAGGTACCTCAACGATCTCCCTCTACCTGTCAGAGACCTGAAAGATTTCTTGTGGCCCTGGCAATCAGATTTAATGAAGGCTCGGGGCAATTAGTAAGCAAAACAGAGCCGAGGGTCTCTGGCCATAGACTGCATCCAAGGAAACAAAAGTATGGCAATGGCAAAGTTCTCTGAGTGATGTATTGATAAATGACTACCACAGGGCCGTCCAGCTGTAGAAGACCTGATAGCACTGATGACATCACAAAATACAATCTGAGCTGTCCTTGTGTGTAGCACTGCATGTACAGAGAACAGGGTCTATCACGTGAACACAGAAGGCATTGAGCCCAAATCCTCATATACATTAAAAATATAATGGGAGAGATTTTTATCTGCCATGAATATTTAATTCTCCTGAAAGCTCACCATCTGCATATCACAAGGCCCCAGTGCATGTGTGTGATTTTCTGTTGTCTTTCAAAAGAAAGACCATTTCCTGTGATGTCCTGAAAGTTGCTTCAATGTGCATTGATCCCTTTGATCTAATGAGTGTGTGTATTTTAAAACCAAGTTGGCTCTGCCGCTCTCATCTATTTGTGGGGAGGAACCAGAACCATGGAGGGAAAACCAAGTTGGTTTCCATTGTTTTCCTGGTGGCCTATATCCCTAGTCACTGATGTTTCGGATGCTGTTTAATTTTTGCTGATGTCTTTTTATCTTAGGCTTCATGTGAATTTAAAAAGAGTTCCATTGATATGCAACCTACTGTGTATTCTGATACCCTGCCCCCCTTGTTGCACTGCAGAAGCCTGCAGCTGCCTGAAGCTTAATTATGCCTGCATGCATAGCCCAGATGCTCGGCCAAGAGTGCCTCAACGACCACAGTTTCTCACTTGTTTTTGCTTGAATTATAATTGGGCAGATCTCTATTTCTCAGCCCATTTTGTAGCTTCAGCATGCTACCCTTTGCCTCCGTCGCTACCTCTGCTTGACTTGGCTTCTTCCAGAAGGAGCCCTTTGCCAATCTGCTGTGCCTCTGAAATCCGAGAAGCGTCATTCATGGTTTTGACAAATCCTTTTACCTACATGGCAATTTTAAAAGGTACAAAAATGACCCTAGCCCCAATCAGTTTTCCTCCAGATGGTTGGTAGCTTAGGAAAAAAAAAAAAAGTTAAGTAGAAGCTGGCATCTGGGTGGAAACAAAGGAGGCTTAGAGCCAGGCACCTACAATGGAAAGTAATATCAGTATAAAGCTTCACACCTGCTGAAAGAAGGTAATGGAGACCAGCAAAAGCAGATTTGTTAAACGTGCACATCCTCCATTCAGAGCCTTTTGTGAACAGTTTTCCAGCCTGCCTAAGGGATCTCGGTCTTCAAAAAGAACAAAGCTTCATCTCAGAGTGTGAAACTGGGTATTGCATTGCACGATATATAACCGTATTAGTGTTATCCTGACTTCATCCAGAGATGGGCAGGTAGAGTAACTCATGGAGGATGGCAGCTGCTGGTTATACCTATTTCTGAAGAACAGTCAGAGACCCTGGTACTGATTTCTTAAGTGAAAGATCAAATTAAGCGCCCAGATTTATCTCGTTGAAAGTCATGGGATATTTTTGCTCCTAAAGCTTAAGAGAAAAATGCTATGGAAATGTATTGAAGCCTCAAAAGTAAGCAAGAATCTATGATAGGTTAATTAACCGTGAGGATTTTAAGATATTAAAGTCATTGGGTGAGCATTTGTCGTTCAATCAGATGATTTCCTATGTGAAGAGCAACTCTTAACATTTTCATCTAAGACACCTTACTAGCATGTGCCATCACAATTACTCGAGGCAGATACTATTACTATTCCCATTTTACAGATAAGCACACTGAGAGGTAAGGAGACTTTCCCAAGACCAGTGGCTTCCATGTGGCAGAGTTGGGATTCGAATTGTTTCAGTCCAAACCCGTGCATCTAACAGCTACTATATTTGGCCTACGTAAGAACATGTATCAAGTGTACATTAAGTGCCAAACATTGTTATAAGCTCTTTACAGCTACCCAATGAGGTAGGTGTATTTATTTACCCCATTTTCTAGAAGAGGTCTCCACAATTAACCACGCTGCCCAGTAGTTTTCAAACTTCAACAGGCTTCAGAATCACCTGGAGGGCTTGTTAAAACAGGTTGCTGAGCCCTATCTCCAGTGTTTCTGACTCAGTAAGTTTGGGTTGGGGTCTGAGAATTTGCCTTTTCACATGTGATCCTGATGCTGCTGGTCTAGGGACCACACTTTGAGAACTACTGCTTCTACAATACTACTTATAAATAGTAGATAGAATTTATTATCCCAGATCCTTCACATCCATGTTACACATTTCTAATCCTCAGAAGACAGATATTATCCCTGTTTTATACCTGAGGAAAATTAGGTTGTGAAAAATTAGGTAAGTTGCATAGCATCACACTGATAGCAGCAGAGTCAGGACCCAAATCGACAGCTGACCCTCAATGCCCAAGCTTTTCTCAATAGCCCACCCAGCCCTCCCGCCAAATGGTCTACCAAACTGACTAGGTATTGAGTAGCCCTATAGTATAAGGGCTGTAGTTTAAAGGATGTGCCTTATACAAACATCATTGTCTTATTAATACAAATAAATAATTATGATTCCCTGGGATGTGCAACATAGTACCACTGTCTTGATACATTGTTTAGAAAATCAAATTGTTTTGTGCATGTCAGCAACGTGTAAAATGACTAGATACATCATACAGGTAAAAAGAGGATTTTCATGACCAGAGATGCTTTCATCATTAAGAAAAAAGTTTAAGTCAAGTCATTAAAAACATCTTTTCATCTAGTAATGGACAGTGACATGGAGAAGAGGAGGGATGAATGGGGGACTCCCAGAGAATGGATATTTATGGGTATATAGATTTGTAAGTTTAATTTCCTAAATTGAATAGCTGTAATATTAAGAAGAGATTAAAAGATCACAAGCTTTTTCACCTCTCAATACCAAGTCAGCAACAATATCTAAATTATTAGTATTACTCCACTCAAAGATGAGTCTGTGCCCTAAAGCCCAAAGAGCACCAGAAAATGGATTTGCACAGTTCATTCGCTTGTGTTCTATACTGAAGAGGAAAAAAACTCATACTGTTGGAGAGAGATTTTTATCTACCACATCAGCTAACCTCCTTTCTCTTCTCCCAGTTGAAAATTAAATTTGTAAGCATCACTTTTTATTTGCCTAAGTGTGTCAATGTAACATGAATGCTAACCTATGATCCACTAATATTTGAAGCAATTATATTAAATTCCATTTTTGAAGTCACAATTTTATGCAGCTTTACAGAAAAGAATAACCAAATGAACGTTAAAGTCTTTGTTGTAATGGAGAGAGTTTGGTTTGGTTTTGGCTTCAAACAAATCTGCATCGGAATATCCACTTTGTCTCTTCTTCCTAGTTTTTCCTTGGGTGTATGTGATTTAACCTCTCTGAAGGTCAGTATCTCTCTGTGTAAGCTGGTGATGCTAATACCTACTGTATAAACTTGTCATGAGAACATTTGTGAAGATCTTGGGAGATAAAGTTTGTTTGGTTTTCCCCAGATTTTCCTAAAGGAAAACTGAAGAATGTCCAAAACATATGAGGAATGTTCTTTGACTATTTTGGTAGAGTTCATTTTTCTGATGTCTTTTCTCACTTTCTTGTCTGGAAAGCAGTGGAAATAGAATACCAGATCAAAGGATAGACATGGAAGGGAGGGATGAATTTTCAAAGCCAAGCATAGAACATTTTAGAGTAGCAGAGCTTCTGGATAAGTTACGGCATTAAGGATGATGTCCCATTTTGTAATTGCATGGGCCACTGCTCCACATCTACCTTTCCATTCTTCTCCAAGGAGGGTTTTTCCAAGCCAGTCTCATGCTTGGCTCATATCAGGTGCTGTACTTTTTCAGGGCACATGGTATTCCAGATCAATGGGAAGGAGGTCACTCAGAATTAACCAGGTCAGAAACCAACCCAACTAAGAGATCCTGCTCAAAAAGATCCAGTTGTCATCTATTCATTCCAATACACTTTGACTCCCGTTTATCCTAGGCTGCCAACAACTATCTATTAATAGAGATTTGGATCAGAACCTACACTAAATATAAAGTGCTGGGCTCCCCAGTGGTAGGCTGCCTAACACCACTGTGATGAGATAAGCCAAGAGTAAAGAATATCTGTGGTCTTAATTTTGGTACTAACGTGTAAAGAGTTGCTCTTTTCTGAGAAGTCAATGCAAATTAAAGTATTATAAACTAGTAATTCATTCATTCAACAAATATTTCTTGGGTGCTTACTAGGCGCTCATACTGTGCTAGAAGCTGGAGATACAGCAATGAACACAACACCAAGATACATACCTTCATGAAACTTACGTTCTGTGACATTTGGGTGAGTTGTGAAGAACAAAAGAAAACATTTTTAATTCCCAAGAAGAAATATCAAACATTTGATCCATAATTTAGCTAACTGGCTTACTTTTCTAAATGTCAGGTCTTGGAGGCAGTTCAAGATGGCAGAATAAGAAGATCCGGAACTCACTGCCTCCCTCTGAGGCAATGAATCTACAGCTACATATGGATCAATTACCTCTGAAAAAGACCTGCAAACTAGCTGAATAGCTCCTCTACAACAAAGGGTAACTGCACCGAAAATTACACTATAGGGGTTCAACAGCAGACTATATGAAGCAAAGAAAGAATCAGTGATGGGGAGGATGAGGTAATGGAACTCACCCAAAAAGAGCAGGAAAAAGAAAAAAAAGAATTTTAAAAAGTGAAAATAGCTTAAGGGGCCTATGGGACAATATCAAGTAGACTAACATTCACATTATAGGCGTCCCAGAGAAGAGAGAGAGAATGGGGCAGAAAATTTATTCCTCTGACCTGGGGAAGGAAACAGACATCCAGATCAAGGAGGCCCAGAGAGATCCAAACTATGAATCCAAAGAGACCCATACCAAGTCACATTATGTTTAACTTTTGACATTTTAACTATGAAGATAGAATTTTAAAAGCAGTAGGAGAAAAACAACTTGCTCCATACAAAGGAACTCTCAGAATACTATTAGCATATTTCTCAGCAGAAACTTTGCAAGCCAGAAAGGCATAGCATGATATATCTGAAGTGCTAAAGGGAAAAAACTTCCGACCAAGACTACTCTACCCTTCAAGGTTACCATTAAAAACTGAAGGAGGGCTCCCCTGGTGGCGCAGTGGTTGGGAGTCCGCCTGCCGATGCAGGGGACATGGGTTCGTGCCCCGGTCTGGGAGGATCCCTCATGCTGCAGAGCGGCTGGGCCCGTGAGCCGTGACCACTGGGCCTGTGCGTCTGGAGCCTGTGCTCCGCAATGGGAGAGGCCACAGTGGTGAGAGGCCCATGTACCACAAAAAAAAAAAAAAAAATTGAAGGAGAGATAAAGAACTCTCCAGACAAATGAAAGCTAAAGGAGCTCATCACCACTAAACTGGCCTTACAAGAAATGCTACAAGAATTTTTTTAAGTTGAAAAGGGCACTAATTAGTAACAAGAAAACATATTAAGATAAAAACCTCATTGGCAAAGGTAAATATACAGTAAAGATAGTAGATTAATCACTTATAAGGCTAGTATGAAGGTTAAAAGACAAAAACAATAAAAATCTAGAACTACAATAGCTAGTTAAGGGATACACAAAATAAAAAGATGTAAAATGTGACATCAAAAACATAAAAACGTGGGAGGAAGTGTAAAAATGTAGAGTTTTAGAGTGTATTCAAACTTAACTTGCTATCAACTTAAAACAGACTGTTATAAATACAGGCTATTATATGTGAGCCTCATGGTAACTACAAAGCAAGAACCTATAGATACACAAAAAAACAATGAAAAAGGAATATAAGTATAACATTACAGAAAGTCATCACAACATAAGAGAAGTAAGATAAGATTAAAGGGACACAGAAGAACTATAAAACAGCCAGAAAACAATGAACAAAATGGCAATAAGTATTATACATAACTATCAATAATTACCTTAAATTTAAATGAACTTAATGCACCAATAAAAAGAGAGAGTGGCTGAAATAGAAAACAAGACCCATCTACATGTTGCCTAAGAGACTCACTTCCAATGTAAAGACACACAGACTGAAAGTGAAGGGAGAGAAAAAGATGTTTTATGCAAATGGAAGCCAAAAGAATGCTGGGGTGGCTATACTTTTATCGAACAAAACACACTTTAAAACAAAGTCTGTAAGAAAAGAAATAGATGGGCACTGCATAATGATAAAGGGGTCAATCCAGAAAAATGATGTAACATTTATAATATCTATGCACCCAACATGGGAGCACCTCAGGATATAAAGCAAATATTAGCAGACTTACAAAAAGACAACGACAGTAATACAAAATAGTGGAGGATTTAATACCCACTTCCATCAATAGATGTATCATTCAGATAGAAAATCAATAAGGAAACATTGGCCTACAACCATACATTAGATCAGATAAACTTAATAGATATCTACATGACATTCCATCCAAAAACAGCAGAATGCACATTCTCTCAAAGTGCACACAGAACTTTCTCCAGGGTAGATCACATGTGAGGCCATGAAACAAGTCTCAATAAATTTAAGAAAACTGAAATTATATCAAGCATCTTTTCTGACCACAATGGTATGAAACTAGCAGTTAGGAGGAAAAACTTAGAAAAATTACAAATATTTGGAGATTAAACAACATGCTACTTAACAGCCAATGGTCAATGAAGAAATCAAAGCAGAAATTTTTAAAATACCTTGAGACAAATGAAAAAGGAAATGCAACGTACCAAAATGTATGGGATGCAGCAAAAGTAGTTCTAAGACAGACGTTTAGAGCATTACAGGCCTTCCTTAAGAAACAAGAAAAATCTGAAGTAAACAATCTAGCTTTACACCTAAAGGAACTAGAAAAACAAGAACAAACAAAGCATAAAGTTAGTAGAAGGAAGGAAATAAGATCAGGGTGGAAATAGGGACTAAAAAGAAATAGAAAAGATCAATGCAACTAAGAGATCTTTCTTTGAAAAGATAAATAAAATTGACATATCTTTATCTAGACTTTCTGAGAAAAAAGAGAGAAGACAAATAAGATCAGAAATTAAAGAGAAGTTACAAATGATATCAACGAAATACAAAGGATTATAAGAGACTACTATTAACACTTATATGCCAACAAATTGGACGACAGAGCAGAAATGGATAAATTCCTAGAAACATACAATCTTCTGAGTCAGGAAGAAATAAAAAACCTGAATAGATCAATTACTAGTAAACAGATTGAATCAGTAATCAAACCCAAAATCAAATCCCAAAAAACAAAGTCCAGGATCAGATGGCTTCACTGGTGCATTCTACAAAACATTCAAAGATTTAATACCTATCCTTCTCAAACTCTTCTAAAAAATTGAAGAGGAGGAAATGCTCCCGAACTCATTTTGTGATGTTAACATTACCCTGATACCAAAACCAGACAAGGACCCCAACCCCCCCCAAAAAAAAATTGCAGACCAATATCCCGATGAACATAGTTGCAAAAATCCTCAACAAATATGAGCAAACAGAATTCAACAAGACATTAAAAGGATCACACACCACAATCAAGTGGGATTTATTCCAGGAATGCAAGGATGGTTCCACATTCAAAAAATCAACATGATATCTTGAATTAGCAAGATGGAGAATTTTAAAAAACCATATGATCATTCCAATAGATACAGAAAAGCATTTGACAAAATCCAACACCTATTCATGATAAAAATGGCGTTTTTTACAGAAGTAGAACAAATATTTCTAAAATTTGTACAGAGCCACAAAAGACCTTGTATAGCCAAAACAATCTTGAGAAAGAAGAACAAAGCCAGAGGTATCATGCGACCTGATTTTACACTATACTACAAACTAGAGTAATCAAGACAGTATGGTATTGGCATAACAACAGACACATAGATCAATGGAACAGAACAGAGGGCCCAGATATAAACCCATGCATATACAGTCAATTAATCTACAGCAAAGGAGGCAAGAGTATACAATGGGGAAAGAACAGTCTCTTCAATAAATGGTGTCAGGAAAACTGAACAGTCACATGCAAAAAATGAAACTGGATCACTGTCTTACACCATACACAAAAATTTACTCAAATGGATTAAAGGCTTGAATATAAGACCAGAAACCATAAAACTCCTAGAAGAAAACATAACTGGAAAGCTCCTTGACATGAGTCTAGCAATATATTTTTTGGATCCGACTCCAAAGGCAATGGCAGCAAAAGGAAAAACAAATGTGACTACATCAAACTACAGACCTCTCCACAGCAAAGGAAACTATCAACAAGATGAAAAGGCAGTCTACTGAATGGGAGATGATGTTTGTAAATCATACATCCAATAAAGGTTTAATATCCAAAATATATGGTTGACATTTGAACAACATGGGTTTGAACTTCACGGGTCCAGTTATACATGGAGTTTTTTCAATCAATACATAGTACAGGACTACACAATCTGCAGTGATATGGAGGGCCAACTCTAAAGTTATATGCCAGTTTACAACTGCATGAGGATTGGTACCCCAGCCTGAGTTTTCATACAATTCATTCACAGAAAACAAACAATTCAATGAAAAAATGGGCAGAGGATCTGAATAAACATTTTCCAAAGAAGACATTCAAATCGTCAATGGGCACATGAAAAGATGTTCAACATCATTAATTTTCAGGGAAATGCAAATCAAAACCACAACAAAATACTACCTCACACCTGTAAGAATGGCTATTACCAAAAGGACAAGAAATAACAAGTGTTGGCAAAAATGTAGAGAAAAAGGAACCCTCGTGCACTGTTTGTAGGAATGTAAATTACTGCAGCCACTGTGGAAAACAGTATGGAGCTTCCTGAAAAAATTAAAAATAGAACTACCATATGATTCAGCAATTCTACTTCTGATTTAACTGAAGAAAATTTAAAAACTTCTTCAAAAAAACATATATGCACCCCTGTGTTCACTGTAGCATTATTTACAATAGCCAAGATATGAAAAACAACCTAAGTGTCCATCAATGGATGAATGGATATATATATATATATATATATATATATATATACACACACACACACAACGGAATCGTAATCAGCCATAAAAAAAGTGAAATCCTGCCATTTCCGACAACATGGATGGATTTTGAAAGTACTATGCTAAGTGAAATAAGTAAGACAGGGAAAGACAAATTCCATATGATTTCACTTATATGTGGAATCTAAAAAACAAAACAAACAAACAAAACAAAATTAAACTCATAGGTCCAGAGAACAGATTGGTGGTTACCAGAAGGGAGGCGGGTCAGTGGGTAAAATGGGTGAAGAGGATCAAGCGGTACAAACTTCCAGTTATAAATAAGTTATGGTGATATAAGTATAGCACAGTGACTATAATCAATGATATTGTATTATAAATTTGAAAGTTGCTAAGAAAACATTTTGTAACTCTATATGGTGACAGATGGTAACTAGACGTACTGTGATGATCGTTTCACAATGTATACAAATGCCAGATCATTATGTTGTACACCTGAAACTAATGTTGTATGTCAATTATACTTCAATTAAAAAAAAATTCAGATCTTGTCAGCCTCATAAATCACGTTCTCCTAACTCTCTCCTGATATACATCACCCAACCTATTTCAATACTTGAGTGACTCAGAGCTCTCTACTTCACAGTGCAGGCCATTACATTTCTGTACATGCCAAATTAATTAAAAAATCCTTTTTAAAAAATGATCAAAAATTTCCTTCACCCTAGATTTCCTTCTGAAGCTACACAGCGTTAACCACCTAATGAAAGATGGGGGTGCCATGAGTTCGCAGTCAGTGGTAAGATGTCATCCTTAAAAGGAGAGCTTGGCTTCATTCCTGGGGTAGTGGAAGAGAAAAGCCTGTCTTTGTATGGTTAAGTGGGCAGCATAGGGGCCCCCAGCGCTCCTACATTCCGTAGGTGATAGTCTTTCATTTTTAAGTTTACTTTCTAAGAATTTTGCCAACAAAGGCCCTTTTTGTCTTCTACCAGTTTCAGAGACTTAACACTGTGAAGAGAAGCAGTAGGATCGGTACGCGCTTTCTGCAGGTAGTTTTCAGTGTCTTTTTATGGCATCTAAGAGAATCATTTTTTATTGTATAATGCAGTTCATGACAGTTTTGAAATGTAACCATTCAACACTTGTATTTCAGGAGAGTGTATGGTAACAATAAAGAAACACAGACTCGCGCACATACACCATACAGACAGGGTCGATCAAGATTGAATTTCCCCCTAGGATGAAAGTGAGATATTTGTGTGGAAACAGGCAGGTCCCTGCCCCTAACAACTCCACAGTTAGAAGACGGAGCTTTATCTTTGCTTCAAAAGGCTGCTGTTCATTACAGCATCCATGTCAGAGACCAATAAAAAAAGCACCAGAGAGAGTGATTACTGTGTTCTTCCAACACAAACAAATTTGTTTTCCACTAAGGATGAACACAAAGCTTTGTATCCACTAAAGTAAGCACATTAACTATGACCCTTTCTCTGGGCCACGCAGCAGAAGAAAAGGAAGGACAAGAGATTACATACACAACTTACATATAATATATATACAATTAATATTAGCCACCCCACAGTAAGGTTAATTGTGGCTTCTCTGAACACTTAATCTGCAAGCCGTTGATAAATCCCACCCCGAATAGAAGTGGCTGGTATTTAGGTCACACAAAGTCATTGCCGTTTTTTAATTTAAACCTCGCACTAGATTAAAACACAAGAGTATTTCAGGAGGACAATTCCGAAGCCGCGGCAATAGGCTGTCGTTTGGCGTAAAAAGTTTCCACAGCACACCCCAGGGACATGTTAATCAAAGCTTTTTAATGGATTCAGTCTGATCTGTGACAGGCTTTGTTCCACAGATGGCTTTTGCTGGATAGAGCTGCAAGTTATCAATAAGACACAGTAATTGCGGGGAGTGATGTAGCTGAGTTTCTGGGGCTTTCTACCATCCAGCTCTTTTTTTTATTCTCAGCCGAGGCAGAAATGGTCTTGCCGTAGAAGTCAAGACATGACTTGTTTTTTCCTTTAATCTCCCAACATAGAATGAAGGGAAATTAAGCAACAAGAAAAAACACCTGACATTAATGTATTAAAAAAAAATGAAAGAAAGAAAAACCCTCACACCACCTTCTCCTATTTCTCTTCCTTGTTAAATCTTTGTCTTAGACTTTTAAGCCAGGGCTGGGCAGCAAGCCTTTTAACCTGATCAAATAAATCTATTTTAACCAGAGGCAGGCCTGGGAAGCTCCTCTGTGGGCTGGAGCAGCAACTTCTCCACCAAGTTCTCTGTTATCGCTCTAAAATCAAAACCGCCAGAGGCTAAACTAATGATTTAGGATTACGCTGATCACCTATCAGAGATAGGTAGCTTTTCAGCCACTTAAGAAGGTTAATGCTCCCCATAGGATGGAAAATGTCTCGGTGCCTGTTCAAAACAGTCATGTCATAGGAACCGAACAGTTGTTTTCTTTAGTCAGTCACAGCCCTCGCTCTGGAAGATCAAAATCATTCCCTGGGGGCTTCCCTGGTGGCGCAGTGGTTGAGAGTCCGCCTGCCGATGCAGGGGACACGGGTTCGTGCCCCGGTCCGGGAAGATCCCGCGTGCCGCGGAGCGGCTGGGCCCGTGGGCCGTGGCCGCTGGGCCTGCGCGTCCGGAGCCTGTGCTCCGCAACGGGAGAGGCCACAGCAGTGAGAGGCCCGCGTACCGCAAAAAAAAAAAAAAAAAAAAAAAAAAAAAATCATTCCCTGAGTAAGAGATGTGGAGGTGGATTAAGCAGGGGCAGCGGGGAGATAGTGTTCAAGAAGGAACCAGCCTCGTTTAAGGCACTTTTTCACAACCACCTGGCTGCCGTGGCTCCCAGCTCCCTGAGCTCATATGTCACCGCTGAAGACTCCCACACCTGGACAGCCAGTGTCAACACCTCAGCAAACAAGGAAAGAACAGTCAGACATCTGCAGGTCAAAGCGGATCTCTTACTGTTTCCCGGTGTGTTAATGTCTATGCAGCTGTTACCTCAGTTCCCCAGGCAGGAGGTCAGACAGATTTATCGGTCTATTCAGCTCAGCTCTGAATCAACCTAGACACACACTGCATGCCTTTCCCTGTCTTTGGCCAGGAAACAAAATGGCCTAGAGATACAAACATGGGATAAAACACTTCTGACACTGTGCCTTTTATTTATCCACTCCACGTCTCCCGAAACTCCAAACTCCTGAGTGGCCTTTTTAGGACTGATGACAAACGACTTTTTCAGTCTCGTTTCTCCTTCTCAGCCCTACCGTTTGACTTTCATTGGTCACGTAACATGTCTTGTAATTTCATCCCTCCTGTCTTTGTTTATAACATTCCGTCAGCCTGAAATATCCTTCCCCTCATTCTCCACTTACCAAATTCTTAAGCCTCAGGCCCCACTCCAATGTCATCACTCAGTGAGGTCAGAATGAACTGAGACAAGGGACAGAGCCACAGAAGGCTAAGGCACAAGGGTCATGGTACCAGGGACCTATGATCTCATAAAGCTTTAGGGAGATGACTCAGCCCACAGGCAACAGGTCATTTGTTCTCAGAACTCCGCAGCCGGTTTCTTCCAAGCAAAAGCAAACCTCTAAAACTCAGTGAAGAAAACTAAGAAAGAAAAGAAACTAACCTGGGTTCTGCTGCTGTGAGAGCCAAGCACGGAGCACATTCAGGAAGTCACTCAAGAAACCATATGCCTGGTTGTGGGCTAGCATCTAGGGAGGCAACACTGAAAACAAGGTCCTTGTGGAGCCTGCGGGAGACGTGGCTTTGCCTTCCAGCGTCTGTTTCCCATCTTTGGTTAATAGCTCCTTGATTATTCTTGAAGACAGTGGTATTCAAACTTTAGATCATCAGAATCATCTGGAGGGCTTGTCAAGCACATTGATAAGCCCAGCCCCCAGTTCTTCTATCCAGCAGGCCTGGGGTGGGGCTAGATAATTTGCATTTCCAACAAGTCCCAGGTGATGCTGATGCTGCTGGCCCCACCAGAGCACAGGCTGAGAACCGCTGCTTTAGGAAACCGGCTGATCCCCCTTCTCTCTTTCCGTTGTGTGGAGTACAGATTTAAGGGCAGTGAGGCGCAAGAAAGAAGACTGGTTAAGAGATGAGTACTATGGTCTTCAATAGAGATGGTGAGGGTCCAAATTAAGGAAGTGTCTGGAGGAATGGAGAGAGGAAAAGAGAGTGAGCATTGAATGATTAACCAAATTTGGGAATGAGAGAAAAGAACGTACAATGTTCCTACATCTTGAGCTTAAAAAACAAAGAGACTCATATCCAAGAAAGGGTCTGTTTTATAAGCAGAAGAGACTTGTGCTGGATAATTGGTAAGAGAAAGGAGCAATGAAGCTGAAAAGTTGGTACAGAAACCATGGGCATAAATGATAAGCAAGTTCTGTAAGGACAAGTGAACGCGTGAGGGGACAGGCCTGGCTCACACGCCGGGGCAGGGAGGGGGCCAAGGAAGAGAGCTAATGAAGATCATTTTGTGGGCAGGAAGTTAGGAAGTTGGGGGAGTTCATACTCGATATTTTTTTTTATGAGATAGAAGTTTCTGGGATTAGACATTTAAGGAGAGAAGTTGGTAAAGGAAGCGGAAGATCAAACCGACTAGAGACAGGTAATGTTTCTGAGAAGCACTGACAGACTCAAATGACAGCCCAAATTTTTATATCCCAAGCTGCTAAGCTCCTTTAAGCTTTATAACAACATTCCAAGCTTCCAGTGGAATTTGAGCTCAAGGTCTCATAGCTATTAAATTGTAGACCCAGGTACTGAATCCAGGTCTATTGATTTTCACAACAGTTAAATAGTTTCCTGTGTAAGACAGCTAGGCGTTACCTAAAACAAAAGGACATGTTTTTCTGGGAGGAAGGGAGAGGATTTGGATTCTCTCTTGCTCTCTCTTCCCACAGGTGCTCAGAGCCTGCTATGGTCCGAATGTTGGCATTGCCCCCTCCCCATCCCCCGATCCCCCCCCACCATCACCAAATTCATATGTTGAAATCCTAATCCCCAAAGGTAATGGTATTAGTAGGTGGGGCCTCTGGGCGGTATTAGTAGAGTGGAGCCCTGGGGAATGGGATAAATGATTTTATAGAAGAGATCCCATGGGACTTCCCTGGTGGTGCAGTGGTTAAGAATCCACCTGCCAATACAGGGGACACAGGTATGAGCCCTGGTCCAGGAAGATCCCACATGTGGCAGAGCAACTAAGCCCGTGCACCACAACTACTGAGCCTCTGCTCTAGAGCCCACGAGCCACAACTACCGAGCCCGTGTACCACACCTACTGAAGCCCACGTGCCTAGAGCCCACGTTCTGCAACAAGAGAAGCCACCACAATGAGAAGCCCGCGTACCGCAACGAAGAGTAGCCCCCGCTCGCCACAACTAGAGAAAGCCTGTGCGCAGCAACGAAGACCCAACACAGCCAATAAGTAACTAAATAAATAAACAAAATTTAAAAAATGAAAGCAGTACTGGCTGTAAAATTAATAGGCAAAAAAAAGAGACCCTGCAGAGCTTCCTGGTCTACTCTTCCACGTGGCGACACAAGGAGAGGTCTGTGACAGGGCAAAGGGCCCTCGCCTGACCATGTTGGCACCCTGATCTCGGACTTCTCACCTCCAGAACTGTGATAATTAAATCTCTGTTGTTTATAAACCACTATGTTATTTTCCTGAAGCAGCCGAAACCAGGACAGAGCCCCAGTGAAGAAGCTTTTCCACAAAGTTTCTTGTAGCCCCTTGCACGTACAACATGGTGTTTCAGGAGAAGAGTGAGCCCTGGCCTCATGGTCTACATAATTAACCAGCCACCACCAGGGCGTTTCCAGTATTGTCAATGCCTATCATAAGTCTCCAAAACACAATTCATTTTAGCTAATATTTAAAGTTTAAGGCCCAGAGCCTCTCTGTGAAATGCTTTACTTCCACAAAGTAAGATGTTACATTTCCCCCGAGGTAGAAATCATCACTCTAGTCCATTTTAGACGCTGAGGGATCCCATTTCAAAGTGCTTCTCATAATGGCTGTGGGATCAAACAAAGGTCCCTCACAGCACACATGTTCTCAGCAGCCTGGACGTGCCTGCCATCCTGGAGAGTACAAGAACATATTCAGAATAGAGTTACACGGCCCTGGTGTAGAAAAACTTCCTGAATGGGTAACCAGAGAAGATAACATATATAGAAACACTCACCTGTTCTCAGAACCAACCGGATCTGGTTTTGTGCATAGGTGGAAAAAGCTGAGTCTGAGAACAGAGGCTTTTGTTTTCCCACAGTGAAAACAAGCACCTGCCCACACACAGCCACTCACACAGACTCTCACACAGATGCGGGCACACTTAGCATACCTCCACACACACATTCTCACAAAACCAGGAGTGGTTAGGAAATGTCAAGAAAATGAAAAGCAACGTCAGTCAGTTTGCCACAGACAGCTAACTGTGATTTTCTGTCTGTAAAAAAAAAAAGCTAATATGGAAATAACCAATTTGGGGTATTTCTCCTTGCCCTCTTCAATATATATAATCATGTTGGCCTCCTTTGGAACAGTGGGACCATTTCTATGACAGTTGCTGGAAGCACAATGCCTCCTCAGCATGCTACCATATTTCACAAAGAGCTATGGGTCCAGTCTTCTACTTGCTGAGAAGTCGCAAATAGATACTTTGTCTCCAATCCCTGCTTGGTGTCTATTTCATTTTGAAACTGGCTGGTACAGCAGTCTAATAGGACCAAAGGATAGTCAGTTCTTCCTTAAATTTTAAGAACAGCTTCCATTAATGCAACGACCACCGTGAGACTAACAGAGTCTTACTTCTAATTTGGTCCCTAAGCCTAAAGTCTACAAAAATATCGTTATATTTAATAGTTTAAGAAGATTTCCAGCAACCGAATACGGCAAGAGGAGATCGTGCAATTAAATACGGAGGTCAGATTTTCGATTCAGGATTTCAAACCTCAAATGGGGACTCCATACCTCTCCTTGCCTCAAGCCTCGCTCACGTCCTTGGCCCTCACTCTCAGCTGACAGCTTTGCCATATACTTCATTAAGAAAACAGAAATGAAACACAAATCCTTTCTTTAACCACCCCAAGCCCACAATCCCACTTTGCTGTTCTTTCTTCCTGAGCATTAAAGACCTCCTCTCACTAAAAGCCAATTTCTCTGTTCTCCGACCTTATCACTTTCTCTCCTGCAGTCACCTTCTAGCTCTCCTGCATCATCTATCTCCCACTTTCTAACAGAAAATCCCCACTCGAGTTGTTCCTTCAATGAAATAAAACAAACGAAACCAAACATCTCCTCCCCACATGCCTGCCCAGCCCCTCTACAGCCTTTCCAAGTAAATCCTCTCAAGAGTTGTCTACAAGTACTGTTTCTACTTCCTCATCCCCGGTACATTCTCAACATACCACTTTGTCCTCCTCTCCTCACCCCCACCAAGACTGGCCTCGTCAAGGTGGCCAGGGAATTCTGTGTCACCAAACCCAATGGATGCCTTTCTAGACCTTTCAGCATCGCTCCAAATACTGATATTTTCTCCCTCATGCTTACCTTCTTTTGCCTTGTATTCTCTCAAGGTTTCCCTCTTACCACACCAGATGCTCCTTCTCAGTCTCTTTTCCTGGTTTCTCCTCCTCTGTCTGACCTCGAGGATCAGCCTTGGATCTTGCCTCTCTCCCCAGATGATATCTATCTACACGTTTCAGAATCTTTTGCTGATGACTTGTGATTTGATATCTTTAGTCAAGACCTCTCCTGTGGGCTCCAGACTTGTGATTCCACCTGTCTAACTTATGTCTCCACTTGTATTTCCAATGGATAATTTAAGCTAGGTCAATAACAGAACTCTTGACAGTTTCCTGACAAAACCATACCCAACTCATCTAACAGGTCTTCCTATTTCAGTAAGAACAATAGCTGGCATGTATTCAATGCATGCTATGTGCCAGTAAGCAAGTCAGCTACTGCATAACCTCCTTTAATGCTCACAGCATTCCTATGGAATAGATATTCTTATTATTCCTATTTTATAGAGGAGAAAACCAAGGCACAGAGAGGATAACTTTGCCACGGTCAAACAGCTAAAAAGAATTTCAGATGGGATTAGGAGCCAGGCATTCTAGCTCAAGAGCCAATGTTCTTAAGCAATACATTATAGTGTCTTCTCCCCAGAAACTCTTAAGAATTTTATTAATTACTCTTTTCCCCACACCCCCTGCACCTCAGTCATCGGCAGGTCTGGTTAACTCCAGCTCTAAAGTAGACTGTGGACCTGTCCACTTCTCTTCATATCCTCCACCACCATTTCGGTCTTGTGTGGCTCACAGTTACAGCCTCCTAACTGATTTACCCTCGGTCACTTTTTCTACCTCTGAGCTGCTCACCATGTTACCCCACTCAGGTTCAGCTGCTTGCCACTCAAAAGCCAATACTCGAGAGGCAAGTGTCAGTAGAAAGGAAAGGTGCTTTAATCAGAAAAGCCGGCAATCTGGGGAGAAGGCGGACTCATGTCCCAAGAGTAACTCTGAAGATTCTTGCTCATCCATGACAGTTTTTAAAGGGAAGGGGGGGTAAGAATCTCAGTGAGTCATCAAGGCGAGGTTGGATTCTGCATAATTCTCCATTGTGTGCAGACTGGCTGACTCTTTCTTCAGATGTTATCTTGCCTGCATGATCTGTTTGCAGGATTACTAAGGGGGCTATTGGGGGTAGAGAGCTAGTCATTCTTTAACTACTTAATCTTCATTCTTCTTTTAATCTAGAATAAGAATCAACAGGTTAGACAAGGCATGGTGTGCATTCAAGAGAGCATAAGTCAGGAGTTAAGTGAAATTGCCTAGTGATCTCATTCCTATAATTAGGTTCTTTTAAGGTTAGAGCAGAACAGAAATGCACAAACAGCAAAGGGGCAAAAGAGCTGCTTTCAACCACGAATGGACAAACACATCTTAAAAAGGGAAAGATCATATCATTCTCCAATTTAAAAACCATCAAAGCATCCCACTGCTGTTAGACGGAAATCTAACACCCTCACCATGCCCTCTAGGGCCCAGCCTTTCTCTCCAACTTCATCACAAGCCACACTTCCCCACCTCACAGCTCCTCAGCTCTGCTGGCCTCCTTTCACCGCCATAAATGCACCAGGGCTCCCCGCCCCCGTCCTTCCTATCTGGAGTGCCCCACCCACCTGGCTACCTCCTGCCCACCCTTCACATCACTCCTGAGAAATGGTCCCCTTCAACACTACCTAAAGTAAGGTTCCTATGGATGCACCACCTTATACAACTTTTAGCTATTTAATTCTTTTCCGTTTTTTTTTTTTAAAAATCTCTCCTCCCCCAAGAAGCTCCATGAGGCCTGACCCAGGTCTTTCTTGTTCCTTATGAAAATGCCAGTGTCCAGGACAGCACCCAGCAGAGTCAAGCCCCTCAGTACATCTTAATTAATATATTCTCTCTAGTTTTTTTAAGTATCTTAAAGGGGGCAGGAATCCCAAATTTTAAGGTTCAATTGTTTCTGAAAAGGAAACTGATTATTGTGAATCATAAGAAATTTAGAAGCACTCATTCCTGAAAGAACTAAAAGGGGAAAAAAAGAATTTCCCTGGATATACAGGAATGTAAGTTTTTGAGGGAAGCTTAGCTCAGCAGAAAAATAGAATTTGTGGTCATTGCCTTATGAGCTAATGGGGCATATGGGATCCTCTCGACCTGCAAAGTGAATGAGAAATTTAATTTAATAAAAATATCTAAAATCCTAGTCAAAAGAACCGAGATTATAAATTCTCTGATATAGAAACCATATGGAGAGTTAAATAGTGTAGCATGAAGAAAACGTAAATGCACCACCTAAACTGTTAGACTTTCCTTAAAAAGCACGAAATTGACTTTGTCCCTGAGGTTTCCGAGATTCTCACTAAAAACAAGAGCATTTGTTGCCATTATCAAGACCTCCAGTTTAGACTTTCTAACAGGCAACGAGGACAGCACTGTTGAAATGCTGGGTTCAGCGATGACTTTGTTCAGTGTCATCCTGGGGCCAGTAAATTGGGCCGAGGCAGCGTAACGACATAATGCGATGCTCTGTTATGGAATGCTGTGTATCTCGGCCAGTGCCCTGGGCTGCTTTGTCTATTTGCTACATTTCAGCCTCTGGTTGTGAGGTTGTGCCTTATACCGTACACCCAAAACACTCCACTCACTCATTCATTCACTCACTCATGGATTCAGAAAACATATCTCGAGAGTCTAAACTATGCTGAGCACTGTTCCAGGGGCTGGGGTCCGAGCAGGGAATAAAACAGACAAGGCCTTTTGCTCTTACAGAGCTTTTACGTCATAGAGGATGATAAGCGTAAGTACGGTACCAACCTAAGAAACCCTGAGGAACAAGAAGAAAGTAAAACAAGGTAACAAAAGAAACAAGTGAGTGAGGCCCTGTGGAGGTGAGAACTGTGAACAGACGTAGAACAGAAGCTGGGGTGCACAGAGGCGGCCTCTCTGAACAGGCTACATGTGATCTGAAGGAGAACGATACCAGGCGGAGCGCAGCACCACGAAAGATTCAAAATTGAGTCAGGCTCACCTGTGCACGTCCTTGTAAAATCTGAGTTTAGCAAAAGCCCCAAGTCAGTTTAACCAGAACCCCCTACCCTTGACATCTGATCACCCTCAGTATCTGATCACTTATCTGTCGCCCTCCCCCAGGTGATGTCTGATGGCCCTGGCCTGTCTCCAGTGAAGAATCCTGTTAGTTCGGTTTAGCCAGAATTCCCCTTACCCCTGATGTTTCCTCTGAGTAATTTTCCACCACCCCGACCCAGGACCCGCACTCTGCTCCTTGGGTCTACATTTCCACTTGCTCGATCTCTCATCCCTACTGTGAAATCCCACTGTCATCAGCGCTATACTTAATGAGCTGGTCCTGAACAAAGTCAGCCCTACCAACTTTAACAAGCGTCACTGAATACTTTTTTTCTTTACTAGCACAAATGGCCTACGGCCCGAGGTCACCGTGGCTGAGCTCAGTGAGTGGTGTGCAGAGATATCAGGAAAATAGGTACCGGCCAGACCAGGGGGTACTGGGAGGCCACAGTGAGGAAACTTCTGCACCATTGTGTGTGTGCACGCCGGCAGGCAGGCCTATAGGTACTCCCTTGCCCTTCAGCTTCTGTTTGGGTTAAGCCACTGCTCCCACCTCCCCCACTTTGCAGAGCGCAGAAGGTGGGAGTAGGACGCACGTCACTGTGGACAGCCTGTGCCACCCTACTGAAGGTCAAAGCTCCCATCAGGGGGCCATGCCACATAATTCTCTCTGTCTGGGTTCCTATATCTGCTCCGTGCATTTTCCCATTCAGACCTGGGGTAGTCATAGCTCTGCACTCTTACTATTCCTTGGGGGTGCTGCCCCATCCTTAGCTACTTTTTCAAAACCCCATCTAGGACCTCCTAGAAATTTTCATCAAACACCCAGCCCGAGAGTGATGTTCTTGCCAGGACCCTGACTGACAGATTGTAATCTAAAAACACTGCCCAAGCCACTTTCTCCCTTTCAGCAGTTACCTTTGCTTCCTCCTTATCCTTGGTAAGCCACCTGCTAGAAGCTGGTTCCTCTAAGTGGCACATAACTCCATAAAACATCACTTTGGGAATTTTCAGAAGTTTCTGGGTCCATTAAATGTCATTCAGCTCCTGTGGTTCCCTTCCTCTGCATGAAGCTTCCCTGAGATCAGAGCTCTCTTTAGGGTGATGCAAGTCATTCCAATAAAATGATTCAGGATGGAATTTTGAAAATGAAAGGCCGTGTGGTACAGAAAGAGCACTGGATCTGTAGTTCAAGTTTAACTGCATGACTCTTGGCAAGTTGATTTCCTCATCTTTAAGACAGTAATGATAACAATGTGCAGTGATAAACTTATTCATCAACACTCAGAGTAAAAAGCATGAATGGACCAATCAAGCTGCAGTGAGGAACTCCACTCCATTCTGAGGAAGAAGGGCAGATCAATCCAGCATTAAATTCTTCACTTCATTGACGCTGAGACACAGACTATAAACAAAACCCAGTAAGACTCTTGTTTTGGTCAATTCTTAAAATGACAATGCCCCCACAAATGTTAAAATACAAAGGTTATTCTATCAGCCAGTTCGGGCTGCTATAACCAAATACAACGGACTGGGTGGCTTAAACAGCAGACATTTATTTCTCACATTTCTGGAGGCTGGATATCCAAGATCAAGGTGCTGGCAGATTCAGTTCCTAGTGAGAGCTCTCTTCCTGGCTTGCAGATGGCTGCCTTCTCACTGTGTCCTCAGGTGGTGGAGAGAGAGAGCTCTAGTGCACTTCCTCTTCTTCTAAGGGCACCAGCCCTATCAGCTGTGACCTCATTTAAACTTTATCATCTCCACACCAGCCCTGTCTCTAAATACAGCCACACTGGGGGGTTGGGGCTTCAACATATGACATATGAGTTGGGGGGCTGGGAGGAAGACACAAACATTCAGTCCATAACAGTTTTCTAGACCCACTGCATGAAAATCATTACCCAAATACTATCTATTTCTCTCAGGAACAGGCACACAGAGATGATTTAGAATTCCATCAGATTCAAAATTCTCTTCCTCTACTGTACATAATGATGTATACTGAAGATTATGATTAAAAGTACTAAGTTAGGTTTAGTAATCATTTATATAAACTAATTGCTTACTTAGAATACATGCACAAAACTAAACCAAAAAGCCAGCCTTTAATTTATGCAACGACATGATATCTAAAAATCTAAGAATCAAAGGTTGCCGTGGCTTTGCTACAACTTTAACCAAAAATCTTGACCGGTATGAGAAGTATTTTTGCCATGCTTTTCTGTCATGTACATTCATGCCTTAGTAAGGGATTGAAATTTTTTAACTATTAAAAAAATTCAAGAAACTTGGAATTTACCTATATAACAGAATACTTTACAGCAGTTTTTAAGTTAACCAGATCTACATGTTTCAACATGGATAAATTTCAAAAACAAATATGGAATGAAAAAAAAAAGAGAGATTTCAGAATGATATATTATATCTGTACTCCCTTTCCCCAGCCTTCTTTTCCACCTTGAAGAGTATGATCTAAGACAAATGTTACATTCTGGGAAAACCGAATGTCATGTTGATGGAGGTTACTATTATTTTCTGAACTTTTCTGAATTTTTAAAACATTCAAAATTAAAAATAAAACATTTTAAGAGTAACAAAACTAATATACATCAAGGTAACAATGCAAATCACAACAATAAGATATAGAACTGAAAATTAATTTTGGGGAAAACCCAAAATACTTCCTTAGTACATCATTGCTCAAGGATCAATCAAAATACCAGTCCCTCACCTAATAAGTCTGGGAAAAGAAGGGGGAGCAGAGCTTCACAGATTTCTTTCTTACGGTCTGCAGGATGGTAATGTGCTTTTGTAACTTCAAGGTTGATGAGGAACTGAGGATGAATATTGGACAAGATAGAGTATGACATTTCCCAGTTCACATGCATTCTAGGAGTGAATGCCTTTGCCCACAATGGATCAGACCATGCAGTGGAAACGATACTTGCCAAATACAAATACTTTTGTTGACTTTTTCAACTCTTTGCTGTATTATCTGGCATAGTAGTTTCCAATCTTTCTGGTCTCAAAAATCTTTTACACTCTGAAAGAATTATTAAGGACCCCAGAGAGCTTTTGCTTATATGGGTTATACCTGTCAATATTTACCCTACTGGAAATGAAATCCACCCATTACATGTCAACATTTTTAAGTGAAAATAACTATATTCTCAAAAACAATGAGAAGAGTGGCACTGTTTTACATTTTTGCAAATCTCTTTCATGTCTGGTTTAATAGAATACAGCTGTAACTTCATGTCTGTTTCTGCTTCTGTTGCAATATGATTTTTTGGTTGAAGTACATGAAGAAAATCTGGCTTCACACAGATATTTACTTGGAAAAGAAGGGAGTATTTTAATGGCTTTTTCAGATAATTGTAAACATTCTTTAATACTACACCAAAACTCAACAAATAGCAGTTCTTACAAATCAGTTGCAATGAGCAATCTGAAACAATGTCAATGAACTTTTTATACTTCTTTAAAATTCATTGGTCTACCTTATACTTTGAATGGATCTTTAACTCATTCACAATTTTGTAATATGCATTGGTCGTTTGGAAATGTTTTGCTCCCTGAGGTATATGGATCTTCCCAAGGTCGACTTATTTCATTATACAATGTCAAGTAATCACATTTGTTAATATCACCATTGATCTCATCAAAAGCCCCTTAAGTATATGGAAGCTGTCAAGCTCACGGTGGCAAATACACATTTTTCCAAATTCTGATTTTTCTTGAAAGCTCAAATTGTATCATTGGCAGCAAATACTGGCAGATGTTTTTCCTGAAGTAACAAGCTCACTTTGTTCATTTTTGAGAAAATGTCTGCCAAAGCCCAAGCCTGAATAACCATGGTTTGTCTGTCACTCATTCTCTCAGATAAAAATGATGCTCCAGGGAAAAAGCAGATAGTTCAGTTTACAACTCAAACAATCACACAAGGGCTTTTCCTCAAGACAACCATTGTACTTCCCTCAGCTGCAGAAGTGCTTTATGCATATGTTTGTCACACAGAACATTAAAAGATGTACATTCAGAGTCAAAATTTAATAAAAATTAATAATTTTACTGCTTTGGGCTTCACTGATGGCGCAGGGGTTGAGAGTCCGCCTGCCGATGCAGGGGACACGGGTTCGTGCCCCGGTCCGGGAAGATCCCGCGTGCCGCGGAGCGGCTGGGCCCGTGAGCCATGGCCGCTGAGCCTGCGCGTCCGGAGCCTGTGCTCCGCAACGGGAGAGGCCACAACAGTGAGAGACCCGCGTACAGCAAAAATAATAATAATAATAATTTTACTGCTTTATCAAAGACATTCTCAAGAGAAACTGGAGCCTTTTTTATTTCCCTTTTTTTCTTTTTTCAAATTACAAGTAGGTGACAGTGAAGAATAACTATTAGTACAGTTTGGTGCCATCATCAGGATTGACACTAAGGCACTTTTACCCACCATTGTTTTTCTAGCAACCGGTCAAATATCAACACAGTGAAAAGGGCAAGTATTAGTATTATTATAAAAATAGTTTTGACCTCACAACCTCCTAAAAGGGCCTTAGGAACTCCCACTTACCTGAAGACCCCACTTTGAGAACCACTGATGTAGAACGTTACAAAGATAAACAACTTAGTCTTAAATCATTTGAAAAATTAAACAAAGGCCAGTGCCTTTGGCTACTGCAATTCCTTAAAAGGCTAACTCACTTGCTTCTGCCTTTCTGAATCGAAGGGAATTCAAAACAAAATAAATATGCCTCCTCAACTGCCTTTTCTGTCTATGACCACATAGCCTGCCTCATTTAGACTTTTACATTTTTTCCTGTTTTTTTTCATCTCAAAGGTAAAGATAGTAACATCCAATATTGAGAATTTTAATCACAGAGATCTGCCAGAGGCGTAAAAAAGAATATCGTGCAACTTTTACAACATAAAATTCTCCATTTAAGTGGCTTTGTGTTTAAGATTTTGTAGTTCACTATCAGCTAACGTTTATCTAATAACAACTGTGTATCAGACATTATGATACGCACTTCAGTCTTCAATTTATATTTACCTTTTACAACAACTCATCAGATATCGGCACATTTTACAGCTAAGAAGGTTGAAGGACACATACACATGCAATTACTTTTTAGGAGGTCCACAGTTCTGGAACCATCACACAAGTCTTCAAATTGAAAGAGCCTTATTTTTGCCATTGTCCTCAAAGGTGGGGCAATGGCAATAAGTAATCCAGGTCCTCAGGAGAGCCTCATAAAACAGCCTCTCTCCTCTGCCTAGCTTTCCTACCTTCCCCAGCTGTTTGCCACTCCCCATGAGGTGAAGCAGCCAATGAAGTCAGAGCCTCGGGGTGACATAACCACAGAGCCAACAGACACTCAACAGTTACTCTTCTGTATCCAGAAAACTAACTTGTCCAAGAGTAGGGATTTCACATGAACACTATAATCTTTAGTTAGGAAGAAAATATACAAAGCCAACTTTGAATGTTTGCTGGGGAATAACATGAACATTTACAAACCGCTAAAGAGAAGAATGTTCCACTACACCATCACTCCTCAGCTTAACACTCATTGTTTGCCTCATTAGAGGTCTTTGCCACCATAAAAATGTGTTTCTTAAGACTCAAACCCCATCATCTTCCAAGACAGAAGATCAAAGAGCTTCCTGGTACATTCGGTATTGGGAAATTCTTTCTTCCATTTGTAGGTTCTGCATCAAAACAGATGCAGCAAGAAAAGCCACATCTCAGTGCATTTGGGACCTGATGAAGCTGGACATCTCTGGTTGTGTGTAGGTATTGCACATGGCTCTCCATTGGAGAATAACCTGCCTGCCCCGGGAGGTGCAGTCCAGTCATGGCAGAGGCAGAGGATGATATATGGAAAGCATTCTCCTGTATGAGGGAGAACTAATTCACCCTGTTACCTTTCTTCCATTGAGGAACGCCGGCAATTTGAGAACCTAGGTCTAGATCCATTTTCTATGAGAAGAGGAAGCCTTTTGCAATAACACAGGCATTTTGTCATCTTCTAACAAGATGTCCATTTTATTTTAGAAATACGCATAAGAGAAGTGAAGACAGGGCGACTTCTAACAGGTCCTCTTCTGTTCAGTGAGGCCAGGAAACAAGACAAAATTATATCAGTACACATCGGCCCCCTGTAGCTAAAAATATACATGGTTATTCTTGAGGCTTTTGAAAAGAAGCATCAAGCAGCCCTATTGTGAATATTATTTAGTGTAAGACTTAGATATAGGGAGTTTTCGATTTTTTTTTTAAGCCTACACTATTTGGAGAAGCATTTATGGTGATGGCTATAGGAAACAGCTTGTTTTAAACCATTCTTTCCATTTTAAAAGCCACAGGAATATATCAGAAATGGCCAAATCATGAATAAGTTATTTACTTTATTCTAAATGTAACTAGACCTAGGGAGACTTCACTAATTACTGGTATCGCAGCAAAGCAGAAATCTGTTCATGTCTCATTCAGGCAGCGGATTAGATAAAACATTAGTTCGGTGGAGCTGATCACTCTGGAGGTTTACTCATTTGCCTCAACGCCATAAACGTCAGCATTTTAGGTCTCCTGGAATATCCTGAAGCTGGCCTAATAACACATCTGCTGTATTTATTTTTGAACGTAAATGGCACTCAGAAGTATGCTTTGAAAATTAATTTCAACTGGAATACAATAAACATTAATAAATCCAGATTTTGTTTCTGCTAACAATTACTTCATGGAATTGTCAGATATGGTGGAAAACCCTAGTTTACAAATACAGTTTGTAGCAATTAAATCCCTTCCAAACCAAACCACTCCAGACCTGATGGGCTCCTCTCAGGTGCTTGAGGGATATCAATATGGACTTGCAGGATTTTTATGACTTCGTGATGGGCACGTAAAGAGCAAAGGCACGCTTAGGTCGAGGCTGCTGTGGCCGTGAAAACAGAGGAAATTCATCTCTAAGAACTGGCTCAAGACAAAAGAACAGTTACACAATTCTTTGATGAAAATCAATTTTCCATTGACGTGGACAATGAAAACAACAAAGAGGACACTTTCCTAGTCCCATGTTCTAGATATCTTTTAAGCATAGCAACAAAAGCACAAGGGTGCTTTCTCTGTAAGTCCCCAAATCTGAAATGATGGAGCTGCCATGATGGTGTTCCAGCCTGCAGTACACATTAGGGATGGGCTGCTTGTCCTGATGGCTGAAGTGGACAGATTGAAGCATTCAGCCGGTTCTCCGAACCACAGCCCATCTCTTTACATCCTGTGCCAAAATCACAAGGCTGGGAATTGCATGGGTACCCTTAGCATCGTCTGCAAATAATCACCCCTGGAATGTTTGGTTCTGTCTAACCCTTGAGCAGAAGAAAAATAACCCCATTCTGAGCATCCAGAGACCTCAGTTCACTTGTATCCATAGACCTCGGACCTTTCATCCAGGGCTTTTGTGCTCAACTTCGCCACTAGGAACTGGGGGAACTAACAGTCACCTTATTGCCTTCAGAGGTGCTCACTGTACCTCTTTAAGCTTTTACTCCTTCAAGCAGGTGACTGCAAAACTGAAATAGCAATAGATGCAGAAACAGGCAAAAGTTTCAAACAGACAAGATCAAAAGATGGTTCTCCTCTAACACAAATCAAACCAAACAACTTTATGAGAATAGAATGGAATTTTAAAAAAAAGACACTGACCTAGAGAAAACTAGGTAACTATGTTTAGTTATATAACTGAGACTCCTGGATTACAAGCAATGTGAAGGACTGGGGTGGGTGTCAGGCATCTCTGTGCAGCGAGAACGCTGGTAACCAGAGCAGATAACAAACACAATGCATATGTGTTGACTGAAAAGTGGCTAAGTTACATTTTTAAAGGTAAAGTCAAAAGTAAATGCATTCGTGAAAATGGCATGACATCTGTGAGTTTACAAAGTTTTAAAGGGTTCAGGGAACATCAGCTGAAGAATTGCAAGTTAAACCATGTGTCCCTGCCCGCGTCCAAGTTGAAGACACTCCTTGTGGACGGAACATGCAGTGTTGGGCAGAGACACAGAGAACAGCGCCGGGGGATCCTCTCTGGGAATAAGTGGCAGGACCCAGGGACAAAGAAGACCTAGCTCATCTGCTCCACTTGAATTTGCCACTTTTATATGTATTTTATTCATATTTCAGTTACACAAATAAAAAACTGTGTGGTGAGTTTTCTTTTCCTAAGAAAAAATGAAATATTTTTGGGAGGGGAGGTGCTGTGAAAAAAGGAGTTAAAGCAAGTAAACCAGAAAAAGCCCCATTGCCTTATCTAATTTCATTTGTATCACATGCCTACAAAGTTTAAAGAAAAAATAAGTGTCCCTCTTGCATCGGTTGTTTATAGTTCCTCAGCGGTCTTGTGTTGGTTCCTGATCACATTGCTGGGTCAAGCCCCAGATCAGAATGGTGTCAGCTTCTATTTCAGAAATTGGTTTGCTAATGACATTCTAATGTCGATCATCATATAGCAGGAACTATATTAATATTTTTTTTCTCTCCGGCACTGTTACACAGATGTCAGCTCTAATCCCTGTAGAAGGCTGCTACAAGTCAATCTTCATGGAAATATATTAGCGATGCCTGTGAAGTTTCTAGAAATATAAGAGGTGTGAAAATTATAATTGGAAGAAAGAAACCTTTAAAAAAATTAAGCTGAGCTTGGGATATGTAAAATGATTCAGCTTTGATGACAACGATCGGCCTGCAAAATTTTCCAAGACTATATTAGCCTAATGTAAATAACACATATATTAAAATCTGTCAAATTATCTAAATACATCAACTCTTTATACAAATCAAGCATGGGAAAGCTCTCTGTTTTGGCCGAAGGTAATGCCCAAGACTGATATTGCACAATTATGAATTAAATGAATAAAAAATCAGTTTGTAAAATGTTGTTGATGTTTCTCTTTCAACATAACCTTTATGCTGTGTTCAGAGAGCAGGAAGACAGATGTTTCCCAACCTGCAGGGCTGGGGCAAGCCTGCCTTTTAAGAGCGCGATTGTAAACCGATGAAAGGTGTATAAACAGATGACAGGGGCAATTACAATGTGGAATTGGTTGCGCTCTCAATTACTGAAAGCACATCACCCGCATTATTCTTTTTATGCTGCTCTTTGATGACAAAAAGCATGAATAGCTCATCAGGGCTACAATATGTTTGTATTTCAATTTTCTCTTGGTAAGGGAATAGCTGCAGCTGCAGGTGAGGCTAGAGAAAGAGGATGAGCTGGTACGGATCCTCATAGGAAAAGGAACGATGATTCCATCTCTTACAGGTAGCGGTCACTTTTTAAGTTTTCTAAATGCCCAAGAAGAGTAAGCATGGCCCCCCAGACAAAGAGGCTGCCATCGTGTTAGAGGGGAGAAGTTGGGAAGGGTCAGAGGGAAAGCACAGTGGAGACTGAGACATATTAAGTTAGGAAAGAAGTGTGAACTGGAACAGAATCGGTAAATCAATGATTATGCCTCATCGATGATTGATTAATCACATCTGCCTCAATACACACGTGTAACACCTAGATCTCAGGACAATTCTTGTCCCGATTCATGCTCTGCCTTTTCAGCTTGTCTTGTAGACGCTGAAGAATCTCCCAAAGTAATAATAGTTGGGATTGTAGTCATAAAGATCTCGTGCAGGGCTCAGTTCAATTCAGGAGCCTACCCTAGAATGGAACAGAACTTTTGGGGCTTACTCCAAAATGATCCAGCCTCCCCACTGGGCCTCACAACTCACAGTACTCTCCATTGCTTTGCCATTCCTAGATCTCATGCCTTGGCCTAGGAACCCCAAGGCTCAAAAACTGGAAAGCAGCCCATCTTTGAGGTCACGAAGGAAGGCTGCCATTCCTCAAGTGGACTGCTCACCTTAAAAATACCTCTTCTCTGTGGGTTGTTTTTTTTGTTTTGTGTTTATATGGGGTTTTGTTTTTGTTTTGAACAGCAACAAAAACAGCTAGTCTGTAACCGATACCAGAGCTGTTAAACAGGATTAATTCTATACTTGGCCTCAAGTGTTGGCAGATGTTCTGGAGAACGGAGTTGGGGGGATGTTTACGAACACTAAGTACTCAAGCCTGTCATGTGCAGATGTGGTAAAACTGCAGTAAGTTCAGAGAAGTGACAAAGATGATTAAAGGGATAAAGAATGGTTTCTGAGGGAAGGCTAAAGGGATTCTTTTCACCTTTATCCCAAGAAATGAGAAAATAATGATTATTAACTTCAAAGTCTGTTTGTTCTTCATGTCTGCAGCAAACCCCATGAATGAACATGGGCTTGAACTAAAAGCAGGAGAGAATCTGGTAACAGGAAAAGAAAAATTTCTTGTCCTTCAGAGGGAAAAGCGTGGCCATCTCATCCAAGAGTCTACATTTGTACGCAGTTTTTAACAAAGGGTTATACCGCGCACTTCTCTAAAAATCTAAATTCATTAACGACTTTTTATTTTTCTCGGAGCCTAGACTTAGAGGAGCAAAAACTGGAAATATGTAAATGTTTCATTTCCCACCCCATGCCAGGTCTGCAAGCCCTCACAGCCCAGTCTTACGAATGTTCCGTAAAAGGAAATTCATGGCTCAATCTCAGTTCGCAGTGGACGATATTTTTCTTGATTTTTTTTTTTTTTTACTATTTTCAGCACTTCGCAGAGCGCGTATGGGGAAAAGGAAATGGAGGATTATGGCTAGTCGGGGAGGCTTAAAGTAAAGAGAAATAGGCGTAGCTCTGGAAGAGAGCCTATGTCATTGATCTTGTCCACAACCTAATTGAGAACATTCCCCGGCTTCGCGAGGCAATACTCTGTCTAGACTCGCAGGATTTACGCAGCACTCAGTAGTTCGACATAAGGCAGAGTGCCTGCTGAGTTAAGCAATAACTCCATCTGTCTTCTGAGAACCCGGTGCAGAAGAACCTAAGGAAGTTGTTCTTCCGTGTAGAGGTACCTCCATGACTGCTATTTAAAAATAATAATGGTTAATATTATTTAGGTAATTGATGATCTATGTTGTTTATTATTTAGCCCCAAATCATAAATAGTTTGGGGCTTTGTTCGAAACAACCTGGTGCAAGCTGACCTCTTTGTTTTCCTATTCAACCCAAATATTCTCTTTCCCAATACCCCTCCTTTAGTGACCAGTCTATCCCTGTGGGCCAAATGAGGCTCCAACTACTTGTAAAAAGAGCAAAAGCCTCCGTTGGTGACCTTCAAGCTGGCTAAAGACCCAGCCAAGACATGTCACCATATGGAGTTTCCATTCCCCTGTGAGAAGCCACAGGGGCACATGCATGGGTGACGTGAATGGAGGTATTCGGTTGTAAAATGTTCTTCACAGGCAAGAGATCATTGTTATTGTTTCCTGTAATTATTCTGCCTAATAACGAAAGGAAAATAACTGATTCTGACACCCAAGTTTTGCTGTAAATAGGCAGAATGTTGTCATGAATATGCAAAATATTATGATCATTGCTATACCTAACTAATTGCATTTGAAACACGCTGGCCATAAAATAATTAGCAGTGCAGAAAGGCATCATGATACTAGCTATAAATACTAAACATAACTAATTATTTCCATCATAAAATGGTCCTGCCAAGTAATTTATAACAAACCCCGGCATAGATGGCAGAGCCCAAGCTCTCTGACAGCGTAGCATTCAAGGGCCGTGTCACCCAAGGCTTTCTATTTTGTGATATCGTTGGGATGAGTGGATACCAATTTGAACATAAACTAAAATGAAACTAATCTAGGATTTTCAATGTTCTTTGAGCTTTGGGGTGATTGTTGTGGAAAATTCAGGCAGATCCTTTTGTTGCTGACATCAAAAGTGGTAGGTCACTCTGGACCTGCGGAGTACATTCTCAGCTCAAGCAAAAATTGATTTCCTTTTTTAAAAAGCAGCTGGCATTACAATGAATAGCCTTCTTTCGATTTTTCTTCTCCAGTGAAGCATTCAGTGAATGCAGCAGGCATAATAGGCTGAAGTAAACAGTGTCAGGTTCTGTTATATCAGGAGCTCTTTTAAACCAAGCAGACAAGCTATCATCAGTGCCTGAAACCCTGCAAATCACGGCAGACTCAGAAAATGAGTTTGTTTCTTGACCAGTGTGTTGATGACATTTTGAAGAATGGAAGGAGGCGCTTTGCTAATCACTCTGGCTGCCCCAAGCTCCATTATGATGCCATCTCGCTAATGAGCAAAAATAATGTGCTTGGATGAGGCGGTAATAGAATTAGAGCCTCTGTGCCGCGCCGGACCCGGGACCGTCATGAATATTCTCTGATTTTTCGTGAAATGTGCAAGAATCTTGGGATTCATCTCTGAGAATCATTTGTCAGAATCCTTTGGCCTCATTTTTTTTCTGGTGGTTTGAAAATCGGAAATTGGCCTACATCATAACAAAGTAACTTGCCCTAGTTTTCAGTCCTTAGGGTGAGGACCTCATGACCAACTGAAAGACAGCAAATCTGAGCTGTGACTTTTTTGTTTCTGCTTTTGTTCCCCCCACACCCACCCCCCTCCCCCCAGTGACTGTAAAAAGAGAGGGTGGTAAACAAGGATTTGGGTGATGGAAATGTTAAAATACATTCATCCCTGCGGAATTAGGCTTGCAACGATTCAATCGCCTACTAAAGAGCCCTGGGAGACCAGCATTAATCTTGTTGTTAAAAATATTTTATATGTAGAACTGAATCACTTTGCTGTACACCTGAAACTAACACAACATTGTAAATCAACTATACTCCAATATAAAATAAAAATTAAATTAAAAAAGAATCAATAACAAATGAATCTTAAATATATATAAATTTTTTTTTCTCTTCTAAGTACACAGTCTTCTCACCTACAGAACCATAACGGTGAGGCTAGAGCCCATTGAACCCTCCTTCCTTCCATCCTGGGGACAGGAGGAGAGGTAAGTGTCTTCAGAGAGCCCCTAGAGTTCAATGTGAGTGCCATTCACACCCAGGCAATGAAGCTTTCTCCTGAATTCTCCTGCGCACTGCTCTCAGGATGAGAGGCAGCCACTGGGATGGGAGGGACTCCCAAGGCACCCCGATGGGCAAGTGCCCGAGGGGGTGCAGGGAAAATAACTACTTGCTGTGTGGTGCTGGGGACCCCTTCTTCCTCATCTCTGCTAGAATCCAGAAGCTTTTTGCGCCAGGAGGGTATTTCTAAGCAATCTCACCTCTAAATAGAAAGTAATTATGGAGGAAATTAACTTCACAGCTGAAGATTGTGTTGTCATGATAATTTAGAGAGTAGGAAGGATGTTTTCTGAGCAATCCCTAATCTTTTTTTCTTCTCTCTTTTTGGTTATCACTTAACGGTATTCATTAAAACCGATAACAGAAATTGCTTCTCTTTAAATTTCCTGCTGAGGCTAGATTTAGTTGAGTTAGATCTTTCTTGAAACAATATATTAGTGTCATGCCCAATTGACTTCTGCTGCAAAAGAAATAAATCTCCCCTGTGACTTTGTTGCTTGCATCTGGAAATGGTTAAAAATATGTACTCTGTCGGCCCATTGTTTAAAGAACAACGTGGGTTTCCTTGTCCCCTAATCTCCGTGCACCTGTCACCACTCTGTCCCCTGCTATACATGAACTTATGACAGGCCCTCTTTCAACAGTATCTTATACCTTCACTCTTAGAATACTAAGTATAATTTTTAGGTTCATTAAGTAGAGCCACCCAGACACATGACATGGTCTTCATCATATATCCTCAAGGAGGGAGGCTGCTTGCAAACAAAAGTGGCATAAACTTTGTAAAAAATGGTGATGAATGCTACTGTTGGTCTTGGCCACATCCTTTTTTTTGCGGTACGCGGGCCCCTCACTGCTGTGGCCTCTCCCGTTGCGGGGGACAGGCTCCGGACGCGCAGGCTCAGCGGCCATGGCTCACGGGCCCAGCCGCTCCCCAGCATGTGGGATCTTCCCGGACCGGGGCACGAACCCGTGTCCCCTGCATGGGAAGGCGGACTCTCAACCACTGCGCCACCAGGGAAGCCCTTGGCCACATCTTTATCAGCACAGTGATTGTGTGATTGAATGGCTGGCTCTCAATCTCTGATCCTTAAGGCTACAATCCTACAGAGGATCCTGGCCTAAAAGGAAACTTTTAGATACACTCTGTAGAGAGTGTGGTTGAGCCCCTACTATGTGCAAAACATTCTAAGCACCTGATACCCACATTACCTCATTTAGTCTTTACCACTCTTATGGGTGTTGTTATAGAATTTCTCTTATTATAATCTCTATTTTATGGTTGAGGAAATTAAGACTTGGAGAGCTTAAGGCCAGCCAGTTAGTAAGTGGGAGGTCCGGCATTAGTTTTGAGAAAGATACTATCATTACTTTTCTACTAGCTAATATTTTCAACAGATATCATTATAACTAACTGTACTTTAGAGATGTGAATGAACATGAGAAAAATAAGTTACTTTGCTCTCTCTAAGAGCAAAGGAGAGTGGGGAGGGAACCAACATTTAATGAATCTGTTATAAACATACAGACAGCAACCTTTCAAGGTAGGCTTTTTTTTTTTTTTTTTTTGTGGTACGCGGGCCTCTCACTGCTGTGGCCTCTCCCGTTGTGGAGCAACAGGCTCCGGACGTGCAGGCTCAGCGGCCATGGCTCACGGGCCCAACCGCTCCGCGGCATGTGGGATCTTCCCGGACCGGGGCACGAACCCGTGTCCCCTGCATTGGCAGGCAGACTCTCAACAACTGTGACACCAGGGAAGCCCTAAGGTAGGCATTTTTTGTCGGCCTTTTATAGACGAGGAAACTAATGTTCAGAGAGGAAAATGATTTGCTAATTTCATACAACTCAGGAGTAGGAGAGCCTGACTCAAACAAGATCTGGTGTGTCACAAATTTCATTCTGAAACTTGGGTTAGGATGAGAACTTCAAATCTAAGGAGTTTGATTACGTGAACGAATAAGCAGAACTGTCCCAAATGCAGTCCTAAAATCGCTGAATTTAGAGACATCGCCATTTAAGGCTTCGATTTCAAAGTCTTCCAAAGAAAAGAGAACGAAGTAACCTTAAAACCATTGTTCTCGGGCTTCCGTGGTGGCGCAGTGGTTGAGAGTCCGCCTGCCGATGCAGGGGACACGGGTTCGTGCCCCGGTTCGGGAAGATCCCACATGCCATGGAGCGGCTGGGCCTGTAAGCCATGGCCGCTGAGCCTGCGCGTCTGGAGCCTGTGCTCCGCAACGGGAGAGGCCACAGCGGTGAGAGGCCCGCGTACCGCAAAGAAAAAAAAAAAAAAAAAAAAAAAACCATTGTTCTCAATTCTTCAGGGCAGAAAGCAGGATAAATGTGTTGGATTTCCCCATAAGGTTGTTTGGGGTTTCATGTAAACCATGACGTCTCTCTGCTGGATAATAAGGAACTTAAGCAAACCAGGAAGTACAGTGATAAGGTTTGGGAATGAACTATGGTTTAACACCTTTCACTGTGGGATTTCTCATTATTCAAGATCAGTGTGTCCTCTAAAATCTCCCTGCCTTTTTAGCAAGTTAAGCAAATGTGCAAGGGTTGGATAGCTCCTCACTGGAGCATCTTCTTTTACCCTTTGTTATCAGAACACTTCTCTAGAGCAAAGTCAGTGTCAGATGCAAAAATGATATGATGTGCAGTTTTGCAGAAACAGAAGGTGTGCTGTGGAATACATATCAAGCAGACACCACAGTAAGCCAACAAGCAATACATGAGACGAATAAATAGTGAACAACATTTTGCATTTATAAGTTGCTTTTTATTGAAGCAGTAAACAGTCACATGACCTTGAATATAGCCCTTAGGATTGCAGTGGAGCCAGCTTTGACAGCAATCCCAAAATACTGCGGTTCTAGAGAGACAGAAAAGTGCTAAAATTGATCAATGCCTTGGGTAAATTTGATGAAAGTTTTACCTAAGAGGAAATACCTATTTCAATCGGAATATCATATGTGAAAGTTCACGCCAACTGTCCAAACTAGCCATGTTATCAAAATGGAGAGTTGACTTAGTCATGACTGATATGCCTTTATCTTGTAATTGGCTGCAAGATGTAACATCAAGTATTATTCCCCACATAAAGCTGATAGTCACTGAGGAAACTATAAAATGCTGCCAAACTCCAAAATCTAGAATGCCTAGCAGCAAGGAACGAGATTTTGACACGCACACCGTGCTAGTCACAGCACACGGTTTCACAAATGCACTATCTGTGAAAAAAGTAATAATAAAGTTTAGACATAGTTCCCTCCAGTTTGGAAAGTGTGCAACATTTTAACTACATCACGCTGCTGTGGTCACAAGTATACCTGTCATGGAGCCAACACAGCTGGAAGTTGAATTCTTGAACTAATGTGACAAAAGTCCTCTAGCATGAGCAATTTTACATCTTGTTCAAATAAACTTTATTAGCATATATGCCCTCTAAAATGGCAGAAAAACTGTTATGGTGGCTGTCTTGTCTGTCTTGAATTAGTAAGACTGGATGGCTGATGTCTTACCATTTTAAGAATAAACTCTCTCATTTTCTTTCCTATGCAATCTGCTTTTTTACTCATTTGCACTAACATAAGACGGAGCATGTGAGAAAACATAGTCACAAAAGACTTACATTAGCTCTTATTCAGAGAGCCGAGTGAAGCCAATTTTCTAGGGCAGAGCTGCTTCCTCTTATAGAAACCTCAATCTTATTTTAATTTTTAAAGAGTAGTCCTACTGGGCAGTAGCCTATTGAATCATCATTGTGTGTGTGTGAATTTCATGCCTTCAAAGTTACACACTAGAGAGTCTTCAGGGCTGAAGTTTATTTATTTTGAGCACAAGTACTGCCAAGACGGCAGTGAGAGCATCCCTACTGGGTCCTCCAAATACTCGCTCCTCTCTCCCTTGTGCACAACCTCTATAGAGAAGAAAGAGGGTTAAACCCTTGGGCATTATCCTGGTTCTCGAAACTTAACATCCCATTTGGAATGCAAAGCTACAAATTCCGATCCCTTGGACGCTGACTCCAAAAAGCTTTTGAAATGCAACTTTGTTTTTCTGGATTGAGGCTTCCCTGCCTTTTATGATGGAGGTGATGGATAATGCTGACCTACAGAAATTAATTAGTATAATTCACTTGAAGGCTTATTGCTAACATCGTTATAATTCATTCCCACAGGAGTCATTTGATTATTGCCTTTCTTGCCAATAAGAATTAAAACAGCTAGTTACTAGTTGCAGATCATTAACCCCTTCAGTCTTTGCCATCATACAGGAATACTGTATGGAAGACATTAGGACCCTGACATTTCCCTATGGCCCATCTTCTCTTCCTGCCTAGAAATGCATTCTAGAGTATCTGTGAGCCCAGCACCAAAGATATACAGGTCACAGAGGGAGGGCGAGCTAGATTTCCTACAACAGCTCAGCGCTGTGAAATATTCAGGAGATACTTCCTTTTCTATCCCTCTGTGTATCTTAGGAGAAATACACACAATTGGATAGGAAGAATGAGGTAGCTGCCATATTTGAAATATTCTCAGCACCACTGCAGGTGGGTTATATGTAGCATAGCATGCCCACAGCAGGTAGTTTATAAACAAACAACTACATTAATTAACTCAGTAATTAATTAATCTAACTTCTAAACACACCCAGTGTCCAGTGGGAACAGCTTCTGGTCCACCCTTGAACTTGTCCTTTATACAGACTATTTCACATTCTATTGCAAATATCACTGCAATTTTTCCAAAGTATATCATAATCACCATTTGTGAAACTATGTGTTTATAGGCTCCATATTATTTGTACATGTGAGAATGATCTTTGTGCCTACTGTAAATAAGAGTCAGAAGCGTGTTTTACTAGACTGAATAGTGAATATGTTCACTAGTGAATAATGAATATTCCTGACTCTAATAGGCCCATTTAGGTCACTGGTATTCACGTTACTTCCTTCAGCCCAGTGTTTCTGCAGAGCTAGTCAGGGTATAATTTATCCTCAGGGTAAGTTTTGCCAAACTCCTTTACTTTGCTCTTCTTCAAAAGAATTCTCTAAGTTGATGTACATTCCCTCTGGACTTTCATGAAGAAATTTTTACCTGTGTATGAGCCTTTCTTGCACAAAAAATCTAGTACAGTCACCCCTAGGGTGACTCTTGAGTTTGTGTGCAATCACTGGGGTCAGTAATAGTAAATTCAAAGGAGATGATAAAAGATGACTTGGGGAAAATGACATAAAAGTCTGTTTCTAGAAAAACTAAACTATTCTTCACTTCCATAAATATTTTATGTTTATTACCCCAGCAACCAATAGCTATAGCTTCAGAGAGAACTACTTTACAGAAGAAAGAAAAAGAAAATCAAGAGCTGTCCTAGCAGAACTTGCAACAGACTGAGACTTACATGAGTGTACTTCTAAAATTGCTATTAGTTTCCAAGTTAAAAAAAAAAAAAAAAGGTGAACATTGACCCAAAATCATTTTGCACTATATCTAAAATACTTTAAAAGGAAGGAATAGATGTGTTGGCAAAAGCACTAGCCTTGACACGTGAAAACTAGCATTCCAGTCCTGACTCTACCATTAAGCAGATCAACAGTTACAAGTACCTCATCCGACTGAAAATTAGTTTTTCACAGATAAAAAACAGGCGAATAAAAGCCTGAGCTCCATTTGTGACTAGAGGAAGTTACATATCACGATGCTCTTTCACTATTTAAAATAAAGTATCATGTCAACTATACTTTAATAAAAAAAAAATAAAACAGAATGGACCACATGTGAAGCAATAATAATAATAATAATGAAGTAGGAGTGTGCCCTAAAACTCTTCACATAAAAGAACTGGTTTCATGTCACTGGTTTTTGTCATAGCCAAACACTTTTACACTCTAAAATAGAAATCCATCAGCTCAACAAGTACATTTGAATCCCAAAGCTGTTCATAATAGGTTTCTACTCTATTTGACCATTTGGTTCTTACATGTTCAGTGTCTTGTCAGTCTTTTCAGAGTGAGGCAGGAGCAGCAGCAGGAAAAATCATAGCCCTGGGCTTAGGCAGATATGTGTTCAGATCCCAAGTCTGCTGCTTATGAGCTGGGTGTCCTTGGACAAGGACATCATTTCTCTGACCCTCATTTGCCTCATCTGTAAAATGAGGATAGCATTAGTATTTATGAGGAATTCTAAAAAATTATATACTCAAGGCACATTCATCCAAGCCAGCCATGTGGTGCTTAACAGAGATAGCTTTTGTTAATAAAATAAGACAAAGATTAAGGGAGGGATCTAGTAAGTAAAGAAAAAAATCAATTGTTGCATTGGCTTAAGACGGAAAATACTTCTTGCTGAGCATGATGAATTCTACTTTCTAGGATCAAACTAAGGCTTTTTGACTGGTAAAGTACTGTGAACATATTGAAACAATAATTTCTAGAAAACTGATCTTTTTTACTTAGTATAAGCAAAGGTATTTTAGGCAACTTAACTAAAAAAAACAGAAGAAGAAAAGGAACGTTTCTTCCTCACCCTGTTTATTAGCAAAATGGTTACATGCATCATAGATGCAAAGTTCTAAGATCTCAGACTTCACAGAAACCTAGTTTATTGTGTTGCTCAGGTTTCAGACAAGGGGTCGAGTGAAATAGCTCTCTGCCTATAATTCACTTTGCATCTCATTTAGAGAAAAATGAAAACAAATTGACATCTCACAGAAAGTAGAATATGAAGTAACTAGAATGAGAATAGAGTTAGACAGTGAGATTGTGTAACATTAGAGGGTAACACTGTGGGCACTGATGCCAATCAACCTTACCTAAGTGACCCTGAAATTTTCTGGACTCCAATTTCCTCATCTGTGAAATGGGGTTATAAAGAGTGTCCACCTCACACAGCTGTTACACAGATTAGTGAGACAGTCCACAAACCATGCCTGAAGCTTTGCCTAAAGTTTCTGGAATCACCATGGTAACCACTGGGTACTCAAACTGGATGCTTTATGGAAAATGGAGTTAGTCTCCAGAGTCCCTGAGGGCCTTCAGGGCTCTAATGGAATTCGTTATCCATTGTTACATAACAGAGTGCCTCAAAACTCAGTGTAATCATTTGTTACCTCACAGTTCCTGTGGGTCATGAGTTTGGGAATGACGTGGATAGACCGTTCTACGGGAGGTAGTGGTCGTCCTGACCCCTTACTGATGCTGGAGGGCCTGCTCCCAAGATGACCCCCTCACACGGGCTGGCAAGTGGGTGCTGGTGGGTGGCACGAGGCCTCAGTTTCTTGACATGTAAAATGCCTCTAGGGACGCTTGGGTGTCAGTTTCCCTCAGAGCAACTGACTCTAGAAAAAGCAAGCCAAAGTGGCAATGTCCTTCACGACCAAGTTTCATGAGTCACAGACCATCATTTCCACTAATTGTTTGTCACGTGGAGCTGCCCTGCTGCACTGCGGAGGGGACTCCCCAAAAGCATGGGTACCAGGATGCGGGATCATTGGGGCCATATTGGGGCTACCGCATTAGTACCATCTTGAAATGGAACCCAAATCCCTCTTTCTGAGGACTTTGCAGCTCCTTCTAATAAGAAGAAAGAATATATCCCTTTAAACTTCCTAGCATAGGAACATACTGTTTCTTCAGTGATGCACTGCAGAAGCAACTGGCTTGTCTTTAGGGGATATGTCGTATGAAAAGCACGTATCTTTAAAATACTAAATCACACTTAGTGTGGCGAGATGTTCACACTGCAGGACGCCCTGGGTACCTGAGCTTTCATCTTCCCATCCCTAGCTCTTGCTAGCATAGTCATTCGTAGCATGGAATAGCAGGAGGGATGATTCACTCGATTTAAAATGTTTTCCTCTCACTGTCCATTCACACTCCCCACCCCAGTCTGTTTAGATCTATATATGATGCTGAAGAGTCAGAAAGAGGAGAAGTGAGGATCCATGCTTAAAACGGAAGTCGTTCTTAAAGGCCAATCCGTCAACAGAATACAGACCTTTGCCCATAGCTTTCCATCACTGCTCTGCTAATAAAATACAGGAAGAGAGCAACTAAAACATCAACTTGATCATAACCATTCGTGAGTTTCAGATACAAAAAGAGGAGCCAATGAATTATTGGACAAACCTTTGGCACTCTGGTCAGATTTCCTGTGGGGACATTTCCCACCAGGAAGAGAACAGGGGGACTCAGTCATTTAGGGCAACTCATGGAAGGAGTTTAACATAACTTTTTAAAAAATCACTTTATTGAAATGTAAAATTAGATGTAATAAAATTTATATTTTTAATTGCAGTTTAAAGAGTTTTGTCAAACACACATGTATGAATATATATGTATATTCATGTCTACCACCACCACAATCAAGATCCAGAACATCTGTCTTACCCCCAAAATGTCTCCTCAGACCCAGTGCAGTCAATCTCCCCTACATGCCCACACCCAGATAACCACAAGATGACCTGCTCTATCACTATACGTTAGTTTGCGTTTTCTACAATTTCACATAAATGTGATCGTTCACTATGTATTCTTTTGTGTTCGGCTCCTTTCACTCAACATAATGCATTTGAGTGTCAACCATGTTGTTGTATATATCAGTGGCTCATTCCTTCTTACTGCCAAGTACCTTTCTTGTATGGATATAATACATATTTTAAAAATCTATTTACCTGTAGTTCCCAGTTTGGGGCTATTATGAGTAAAGCTTCTATGAACATTCATGTTGTGAGGAACATATGTTTCCATTTCTCTTGATGAAATACCCATGAATGGAATTGTGGGTGGTACCGCAAGTGTATGTTTAACATTTAAAAACACTGGCAGAGACGAGGGGAAGATGGCGGAGGAGTAAGACGCGGAGATCACCTTCCTCCCCACAGATACACCAGAAATACATCTACACGTGGAACAACTCCTACAGAACACCTACTGAACGCTGGCAGAAGACCTCAGACCTCCCAAAAGGCAAGAAAGTCCCCACATACCTAGGTAGGGCAAAAGAAAAAAGAATAAATAGAGACAAAAGGATAGGGATGGGACCTGCACCAGTGGGAGGGAGCTGCTGTGAAGGAGGAAAGGTTTCCACACACTAGGAAGCCCCTTCGCGGACGGAAACTGAGGGTGGCGGAGGGGGGAGCTTCGGGTCCGTGGAGGAGAGCACTGCAACAGGGGTGCAGAGGGCAAAGCGGAGGAATTCCCATACAGAGGATCGGTGCCGACCGGCACTCACCAGCCCGAGCGGCTTGTCTGCTCACTCGCCGGGGCAGGCGGGGCTGGGAGCAGGGAGGGGACTGGGGTTGGCGGCGTGAACACAGCCTGAAGTGGTTGGTGCACCACGGCTAGCCAGGAGGGAGTCCGGGAAAAAGTCTGGACTTGCCGAAGAGGCAAGAGACTTTTTCTTCCCTCTTTGTTTCCTGGTGCGCGAGGAGAGGGGATTAAGAGCGCTGCTTAAAGGAGCTCCAGAGACGGGCGCGAGCTGCGGCTAAAAGCGCGGACCCCAGAGACGGGCATGAGACGCTAAGGCTGCTGCTGCCACCACCAAGAAGCCTGTGTGCGAGCACAGGTCACTATCCACACCCCCCTTCCGGGGAGCCTGTGCAGCCCGCCACTGCCAGGGTCCCGGAATCCAGGGACAACTTCCCCGGGAGAACGCACAGTGCGCCTCAGGCTGGTGCAATGTCACGCCGACCTCTGCCGCTGCAGGCTCGCCCCGCACTCCGTGCCCCGCCCTCCGCCCAGCCTGAGTGAGCCAGGGCCCCCGAATCAGCAGCTCCTTTAACCCCGTCCTGCCTGAGCGAAGAACAGACGCCGTCCAGCGACCTACACGCAGAGGCGGGTCCAAATCCAAAGCTGAGCCCCGGGAGCTGTGAGAACAAAGAAGAGAAAGGGAAATCTCTCCCAGCAGCCTCAGGAGCAGTGGATTAAAGCTCCACAATCAACTTGATGTACCCTTCCTCTGTGGAATACATGAATAGACAACGAATCATCCCAAATTAAGGAGGTGGACTTTGAGAGCAGGTTTATGATTTTTTCCCCTTTCCCTCTTTTTGTGAGTGTGTATGTGTATACTTCTTTGTGAGATTTTGTCTGTATACCTTTGCTTCCACCATTTGCCCAAGGGTTCTATCCGTCTGTTTGTTTCTTTTTTCTTAAAAAAATTTTTTTCTTAGTAATTATTTTTTATTTTAATAACTTTATTTTATTTTATCTTACTTTATTTTATTTTAGCTCCTTTCTTTCTTTCTTTCTTTCCTTTCTTCCTTCCTTGTTTCCTTCCTCCCTCCCTCCCTCCTTTCTTCTTTCTTTCTTTTTCTTTCTTTTCTTTCTTTCTTTCCTTTCTTTCTTCTTTCTTTCTTTCTTTCTTTCCACTTTTTCTCCCTTTTATTCTGAGCCATGTAGATGAAAGGCTCTTGGTGCTGCAGCCAGGAGTCAGTGCTGTGCCTCTGAGGTGGGAGAGCCAACTTCAGGACACTGGTCCACAAGAGACCTCCCAGCTCCACATAATATCAGACAGCGAAAATCTCCCAGAGATCTCCATCTCAACACCAGCACCCAGCTTCACTCAACGACCATCAAGCTACAGTGCTGGACATCCTATGCCAAACAACTAGCAAGAGAGGAACACAACCCCACCCATTAGCAGAGAGGTGGCCTGAAATCATAATAAGGCCACAGACACCCTAAAACACACCACCAGACGTGGACCTGCCCACCAGAAAGACAAGATCCAGCCTCATTCACCAGAACACAGGCACTAGTCCCCTCCACCAGGAAGCCTACACAACCCACTGAACCAACCTTAGCCACTGGGGACAGACACCAAAAACAACGGGAACTGCGAACCTGCAGCCTGCAAAAAGGAGACCCCAAACACAGTAAGATAAGCAAAATGAGAAGACAGAAAAACACACAGCAGATGAAGGAGCAAGATGAAAACCCACCAGACCTAACAAATGAAGAGGAAATAGGCAGTCTACCTGAAAAAGAATTCAGAATAATGATAGTAAAGATGATCCAAAATCTTGGAAATAGAATAGACAAAATGCAAGAAACATTTAACAAGGACCTAGAAGAACTAAAGATGAAACAAGCAATGATGAACAACACAATAAGTGAAATTAAAAATACTCTAGATGGGATCAATAGCAGAATAACTGAGGCAGAAGAACGGATAAGTGACCTGGAAGATAAAATAGTAGAAATAACTACTGCAGAGCAGAAAAAAGAGAAAAGAATGAAAAGAACTGAGGACAGTCTCAGAGACCTCTGGGACAACATTAAACACACCAACATTCAAATTATATGGGTTCCAGAAGAAGAAGAGGAAAAGAAAGGGACTGAGAAGATATTTGAAGAGATTATAGTTGAAAACTTCCCTAATATGGGAAAGGAAATAGTTAATCAAGTCCAGGAAGCACAGAGAGTCCCATACAGGATAAATGGAAGGAGAAATACGCCAAGACACATATTAATCAAACTGTCAAAAATTAAATACAAAGAAAACATTTTAAAAGCAGCAAGGGAAAAACAACAAATAACACACAAGGGAATCCCTATAAGGTTAACCGCTGATCTTTCAGCCGAAACTCTGCAAACCAGAAGGGACTGGCAGGACATATTTAAAGTGATGAAGGAGAAAAACCTGCAACCAAGATTACTCTACCCAGCAAGGATCTCATTCAGATTTGATGGAGAAAGTAAAACCTTTACAGAAAAGCAAAAGCTGAGAGAGTTCAGCACCACCAAACCAGCTTTACAACAAATGCTAAAGGAGCTACTCTAGGCAAGAAACACAAGAGAAGGAAAAGACCTACAATAATGAACCCAAAACAATTAAGAAAATGGGAATAGGAACATACATATTGACAGTTACCATAAATGTAAATGGACTAAATGCTCCCACTGAAGGACACAGATTGGCTGAATGGATACAAAAACAAGACCCATATATATGCTGTCTACAAGAGACCCACTTCAGACCTAGAGACACATACAGATTGAAAGTAAGGGGATGGAAAAAGATATTCCATGCAAATGGAAACCAAAAGAAAGCTGGAGTAGCAATTCTCACATCAGACAAAATAGACTTTAAAATAAAGACTATTAGAAGAGACAAAGAAGGACACTACATAATGATCAAGGGATCGATCCAAGAAGAAGATATAACAATTGTAAATATTTATGCACCCAACATAGGAGCACCTCAATACATAAGGCAAAAACTAACAGCCATAAAAGGGGAAATCGACACTAACACATTCATAGTAGGGGACTTTAACACCCCACTTCCACCAATGGACAGATCATCCAAAATGATAATAAATAAGGAAACACAAGCTTTAAATGATACATTAAACAAGATGGACTTAATTGATATTTATAGGACATTCCATCCAAAAACAACAGAATACACATTTTTCTCAAGTGCTCATGGAACATTCTCCAGGATAGATCATATCTTGGGTCACAAATCAAGCCTCGGTAAATTTAAGAAAATTGAAAATGTATCAAGTATCTTTTCCGACCACAACGCTATGAGACTAGATATCAATTACAGGAAAAAATCTGTAAAAAATACAAAGACATGGAAGCTAAACAATACACTACTTAATAACGAAGTGATCACTGAAGAAATCAAAGAGGAAATTTAAAAATACCTAGAAACAAATGACAATGGAGACACAACGACCCAAAACCTATGTGATGCAGCAAAAGCCGTTCTAAGAGGGAAGTTTATAGCAATACAATCCTACCTTAAGAAACAGGAAACATCTCGAATAAACAACCTAACCTTGCACCTAAAGCAATTAGAGAAAGAAGAACAAAAAAACCCCAAAGTTAGCAGAAGGAAAGAAATCATAAAAATCAGATCAGAAATAAATGAAAAAGAAATGAAGGAAACAATAGCAAAGATCAATAAAACTAAAAGCTGGTTCTTTGAGAAGATAAACAAAATTGATAAACCATTAGCCAGACTCATCAAGAAAAAAAGGGAGAAGACTCAAATCAATAGAATTAGAAATGAAAAAGGAGAAGTAACAACTGACACTGCAGAAATTCAAAAGATCATGAGAGATTACTACAAGCAACTCCATGCCAATAAAATGGACAACCTGGAAGAAATGGACAAATTCTTAGAAATGCACAACCTGCCAAGACTGAATCAGGAGGAAATAGAAAATATAAACAGACCAACCACAAGCACTGAAATTGAAACTGTGATTAAAAATCTTCCAACAAACAAAAGCCCAGGACCAGATGGCTTCACAGGCAAATTCTATCATTTAGAGAAGAACTAACACCTATCCTTCTCAAACTCTTCCAAAATATAGCAGAGGGAGGAACACTCCCAAACTCATTCTACAAGGCCACCATCACCCTGATACCAAAACCAGACAAAGATGTCACAAAGCAAGAAAACTACAGGCCAATATCACTGATGAACATTGATGCAAAAATCCTCAACAAAATACTAGCAAACAGAATCCAACAGCACATTAAACGGATCATACACCATGATCAAGTGGGGTTTATCCCAGGAATGCATGGATTGTTCAATATACGCAAATCAATCAACGTGATACACCATATTAACAAATTGAAGGAGAAAAACCATATGATCATCTCAATAGATGCAGAGAAAGCTTTCGACAAAATTCTACACCCATTTATGATAAAAACCCTGCAGAAAGTAGGCATAGAGGGAACTATCCTCAACATATAAAGGCCATATATGACAAACCCACAGCCAACATCATCCTCAATGGTGAAAAACTGAAAGCATTTCCACTAAGATCAGGAACAAGACAAGGTTGCTCACTCTCACCACTCTTATTCACCATAGTTTTAGAAGTTTTAGCCACAGCAATCAGAGAAGAAAAGGAAATGAAAGGAATCCAAATCAGAAAAGAAGAAATAAAGATGTCACTGTTTGCAGATGACATGATACTGTACATAGAGAATCCTAAAGATGCTACCAGAAAACTACTAGAGCTAATCAATGAATTTGGTAAAGTAGCAGCATACAAAATTAATGCACAGAAATCTCTGGCATTCCTATACACTAATGATGAAAAATCTGAAATTTAAATCAAGAAAACACTCCCATTTACCATTGCAACAAAAAGAATAAAATATCTAGGAATAAACCTACCTAAGGAGACAAAAGACCTGTATGCAGAAAATTGTAAGACACTGATGAAAGAAATTAAAGATGATACAAATAGATGGAGAGATATACCATGTTCTTGGATGGGAAGAATCAACATTGTGAAAATGACTCTACTACCCAAAGCAATCTACAGATTCAATGCAATTCCTATCAAATTACCAATGGCATTTTTCACAGAACTAGAACAAAAACTTTCACAATTTGTATGGAAACACAAAAGACCCCGAATAGCCAAAGCAATCTTGAGAATGAAAAACGGAGCTGGAGGAATCAGGCTCCCTGACTTCAGACTCTACTACAAAGCTACAGCAATCAAGACAGTATGGTACTGGCACAAAAACAAAAATATAGATCAATGGAACAGGATAGAAAGCCCAGAGGTAAACCCACGCACATATGGTCACCTTATCCTTGATAAAGGAGGCAGGAATGTACGGTGGAGAAAGGACAGCCTCTTCAATAAGTGGTGCTGGGGAAACTGGACAGGTACATGTAAAAGTATGAGATTAGATCACTCCCTAACACCATACACAAAAATAAGCTCAAAATGGATTAAAGACCTAAATGTAAGGCCAGACACTCTCAAACTCTTAGAGGAAAACATAGGCAGAACACTCTATGACATAAATCACAGCAGGATCCTTTTTGACCCACCTCCTAGAGAAATGGAAATAAAAACAAAAATAAACAAATGGGACCTAATGAAACTTCAAAGCTTTTGCACAGCAAAGGAAACCATAAACAAGACCAAAAGACAACCCTCAAAATGGGAGAAAATATTTGCAAATGAGGCAACTGACAAAGGATTAATCTCCAAAATTTATAAGCAGCTCATGCAGGTCAATAACAAAAAAACAAACTACCCAATCCAAAAATGGGCAGAGGACCTAAATAGACATTTCTCTAAGAAGATATACAGAGTGCCAACAAACACATGAAAGAATGCTCAACATCATTAATCATTAGAGAAATGCAAACCAAAACTACAATGAGATATCATCTCACACCAGTCAGAATAGCCATCATCAAAAAATCTAGAAACAATAAATGCTGGAGAGGGTGTGGAGAAAAGGGAACACTCTTACACTGCTTGTGGGAATGTGAATTGGTACAGCCACTACGGAGAACAGTATGGAGGTTCCTTAAAAAACTACAAATAGAACTACCATATGACCCAGCAATCCCACTACTGGGCATATACCCTGAGAAAACCATAATTCAAAAAGAGTCATGTACCAAAATGTCCATTGCAGCTCTATTTACAATAGCCCAGAGATGGAAACAATCAAAGTGTCCATCATCAGATGAATGGATAAAGAAGATGTGGCACATATATACAATGGAATATTACTCAGCCATAAAAAGAAACAAAATTAGGTTATTTGTAGTGAGGTGGATGGACCTAGAGTGTGTCATACAGAGTGAAGTAAGTCAGAAAGAGAAAGACAAATACTGTATGCTAACACGTATATATGGAATTTAAGAAAAAAACAATGTCATGAAGAACCTAGGGGTAAGACGGGAATAAAGACACAGACGTACTAGAGAATGGACTTGAGGATATGGGGAGGTGGAAGGGTAAGCTGTGACAAAGCGAGAGAGAGGCATGGACATATATACACTACCAAACGTAAGGTAGATAGCTAGTGGGAAGCAGCCGCATGGCACAGGGAGATCAGCTTGGTGCTTTGTGACCACCTAGAGTGGTGCGATAGGGAGGGTGGGAGGGAGAGAGACGCAAGAGGGAAGAGATATGGGAACATATGTATATGTATAACTGATTCACTTTGTTATAAAGCAGAAACTAACACATCATTTTAAAGCAATTATACTCCAACAAAAATGTAAAAAAAAAAAAAATTCTTTCTTCTCCAAAAAATAAAACAAAACCACTGGCAAACTGATTTCAAAGTTATTCTATTATCTTACACCCCCACTGGCAATATATGAGGATTTCACATCCAACATAGCTTCTTGAATACACTTTTTGAAAACTACAGTATGAGTTCTGTCCGTATTCAGCCGAGAAAGGCCACTGTGGGGTAAGAATAAAGCCACTATTAGAAATTCTGAAAGGTACGAGATACATGAGCCTCACTTCTTGGACTTTGATGACTGCTCAACTATCTCAAGGTGTCTGTGCAGCTGTATTGGCTGCATTTAGTGCACTGGCAGCAAAGACAGGGTCATAGGTGAAATTCACTGCATAGACAAGGTTCCGCCTTTCAAGAACTCCCAGGATAGGAACTGCTATTAGGAATGGAGTGTCAGGCTGATACAAACAGTTAAACTAAGTTAAACTGAACCAAACCAAGCCCTCTCCCTCCTTCTCTAAATGATCGTGGGTTTTGTTTCTCATTGAGCTAACATGTTCCATGGCTCCTTAGGACAAACTTCGATGAGGAACTAATTAAACAGCGTAGTTTAAAATGCTTTGCCATCCTGCTCTATACCTGACATCGGCTGAAGGAACACTCAGCGTCCATCCCTTCCAGCTCTTTCCCATCTACAGTTTATAACAATGGCATTGGTTTTAACAAAGGAAATGATAATGGCATCGGAGAACTGAAAGCAACATAAAATATGCTCTTGCGCTATTTCCATCACAAGACTTTGAAAACACGTCCAAACAGGTCTGTTTGAGCCTGATAACTTTCCTAGGGGCAGCTGTCAGTGGAAAGAGCACTAGCCAGAAGAGGTTGAGGAAGTCGTTACATTCTTTGAGCATCTGTTGTTTGATTTATTAAATGTGAGCAATAATCATGCAAACCTGGTCATGAAGAAAGAAGGGCTCCAAGTTTGTACAGATACAAACTTGTGTCAGAGTCCCCGCTCAAAGCTACTGATGCCATCACTTAACCTCTCATAGCCTCAGTTTCCTCACGTGCAAATGGCACTATTAAGATGTTCTTTGCAAAATGGTTGTGACAATGAAAAATGAGCGAAAACCAGCCAGCAAATTGCAAGGCCATAGCAGTGACTCAATCAAATGTGGCTAGGATTGCTCACAGGGTTTTTTTAAAGATAAAATGAGAGTTTTCACAAAAGCCATTGTACCACGTCTGCAAAGAATGATATTTTTGTGAATAACTGGGAGTTTAAGTCTGAACATATTACCAATGATTATTAATAGATAAGTTTGCCAGAGGACATGTCTTGGGAGAGTCCTCTACAGAAATTACACTTGCTTGTAGTTCTTTTTAAAGTACGTCCGATTGTCTTACTTTCCTGCCCAAAGCTCTCCGATGGCTTCTAGCTACATTTAGAGTAAGATTCCACGTCTTGAACTCAGGCTCCCAGGGCCACCTGATCCAGCCCCGCTACCTCTCCACCTGTCGTGCACTTGCTCTTTGTGTTGTAGCCACAATGGCTCCTTTTGTTCCTAAAGTACTCTAAGCTACATGACCTCAGAGCCTTTGTACTTACTGTGTCCTCTTCCGGAGCACATCCTACCCCCAGATGTCCAGATGGCTCTTTTCCCTTCAGTCTCTGCTCAAGGCATCCCTCAAAGTTGGCCTTTCCTGACCCGCTATCTAAAGAGCGCCCTCACACATCCCCTTCTATCTCCTTAACTTACTTTATTTTTCTTCATAGCATTTCTCACTCTCTAATTGTAAATCATCTGTCAATTCATTAACATATGAATGTACATTACATGAGAGCAGCAACTTTGTTCATGAATCCCCAGAACGATGCCTAGCACACAATAAACCTGTATTACATTTATTGATTTATTCTGAAATATTTGAGTGTGACTAGCATGCTGTGACACATGTGTTAATAAGTTAGAGCCTCAATAGCATCCTTATGAGGGCGGTTTTCTTATCATAGGAATGTTAGAAATATATTGAGATTGGTGGAAATTGCGATGTTTAAGACACGGGGTTGGTTGGGAGTGATGTGAGAGGATCCAGAATTCCTAAATGAAGAGAGGATGAATCAGCTCACCATTGCTGGCGCAGAGGTTCGAGCCTACCTCTTCCCACACTTCTCTACCGAGGAGCCAGCGGCTTGTCAGAAGAGAAGACTGTCAATGCTGGTGGAAGAAGATTCTGTCCTCTCCACAGTGAGCCTCTTTCATGCAAGATGCTGACCAGGGTATCAAAGAACAGGGAGACAGAGAGCACTCCTCAGGACTACACACCAGGCCTGTGGGCTAATAAATGTCTGTGTGACTGGCAGACCCTGCTCAGAGACGTACCTTCATTGCAACACACCATGTGGAGGCCAGTCAGCAGGATGGAAACGTGGTGGCCTTGCCGGCCTCCAGCCATGGAGGTTGCGGACATTCCTCAGGAGAACCTGATATTTACACATCAACCAAGTCAAAGTAAGTTCAGCTCCGATACTAAGAGCCCTCATTAGAAATATGTGGAAAAAGAGTTAAGTGAATGACTATACTCCTTCAATCTTCCAGGATAAATTACAGTGTGGATTTGACACCAAAATCTTTAACTATATTGTCTACTCGAAACCAAGCGTGTTGTTGCTGTTGTTGTTGTTTTGTTTGTTTTTTTAAGGGAAAGCACAGTGACCTCGTTTTCCTTCTGTGTCTTCATTGCTGCTCTGTTCTTTCTTCTGTGAAATAAAACTCGGTCACATTTGTTTAGCAGTTCTTCTAATCAAACCTCAGCTGGAATGACGCCTCTGCTTTGGTTGTGCTGTGAATTTACTATCAGTTCTTCCTTTAACAGTCTCCTCAAGTTTTGGGGAAAAAATGTATTTCAGATCATCTTGTCAAGAGGCAATAACTTTATGCTTTTCTGTAACCCATCACAAAAGCCATAGAAAGTGACTTCCACGAGTTGTGTCAAATGTACCTATGTCATCAATCCATCGACAATGGAGAATATTTCTTGAAAAAAACTCTTTTACTAGTGGGGACTATGCAGAATGGTCTTCCTCCTTTGGATTTTTTTTCCATGTATCAAATAAGAAACTGTGCTTTATTCACAGTACCACCTGGTTTTAATAAAATCTATATTTTTCTTAAGTCTTTTTACCTTGTTATAAAGTTATTCATTGTCAAAGCAACGTGTGCACCCCAAAGAGGCCACATGAGCAGTTTCACAGTCAGGGATACCCCTGGCCGTCACAGATGACACCCACTTTTCAAGAGCCTCTGGGAAGCCCTAACAGGGTGGAGTAGCCTGGCTCCTTCAGCAGCAACAGACCAGTTTCCAAACGTCTTAATCATTTGAACCCTGTCACTCAGCCCTATTGGCGAAGATTACTCCTCACTCCCAGCTTGGTAATATGCGAGACACCTACAGAGAACACTGGTTATCAACACTCTAGCTCTGCATAGACCCATTACTTGAATGAACAAAGTCCGGGACCTGCCTTTGAATCTCATCCGGGTAACAAAACCTTATCCCCAGATTTCCATGAGAAAGGAGGTCATTTCTAGGAAAAAATCAGCAGAGAGACGATAGCCAAGAGTTCCCTCCAGAATTTGTATGTAGCAGATGATATTCACTAAATGCATCTTTTCAGCGGATCACCATTCAGATCCCATCCACGATTTGATCATGAGGGTTGGGGACCACTATCTACATTTACACAATAAGGATTATAATGACAACAAAGCAAAATCTGTTGTATGCAAACAATCTGTACCGTATATGGAATTGTTTCTTAGGACCAGGTTTGACCATCTGCACAAACTTCATTAACAGAACTACTACCAATAGACTGGGCCAAAAAGGTGTGTTATGTGGCCAAGCATCTTACTTGCACCTGAGTATAAGTAACGTATAAAGAGGGACTAAGAATTTGTATTTGCCTCAGAAAGTTATTTTTTAAATGATCTTCCATGATTTCGTCATTCAACCAGGCAAATTGTTTAAGTTTCTTTTAATATCGTTTCTTTCTAAAACCTTCTAAATTAACATATAAAATAGTTTTAGTCATTTTCCCCCATCTGCTACTATTTCTCATTACTAAAAAAGATTAGAACATTTGCTTATGGTTATCTCTGTTCAACCTGGAGAAAATTTCTTAAAAATCATAATTAAAGTTCTAGATTAATTGGAAATAGATGTAAAATCTTGACATTGAACTCTCCTTCTCATTAATTTTTTTTTTTTAAGTTCCTGAATCTTGTTATTTTAAGATGGATATAAAAATGATCTGTCTACGGATCTTTTGATTATCAGAGATAGCCCCAGTTTGGAAAGAGTATATTTTATGACAGACTCTTTGCTAAATACCAGATTCTTTTGCAGCCTTAACAAATGTCCAAATAATTAATTATTTCTTTTTCTCCCTTCTCACCAGTAATTGTTTATTACACAAAACAATTTTGACCAGTAACTAAGCTCGATGAACTCGATTGGGCACATAGCTCAACATATTTTAGCACTTATGATACGTTCAGCACTATTATGAGCACCTTAAATGTATTGACTTACTTAATCCTTTCAACAACCCTATAAATGGTACTATTATCTCCTTATCTCCATTTTACTGTCTAGGAACTTGAGGCACAGAGAGGTTAAGTGACTTGCTGCCAAAGTCCTATGACTAGGATGACATAAAGCCAAGGGTTGAACCTAGGTAGCCTGGCATCCAAACCTGACCTCTTAATCACTTTTTCATACTGACTTTCTTCAACCAAACTGGATACAAATATCTACCAATGAAATAAGTATTCTAAGTATGTTACTAAAAAATGACATTGGGTAGTGGGGAGAGGGGTTGGTGGAGGGATAAAATAAGGGAAGGATATTAAGAGGTACAAATTGCTGGGTATAAAATACGTAAGATACAAGGATGTAATGTACAGCACAGGGAAGAGACCCAATATTTTATAATAACTTTAAAGGGAGTGTAATCTATAAAAATGTTGAATCACTATGTTGTACATCCGAAGCTAATATAACATTGTAAATCAACTATATTTCAATGTTTTAAAATGACATTGGGTTATCCATCAACAGTAGAATGAGTAAATAAATACTGTATCTATAGAGTAGAATGCTACACTGCAGTAAATGAGAACTAACTACTGATATATACAGCAATGTGGACAAGTTTCAAAGACATAACACTGAGTAAAAGAAGTCAGGCACAAAGAGTATATACTTTTTTGTTTTTTTGGTTTTTTTTATATCAGGGCTTCTCAACCTCAGCACTACTGACATTTTGAGCCAAATAACCCTCTGATGTGAAGCACTGCCCTGTGCACTGCAGGATATTTAGAAGCATCCCTAGTCTCCACCTATCAGATACCAATAGCACCAGTACCTCCTCCCATCCCCACCGCTTGCCCATTGTGACAACCAAAAATGGTTCCAGATATTGCTGGATGTCCTCTGGGAGACAAAAATCCCCCTCAGGTGAGACCACTGACTTATATGAAGATCAAAAAAGGCAAAGTTAGTCTATGGTGTTAGAGGTTAGAACAGTGCTTACGCTGGCGGTGGGGGGGAGGGTAGAGACTTGAGGGCATGAGGGAGACTTCCGGAGATATTCTAGATCTTGACTTGAATGGTGGCTATATTTAAAAGTCATCAAACTGTACACTTCAGATACGTGAATTTTAGCATATGTAAGCCATACAACACTTTTTAAAAATTGTTGGCTTGAATGTGGGAGCAAATAAGGTACTGGCAGAACTGAGAGGAAAAAACAATGCTTATGGGAGATGAAGGGTCCTTGAAGGCTGCCGGGAGGGCAGGGTTCTGAGTGGGAAGGATTGGAGGAGCAGAACTGGCAGAAGAGGGGAGGCCATTCCAGTCACAGGAAACAACAAGGGCAGAAGGCAGAGAAGCACGACAATTCCTTATTACAAACATCTCATCAGGTACTGCTTTCCTATGAATATAACCAAGGGAAATTCAAAATGCACGCTGGCATAACACGCTTCTAGGTGGTAGTATTTAGGTCAATGCTGTGTTTGCGAGGGGAAGTAATAATCACCATTTGGTAACAGTGAAAATTAAACCTTTGAAATTAAATAGAATAAAAAAAGATTGGGTCTTCCAGCTCATTAGCTCACTATTGCAGAATTCCCCAGTGTCATCTATTCTTGCTATTTGTCCAGCTTTGCTCTATCCCAGGTGGAGGATGCTTTCGCTACATTTTTCATCTGGCTAGTCGAATTAGGAATAAAATTCTCTGGGGAAGTTCCCTACTGTTTTCTCAGCCATCATTTTCTTTCAGGCTACTAATAACTCTTAGTTGCATTATTCGTCATCATCCTTAATTGAGCGGGAACAATGGCTCAACACTGTAAAGAAAATGTCAGAAGAGAGTCATTTTATTGAAGCCAGAGGACTTGGAGCTGAATTAAAGAGGGAGAGTAATGAGAAAGAGAAATTCTACCAAGGATATGGTAGCCACCATTATAGGTCTATGGAAAGCAGACCTTCCCCTGGGCAGATGAGGAAAGCTCATTCAGTCCTGAATGTAGAAGGTCTATGAGGTCAACCCCAGGCCAGGCACCGCCAATGCCAACAGAGCATTACTCTTTGGCATTATGTGTGAGGGGGCAGCAGGGTGGGGATGAATGTAACTAGAACGTGGAGGAGGGTGCGACACTGTATGCTGCTTCATCATATTTTATATTCTATGCAGAGATCTAAAATCGGTGATAACTATGGAGAACAAGAGAATCACTCTTCAGACCTGGAGATTTTAAATGATCCCAGGCTTCCTTCTCAAGAAGAGCTATGGGGCTTCCCTGGTGGCGCAGTGGTTGAGAGTCCGCCTGCCGATGCAGGGGACACGGGTTCGTGCCCCGGTCCGGGAAGATCCCACATGCCGCGGAGCGGCTGGGCCCGTGAGCCATGGCCGCTGAGGCTGCGCATCCGGAGCCTGTGCTCCGCAACGGGAGAAGCCACAACGGTGAGAGGCCCGCGTACCGCAAAAGACAAAAAAAAAAGAGCTATGTATTCATTTTCCCTGAAGAAATGGTTACAACTGAGGCTTATTTGAATCATGGCCATGTCTTCATTTTTTCAAGTCCTCTGAATCAGTGGCGATAATTTTAGCCAATGAAGAGTGGCTTAATCAATACAGACATTTATCATCTCACTTATCGGGAAGTCTACAGGCAGGTTGTCCTGAGGTTGGCAAGTACCAGCTCTGTCAGCAAGGACGTCAACCGTTCCTGTGTTTCTGCTCAGGCGCCCTCAGAAGTTGGGGATGCTTTCTTCACGGTTACAAGGTGGCACTTCGAGCTTCAAGCAACACATCACCAATAAGCAATATTGAAAATGAGAAGCAAGGAGGAGGGCAAATAAAGAGCTTTTCCCTGTACCACCCACTATTTTATAAGGGTAGAAAATTTCTCCCAGAAGCCTTCTTACATCACTGACTAGAACTGCCCTAGTTTAGTCACTGGGCAAAGAGGAATGAGATTTCTATGACTGCCTTAAATTAATCACTATCCATTTGGGGGCTGGATGGGATTCATTAGAGCAGTCATAAAATCAGAAGTCTTTCACCAAGAAATAAGGGGAAATAGCTGTTGGGTGAGCAATCAGTTGCCCTTGGCCAGATCCTGACTTTGTATTTACTTTCTTTGAACAGTCTCTGTTCCACCCACAGTTATGGTATGTTCCACTATAAAAACCTTGATCCCAATTCTAGGTTATAAATTCAGCTAATCACAAAGAACAGACCTTACAATAGAATGTACACACAGGTTAGATTTTTTAAATATTCAAAGTGGCCCTGGTGCCATTTGTGCACATTCCACCGATACCAATTAAACCCTCCCTACATGCTAAGCACTTCTTTGGGTGCTGAGGGTATAGCAGTGAATAAAAAAGACAATAATTTGTTTCCTCTGGGGAATGTCTATTAGAGCAGGAAGAGACAGGCATTAAATAAAAGAAAAAAAGACACCATATTGCATATCAGATTGTGGTACGTGCTACGGAGAATGGCAAGGAAAAGACAATGAGTGCAGGGGTGGGAACTGTATTTTAGATTGGGTGCTTGAAGAAAGTCTTATGGAGAAGATGACATTTCAATAATGATGGGAAATAGCCAGGTGGGTATCTGGGGAAAGCATGGTCAAGGCCAGGGAAGCAAAGGCTTCAAGGTGGGAGTGAGACTGGCCCATCTGAATGACAGCAAAGGGGCTGTGGCTGGAGAAGAGTTCGAGAGAAGGACGAGAGTAATAAGGGATGAAGCCAGGGAGATAATGTGGTCAGCTCATGCAGGGCCTTGATGGTCAACGTAAGGACTTTGTTTTCTGCTTTGAGTGACACGGTGAGTGACTGGAGGGCTAGGGAGAGAGGAATGTCCTGATCTTCCTTTCAAAAGAATCACTCTGATTGCTTTAAGGGGAATAAACTGTAGGTGGGCAAGAGAGGAAGCAGGGAGATAGTTAGGAGGCCATTGAATAATACAGGCAAGTTCATGGTTTAGATGAGGTCGATGGAAGCGGGGGTGGGGTTTTTCTAGTGGATTAGATGTGGTACGAGAATAAAAAAGGATTGTTATCAGGGTCTGGAGCTTAAGCAAATGAAAGGATGTAGTTTTTCTTTACTGAAATAGAAAGGTATCCAGGAGCAAGCATGAGGGAAAGCAGGCATTCGGTTTACACGTATTAAGCTTGAAAGGCCCCTTAGCACCCAGATGGAGATGTTGAGTATGTAGTTGCATGTATGAGTCAGGAGCTCAGGGGTGAAGCCAGCGTAATTCACATATACATTGTATTTAAAGTTATGAGGTTCAATGAGTATAAAAGATCATTAGCGCATGAGGTCAAATACAGGATAAGTGGTCTGGGGACTAAACCCTTCACACTCCAACACTGAGATGTAACCAGAAAAGGAGATGGAAAGGGAGCCGTCAATGAGACCTGAGGAATTCTAGGAGAGAGTGGTGTCTTAAGAATATTTCAAGCAGGAAGAAGTGATAACTGTAAAAAATGCTACAGATCAGTCAAAATATGAACTGGGCAGCTAGAAAGCTTGGCCTGAGGAAGAGAGGAAAGTTAAGTGGTTGCTAGTTGCTGCAAAGATGAAACACTCATAAAATCTTGTTTAGATTTTATTGACTATGATGTGAATCATTCATGATTTCCTACAGTTATCTTTTCTCTTAGTCATTCTAGTAGTTTTACAGACATTTAAGTTGTTTTCAACAATATTTTTAATGCTTTACTCGAATAAAATCTGATTTCGAAAATCTAATCAGATATTTTAGGCCTAATCATTGACATTACAAATGGACTCCTGATTTTATGAAATGATGAACCACAAATGACAAGCAGACTGATTTAATTTACAAAAATTTTACTTATCTGTTGCCTTTCAAAACCCATCTGCTGCATAAATCGAGGCACAGAGGCCTTCCTAATAGACGACATTGAATTTCTAATGGGAACTTCTGCAAGAACAAATTCATCACATCCAAAGCCTGCCCCTGCAATATCTCACTTTGTCATCAGTTACACTTTGCTAAGCTCGGTGAGGCTCACAAAAGCCAAAGGTACCATTCTGCCTGAATCAAGAGCTATAGTTTCCAAAGCAGAATGTCAAATGCCTGTTTAAATTTAATAATCTATACCCATCACATTTTTTGTTCTAATAGGTACTTTTTTATATATATTTAGAGTTTGGGGTTTTTTTTAATTTTTATTGGAGTATAGCTGATTTACAATTTTGTGTTAGTTTCAGGTGTACAGCAAAGTTATACTTATACATATATCTACTCTATTTTTTTTTTTTTAAGATTCTTTTCCCATATAGGCCATTACAGAGCATTGAGTGGAGTTCCCTGTGCCGTACAACACGTTCTTATTAGTTATCTATTTTATATATAGTATTGCGTATACGTCAGTCCCAATCTCCCAATAATAGGTACTTTTTAATATTATTTATTGTTATATTTTTCCTAAAACATTCAACTTATTTTGAGTAACTCTATGCATCACTTAACAAAATTAAACTGATATCATGATCAAAACACGTATGTCTATGGCATGCTCTGGGAACTATTTGAGATAATCTCCTATTTTATGTTATCCTCTTCCTCAAGTCTGGTCTCTGTGATGTAGCTACTTTTCTTCAGCTGCTGATATAACATTTATGTGGGGGGAGATTTCTAATTTTACTTTGCTGGTGTATAAATGTGTCATTTCATACAACTAGCTGTTTTTCTTTGTTGTAACTTCTTTCTTTCTGTTTTCGCCTGAGGCTCTCCTCTTTATTTGATCAGTATAGTTTATATCATATTCTAGGCAGCACTTCTTCCCAAGAGAAAAACAGGGTTTCAAATTGCTACTCATGACTCCTAAGGCAAACTGAAAGGGCACTGCCTGAATTAATGTTTTCTTTACTGTTTTTGGTGCTTACTGGTTTTATTGCCATTAGCTGATAGATACATTTCTTTTCTACTTTTTACTATCATTCTCTCCCTACAACTTCCAGGTTTTTGTTTTTATTTTTGGGGGGGTTTACTTGTTTGTTTTGGTTTGCTTATTTATCATGAGTGGTTAGATGGAAAAATAATCAATGTGACGACTTGGTCGCAAAAATCTGAATTAACTTCTCAATAAATAACTAAATGTTACTTAGGGTGTGATGATTACAATTTTCTTTAGGTTGGCTTCTAGATGAATGCTTCATTTAAGGAAAGAGAGTTGGATTGTATGTTTTCTATCACTACTCACAGCTGAGAGGGATTACATTTACCATTAAAATACAGGATCTATTTTTAAGAGTATTTCTGTGCCTGGGTGTCTGACAAAACAATGTATTAGCTAGACGTAAATATTCCTTATGCATCTTCGTCCCCAAATTTGAAAGAAAATATGTGCCATTGCAGAACATGGTGAGGACATTCAACTACCTCTGAAAGGACATTAGATTCCCTTACTAGCCAAAAATAAAACAAGTACTCCAAAATGTACTCTCCCAATAATAATCCCTCCAACAGAAATAACTTAAAAAATAAAAAGTTAAGTTCTCATCAAATGTGAATGGGATCTGAGACAAAGAGAAGCAATATGGACATCCTTAGAGTCTGATGGGGTCAAGAGCAGAGCCAAGAATAAGGGCCAAGGTTCGGGACTCTCTTCACACGATGTAGACAAAGTTCATGGCAGCCACAAACTCTGGGAGATGGTGAATCCAAGTGGAATCATTACCAAATGAGTGTAAAGTTCTAGGTCCTCTTTCACACCAATGTTTGGTCATCTATATTATTAATTGCACTAATTTTTAAAAATGTTTTCATGTTAGCTCATTATTTCACCTTGTTGTCACAAATCTGCCATTGGATTAAAAAAAATTATCCAAAGTTCCCAATATTTCCATTATGCCTGAGTAATTATTCCTAGAATATTAACTAAACCATCAAAGTTCAACCAAGGCCTATTTTCATAGCCATAGATTGCCAACAAAATGCAAGGATACCTCAATCTTGTATTAAACGCTAAGCTCCAGCAACCAGGGTAGTATCATCTCATTATAACACATTTTGCAGTATGGATTTAGAGGTAACTTGTCTCAGCACCAAACACCACTCATCCATAGGTTAAAAGGCCAGATAGATACCTCTTTCAAGAGAATCCATTTAACCCTACCACCCATATCAATTTAAGGCTTAATTTGGAGGATGGATGAATTGGTCCTAACCTTTTCTCTTTAATATACCATAATTCATAACTACTTTGAAAATGTGAGTACCTCTTCCTCGGTTACCTGAAAATGAAATACATTGTTAGGGATGTGCTATTGTGTTTCCGTGATTGTAAATGAAAATAATAAAATTAATGTCAAATGTCATTTCAGCATCTGCTTTATTACCATGGTAACTCACAGGTAACTGAGTTGATAAAATTGCAAATTACATATCCAGCTCTTTAAAGACATCAATGAACTGAAGTCATTTAATCAAGCTTCTCATTGCTTGTGCTGTGTAATCAAGACAAGCCGATTAAAGTCAAAGTCAGAAAGCCACAAGTTTCCCTCTCCTGCCTGGCGCGTCTGCTCTCCAGTTCAGCCTGGCTCACGGCTACAGGTTATATTTTGTAAGCATGTTAATAGAGATTTGTTTCGTCGAGAGGATGGTATGAAAGTAATTTTACTCACAAAATACTAAACAGGGAAGGCTGAACGAAGACATTTATGCCTCAAATGCAAACACTGCAAGAGCCAGAGCAAATCTGCTTCCCACAGAGACAGACTGCTAGCGCCTTTCAACTATCTACCTCCAATCTACCCAACCTTCCATCTTAAGTCACAGGCCTCCATTACACTCTACTCCATGGTTAGCTGGACTCAAGACAGAATTGGACTACTGCGGTTTGTTCCCTTCCAGGTTGGGTACAGAGCACAGGGCCATCTTCAGTCTCCTCCATCGCCCAGTTCCCCATCCCAACCCAGGGGCAATCTTCCTGATGTCAACCCAGGGTCTCCTTGGTGCCTGTCAAACAATACCCCCTTTCATGACCCCAACTAACAATTCACATACAACCAGAGGCACAGTTTGCGCTCCCCCACTGGATTCCTAAGGGACTCACACTTCTCCAGGTTGTCTTCAACAGCCACTTAAACCAAACTGGACTGTGCTTTCACAGGACAGGGAGCAAGTGAAGTGAATTAACCTATTTGTCTTTTGAGAGTTGAGCTGGTGTACTGCATGAGCCTAGAGATGGAGAATTCTGTGTTCGGAAACATGGAAGCACAGCCCGAGAATTACTGTTTGCCTGTGAGATTTACATGAGCAATGCTTATTAATGTGATCTTAATAAGAAACAAATTGACATAAGGCCTCTCTCTTATCCCCAAGTAGCTTCACCAGCAGATGGAGAGAGCTCTTCAGCCACTCCTGAAATAACTTAAAAAGCCACAGGCATTGTTGCCCTGGCAACATTTGATAAGAACAAACCTTGACCCAGATGAGACCGTAAGGCAGGTAAGGTGAAATTTACAAAGCAGAACGAAGCCTATCCAGAAAAAGACAGTTTAACTGTGTTCAATGATTAGACCCCTCGTTTCTCGCTCTGGGCAATACTCAAGGCAGTTCTAAATCCCAGTCTGAGCTGCCATACTATTTATGTGTGGCTGCGCTTCCCCTACTCACTCTCAGTGGGCATAGAGATACAACCCTGCTTGGCAAGATGTCCACTGTGGGAGGGGAGCAGAGTCCTGGCTCCCCAAGGTCCAGGCATAAAGTGCAAGGGAGCCAGCATTAGTGACGATGTGACACAGGAGGGCTGCAGCCCAGATGAAGAAACCTCCTTCCACAGTGAGCCAAGGAGCACAGAGGGGATCGCTGTACATGACCTGGGAATGCCACCTGGGGCCTCTAGCACCTCAGAGATCACGAACACTGGGGGCAGGACCTGTCAGCAGGGATTCAGAGGCCCCCTCCTTCCAAATGCCATGAGGTCACGTATCTCATCCAGATGGTTTCTCGGAGAAAAGTGAGGGAAGGGCATTCAACGCTGAAAGCCTGAATCGTACCCTAATCAGAGAGGAAGAGACTGAGTTGTCCAAAGAGACTTTTTAAATGTCTGCATCAGTTCAGACTAAGTTTATCTGACTAGACTAAAATGTGGGTTTTGTTTCCGCAGGCAGTGTGTGGGGTCTTGAGGAGATGATCAGATCAGTTAGAGAAAAATGAAGATACATTTTCTCTGAATAATCTGTGTGTATGTAATTTTGTGACTTTGCTCTGCATGTGTCTGTATGCACATTACACATATATGCACACACTCATAGTGACTTAAAGAAAGAGAAAAGGAGAGTCTGATTAAAGGAAGACCAAAATTGGAAGTGATTCTTTCTGGATAATAGGTTTATGGAAAAGTTTTATTTTGTTCTTTCTCCTGACTCATAATTTCTAAATTTGGTATAATAAACCTATTTTTACTATTATATAATTTCCTCTATAAAGAGAATTATTTAAAAAAATAAATTAATGAGAATACACTGCTTCTCAAAGCCTATCTCTTTTTATACTTTAGACAGCCACCCAACCTTCTGCCTGATGCATTCTGCAAAGCCCTAGGACAGAAGGTCAGTTCCTCTGGTTTACCTGGACCCTTGACCTGAAATTGACCACATATAACCTTGGACATGAAAATGAAGCTTTAAAGCCACATTAGCTCAGCTCACTCAAGTGTGGCAATAGCCTACATCTCCATTTATCTTGCCGAAGTTTACTGTCCCCCAAATTATCAAGCTTTGTCTAAGTGCAATCTCCCACTAGACACTACCCGGCCGTGCATCTTCAAGAAATTCTCTTTGCTAAAAGAAATATCTGGAAGAAATGACTGTACTCTGAGCATTCTCAAAAGATTCTACCAGACACAACAGACCCAAAGGCTAATAGCCCTAAACATGCACACAGTTAGTACCATTTCAGAGTCAAGAGTAAAAGCAATGAAGATAATTTGGCACTGTTTCTGCAGTCTACATCCCAGATGCAGCCTTAAAATCTGACCAACCAAGAGGCTGAAGGTGCCATGTTTCTAACATCCACAGCTACACATTTATGACTTAATCAACACTGTCATCGCCTGTGTAGGGGTTTCATCCCAACAGAATGGGCGAGGCAGAGCATTCAGAAAAAAATCAGATTGTTTTTCTTGTGTTATAGTCTTACTTTTATCTTCTCTGTCAGTAGTGCCACAGCCCAACAGATTCCAGAAAATATAGATCTAAGATGAAATTTAATCCAAGTGCCATCAATCCTTAAACATACAAACGCTGTGAAAGATAACATGCAACACCTCCTTCCAAGCAATTAAAGCTTATTGGGACCTGCCTTTGATTCTAGCAGTGGAGAATCCAAAGCTCTTATCTGACAGGTTAATGAGGATTTGAAATCAATAGTCTTACTAATGAAGGTCTTTAGAAATTAATCATATCATATTATTATTAACAACTGCAAAAGCTAAACTTCCAGAGATTAGATTACACAGGATAATTTTTAAATGTGAGCAAGCTAATATTAAAGTGACAGAAGGCGATTTCCAAGTGGGAATAATAAGACATAATGCGGAGAATAAAAATTAAGAATGGGTAAGGCAATTAAGATGTTCCTTCATTTGAATGTCTCTCTGTATTTGAAAATATAATATTTTATTTAATAAAAGTTTGTGCTGTTGTTTTTATCTTCTTTAAGAACTCCACGAAAGAAGAAATAAATGAATGCTGGGACAATATTCTGATGTTATGAAAAAAGAAGTATAAAATGAAACAATTCTATTTACTCGGGAAATTTTACTGCAACATAAGGCATCACATATCTTTCACAGTTCTTCAATTGGCTTATTTTTCTTGGATTCATATTCTGTGTCAAGACTGAGAATGCCATTCTAGAACAAGGCTTGGCAAATTTTCAAAGGCAGAGCACCGACGTGGCCATCACCCCCGTCCTTCAAATATGTGGTGGGTAAATCCAGTGATGGAGGACCAGAAGCCAAACATATACCATTAATCCCTACACGGTTCTGAGATAGGCTCATTCCCAGCAGGGAACAAGGGGTGGATTTCACTAAATAGGCATTGTCATTCATTTGGGAACAGTGAATGAGCCCCTAGTTATATCTGGATATTGGAGATGCAGTGGTGAACAAAATAGACTCAGACCCTGGGATCATGGAATTCTACTTCTAGTGATGGAAATGACATGAAACAAGCAAAAAAAAAAAAAAAAAAGAGTTTCAAAGAGCTGAAAGAAGGCAAAGAACTGTGAAAGACAATATTGAAGTGGTGGGCAGCAGCCAGACTGTGTTTTACCATTATCCTAAGATCTGTGTGAAGCTATTTAAGGACTGTGCTTGCTGCGTGTAGAAGGCAGGAAGGTGGCGTGTGTAACGTGACCAGTTATGCATTCTGAAAAGACCTCCGCATGCACTGTGAACAGCATGAGCACTGTGGAAGGAGTCAAGGGTAGATACGGGGAGACCATTTCAGAGCCTATCTAGTAGTTCAGGGAGGGGGGCTTGGTACTTGGTATCTCGGACTATGGGAGAAGTGACGACATCGGGGAAAAGTAACTGGATTCAAGCGATCTCAAGAAGGTAAATACACAGGACATGGTGATGAACTGAACAGGCAGAACTGAGATCTCTTATATCCGCCCTCTAAGACAATTTCCAGGACAGCCTTCAGAGGTTGACCAGCTGACCGTCTTACAGATACAAAAGCCAAGGTTCAAAAAGGCATGAAGCCAGTAAAAGACGAAACTCAGATTTCCAACCCAGCTCTGAGTCAGGAGCCCCTATTTTCTTCCACAGAACATGCTTCACCAGAAGCAGAACATGACCTCATACACTGTCACCCACATACATGTGAACTTCCTTTTGCTTTATCAGTCTTCTTAGTTCTCTGTTCCTAGTTTTTGCTCACATAACCAACCCTTATTATTATCTTCCTCCTCCAACGGGTAAGATAAAGCCTATGACATCTCATACTGCTACTTTATAAACAAAACAAAACAAAAAAGCACCACCACCAAGATCCCTCTGTTGGCTTTACGAAGGATAATCAGGATTCTTTTTCCCACTGTGCTTTGTACAGTTACCTTATTCCTCTTCCTCCCAAGTTGGCTAGACAAAATTCCTTTTCTGTAGCAACTGTCCGCTGGTGTGCTTTTCTTTCTTTGTTTTTGGTTTCCCACCAGTGAAAACAAATATCTCCTTTACTCGCTGGCCTTAGCCTCTTATGCTTTCTCCCCTGTTCTACTAAAACTATCTCAACAATCTCTTTCAGTTCTTTGCGGTATTTCAAAACCATACACCAAATTAAGACAGCAAGTTATGTCACGCAACTTTTCTCACACACTCTGCTTCTCTCCCTTCTTCTATTACCTGTTCCCACATCTCAAAGATTTACTGTTCTCATGCCTTGATCACTAATGTCATATGTAATACTTTTGCATCTCTTTTAAATTTATGACCTAACCAAATTTAGGATTAAATTAAGGATTAAATGAATAAATACATATAAAGTGCTTATCATAGTGCCTGGCACATAATAAATGCTCATTAAACACTGGCTATTCTTATCATCATCATTTCTCTCCAAGTAGATTCTAAATTTATTATGGCTAGAGATTATGTTTTATATCTCACTGAATCCTCAGAACTTGTCATGTAATACCTCTTTATAGCACTGAGAGGATACGGAGGGGCTGATGTTAATTTTGTTGGGTGGTTTTTGCATTTCTTTTAAGCTGAACAGTATTTTTCTATAAGGACCTTCAATAGGTAATTTCCTATTTATAAGAACCCTCCCATCCTACTTTGCCCACTTGAGGAAATGTGATATAGTGTGATGAGTACGTATTATTATATGTAAAAATATAAACAGTGAATTTCTTTATATTATTTTAAAAATACATTTATAGCCTAAGTTCACTTCTCCTAACTGTGTAGAGTAAGTGTTAGCTAAACAGAGTAAGGATGAATAGGAGTCAGAGACAGCACCCAGAGAGGACCATTTGTAATACTAAGTAATAAATATCTATGGAGGCAAGAGCCCAGACTTACGGGGAAGACAGGTAGGGTGATCCCAGGGCAGGGGAGAGGATCCTCACCCTGATTAAAGGGTCCAACAGATGAAACAGATAGCCCATTCCTTAGCCCATCACTTCATCTTCACAGTCATAACCAACTGAGCAGATTAAAAATGATCCCAAGTCACCTCCACCTTCATGGACCATTTCAGCCCCCATGGAACCAGCCACTCATCTGCTTATAAGCCCTGTTTCAGCTCTTTACTACTACACAACAGACCATCCCCAAACTCAGTGGCTTTAAACAACACTTTATTATTATCTCTTGTAGTTCTTGAGTTGACTGTACTCAGCCAAGCAGTTTCCCACTTGGATTCTCCTGTGCATTTGCGGTCAGAGGGCAGATGGGGCTGGAGTCATCTAAATTTGAGACTGAAGCTGGCCAACTCAGATGGCTTTATCACTCACACGCCTGGTGCCTCAGATGGCGGGAATAACTACAGGGTGCTCAGGAACCTCTCTCCCCCTGCAGCCCCTCCACATGGCTAGCTCAGATTTCCTCACAAGATGTGGTCTCAGGGTAGTCTGACTTCGCGCATGGTGGCAGGCTTCCACCCATAGCAAGCGTTCAAGAGACCCAGGCAAAAATCTACAAGTCTTCTCAATGCACTTCAAAAGTCAAGCAGTGGCACTTTTGCCTTGTTCCTGTAGCCAGGCCAGATTCAAGGGGCAGGGACAAAACAAGGGCTCAAATTCTAGAGGGTTATGCATCACTGGGGAGGGAAACCCAAAAGCATCTCAGGCAAGTCTTATGCACATGTGCACGGGAAAGCAGAGACAAGACAGCCCATCTTTTGCCAATACTGTCTCCTGCTAAGATCAGGTGAGAAAACAAGGAATCAAAAAACACATTTTGTAAAAGCCTCTGTGTTAATTCAGCCTTCAAAATCTTTTGGACAAAACTGTCTATTAAGAAGGAAGAAAGTGGAAATTCACAACCAGAACAAAAGATGTTCTAAGGCCAGGGAAGATATGAAACAATAATGACAGGTAAGAAATTAAAAGGAGCCATCACCTCACCTGCTTCCCCTGGTCTTAGGTAAACAGAATTTGGACAACAGAATGTTCATTTGTTCCTAAATATTTGCTCTGAAAGAAATGTTTACATGGCAAAGACTGTACAGAAGTGTGTATCTGTTTCCTGAATAATGAAGTAAAACCAAGAAATAAGCCCAATGATTGATTACTGATGCCCTCCTTTTAAAGAAAGCTTTTTTAAACTATTTGTAAAAGAAGTCTCAGAGAAAAGGAAAAAACAGGACCCCTCCTCCTTTCATTCTTCTAGACTCCTCCCCATTTCCCAGAGAAACAAACCAAGAGCCACAGATTTTTATGAGTGTGCCCAAGGGATTCAGACTCTGAGTCACATTGCCAAGCCAGGTGCTTTCTTTTTCAGCAATAATTTTGCATGCCTTATCTTTCTCTCCCATTTATAAGTGGGGTAATTAAAATTGATTAAGCATCTACGGGGCATAAAGTAATGGCTTCAGTGCTCTTTCCAAAAATCTCTTCTCGTCTTTTTGCCATAAAGCAGAGACTAGAAATACACAGTTGTCTCCTCTGGTATTCATTTATGGACCACAAGTAGGTGTTAAAAGGCAGTTAGGAAGGTCACAAGTGTGTTTAATGTACACTGCTCATATGTTTCTTCAGTTTTATCCACACGTGGTCCTTGTGTATCATTTCTGCACAGTGACAGAATACTTCTGAGACCTGTTTAGAACATACAAAGTGTGCATCTATTACCTCACATTACCTTTTTCTATCGAGTTGCATCTTTTTTTTTTTTTTTTTTTTTTTTGCTGAGCTGGGTGGCTTGTGAGATCTTAATTCCCCAACTAGGGATTGAGCCTGGGCCACGGCAGTGAAAGCACCAAGTCCTAACCACTGGACCTCCAGGGAATTCCCTGTCCAGATGCATCTTCTCATTTGAGAAATGGCCCCTTTTGGATTTAGTGGAACTGTTCCTGCATTCTCGAACTCAGGCATAGGACCCAGGGAAATTGAAGACAATATTCTATCCCCTAGCCATAAAGAAGCTAGCCTCAGAATCAGGCTGGGAGAATGAGATTTCTTTTCCAGAATCTATATGGATTCTTGGGGAAAGAAGATCTCTCTCATCAGGGCAGTGTAAGCTAGGAGCTCCCAGGGGCACCTCTGCCACATGTGGAACAATCCAGCCAAAGAAAGAAGCCAACACAGAGAAAAGTAGTGTTGAGACCCGGATGGAAAGAGGTAGCGTTCTGTGACATCATTTGAACCTCTGGTTCTAGCCATGTCTAAAGCCACGACACCACCAGACTTTTCAATTACATGACCCAATAAATTCCCCTCCCCCCTACCTTTTTAGCGATTTTAATTCGGGTTTCCGTCATTTGCAGCTATAAAGTCCTGACTAATACACAAGTGCATTAGGTCAAACCAAAGTAAAGCATCCCACTTACATAACAGGACAATCAGCAAAGACCTAGAAGGATCCATCATTTTGGCTCTACCACAGGAAAGAGTTTGCCAAAACCCGACAGTCAGCAGAGCTATTAGAAGCATTTCAGCTACCACGTGGGTAAACTGGTTTGGGCACTAAGGAGTCTCTTTGTCCTGTTTACGCTCCCACTCGATCAGTCAGAGTCCCAGGGTCCTGGGTCCCAAGACCCAACCCGTACGGTTTCAATAAATATATTTTAATAATGTGATTACTTACAGAGGGGGAAGCAGGATTAACAAGAGACAGGGTGCCCAGACATTAGTAACAATTGAGAAAGCTTTACCACCCCTGTGTTACCAGTGCTCAGAGAGAACTGGAGTCCTCTCGGGGCGGGCTGTGACCATGGAGGGGTGCATGTGAGAGACATGGCCCCATGGCAGAGAGGAAATAAGGAAGAACCCACCCAACCCCACTCTCTTTTTGCCCTCTGATCTCCTACCAGTGCCTCTTACTGACCAAACCCAGTTGAAAGCCAGCCAGCCAAGGAGCCCAAAGATGCAGACATAAAACAAAGAGCAGTGCAGACAAAGAATCTGGATTAGGACAAAACAGAAAAACCGGGAAACCTACCCACCTCCTAGTTTGATAATATTATATAATGCCCTTAAAGCAGCGGTCCCCAACCATTCTGGCACCAGGGACCAGTTTCATGGAAGATAATTTTTCCACCGACCAGGGTGTGGGGTGTGGGGTGTGGGGGGGTGGTCAGGAATGGTTCAGGCAGTAATGCGGGCAATGGGGAGTGGCAGATGAAGCCTTGCTCGCTCACCTGCCACTCACCTCCTGCTGTGCGGCCCGGTTCCTAACAGGCCTCGGACAGCTACCGGTCTGTGGCTTGGGGGTTGGGGACCCCTGCCTTAAAGAGTCATTAGGAAAGGGGTGAAAACACTTTGTGTGTGACCCTTCGTGCCTCTGTACTATAATATTCACTTCCCAAAATTTCCTTCTTTTGTTCATAGGAATCTGCACCCTCTCATCTGAAATGATCTTAAAATTTAGAGTATATCACTCTCTCTTACCATTTCCGCATAAACCTTTTTGCTCTATATTTTCTCGCTTGTTCCCTAGATAGCCTTATATACTGAAGATTCAGAAAGAAATAGAAAAGGACCGCAGAAGCTCTGAAGGCAGGGTTGGGAATGACAAAGATCTCTAAATGTTTGATGTTCCTCACACTCTTTGAAGAACAAATGCACCCAAGTGTATGGTCTTTAACGAGATGAATGCACACGCGAGGATGTCTTGCTTTGTTTTTGTGCCTTCTCAACATAAATCTTCAGGCAGACATTTCTCCTTAATACATCCAGTATACGGGAAATTGTTTTTTGGCCATAAAAATGCATTAACAGCTCCAAAGGAGCAATTACACCATGTATTGTAAATGCCCATTAAGACTAATACACCACACTTATCTAAACCTCAGTGAATTCAGGGCTGTGGTTTCACTAGTACAAAGGTGACTCGGATTTGTTCAAGAAATAAGACCCCAGGGGAGAGGGCTTCCCTCTGTTGTGTCAATTACAATGATACAGGTATAAAGCAAGAATCTGATCCCATTTTGTTGCTTTTTAAAGAAGCCCCAGCATCTAGAATGAGGCTGTATGCACAAAGGTGTGTTTATGCCAGTACATTCCCATGGTGAATTTCTGCAAGCCCTCAGAAGCAGTCCCCTCGCATTTGGAAATCATAGTGTCTTATGCAGACAGCGAGTCAATTACTGAGGCTATATGCCTGGTTTTAGAGTAGACTTTATTTATTACCCTTGTTATGGCCGGGATATGGAGGACCCAGCTATAATGTGTGAAATCAGATTCTTCTACTGTTGCATTACAAATCTCATTGGATGCAGTGAATTTGCTTTATTCGGGTCCATTCTGGATTAATAGGAAGGGAAATATGGATTTTTTTCATCCATATAAACAATAAGGTCTTGTTAGAGACTTGTTTCTGATGTTTATGGATTTCTCTTTAGTGTATACAGCCTATGGAAAATTGTTTTTAAGCAATAAACAATAATTGTATTTGGGGACATAGAGGTACTAGTGCTGTACTACATTCCGTCTGCTGATAAATTTCTCTGGCCTATTTTTTTTTCTTATGCAGACATAAAAATACAAACAATAAATTTTCCTCCCTCCACTGCAACCTTTTCCTCTTCCACTTTATTTTCCACTACATTTCTCGATTGATATTACCTTTTTAAATTGCTAAATATAAATATTCCACAATGAATGTCTGTAATTAGGTTGTCTGCTCTCCTTCAAGGACTTGTTAGAAAGAGAAAGGGCTTTAATCTAAGGCAAACTAACAGAGCTAGAAGTTAATTAGAAATTAGCCATATATCCTGGGTAAATTATTTATGCTAAGCCATGTGTTACTGTAAAAATAATATACAGTTACACTGACTATTGTAAACATAAAATAATTAACAATAAAAGGGAAGATATTATCCCTTAATAGAATCCTTTTGCCAAGACCAATTTAATTTTCTCTCTCGTAATATTGAATGATAAGCCGGCGTCTCTGCTTTGTATATAAAGCACAAAGGTTTTCTTACAATCTTTCTTCAGTTCTCTTTTCTCTCTCTCTCTCTCTCTCTCTCTCTCTCTCTTTCTCCCCCTCCCCTCCCTCCTTCCATCCCTCCTTTACTTCCTCCTCTGCATTCAGACTTATTCTCTGATTTATATATTCTTTTAATGTGTCTTTTCTTCTCTTTCCATTTTTCTCCCTTTTTGTCTTTTCCTCTCTCTCTTTTTCCACTTTTTACCTCTTTTAATTAAAAACTGGGTAAACACCTAAAATCTCACTAAACACGCTTCTCTTTCTTCCCACCCTGCTCTCTGTTCCTTTTTTTCTTTTACTTTCCTCCTTTTTTCTTTTACACTCTTTGGTATGCAGTCTTTTTACAAAAAGCCCTAAGATGCAGACAGAAAATGCAGTGTATTTTAGTTCTCACGTTCCTTCCTATTCTATTAGCAAGGACATAAAGGTCAAAATGGACCAACCCTGGAATATCCTCTCAACCCAATTAGGGACCTTTGAATTCAACTCAGATGGTTACATATATGTTTGCTTCCTGTGGTGAACACTTATGTATTGTTGGATTTCACATCATCCCTTTTGGGAATAGGCCATTTGTATTCATATACTTCTGCATGCATAATCACTATTAAATATGATCTAATGAAGTGTCTTTGTGTCTCAAATGCAGTCACCTGAGGACTCTGCTTACAAAACATGCATTGATTTTTTTTCCCATTCATGCTGGCAGCAACAAATATTGTGCAGCTTTTACATGGTTGGTATAGGTGTTGTTAATGTACTCTCCACATCCATTTAAATGCAAATCTTCATGCAAATAATCACTTGGAGGAAGAAAAGAGAATGTGTTTAGCTGAAGACAAAGCTAGAGGGATAATAGGAAGCATGAATAGGGTGTCAGTGGAGGGCTACACAATAAAAGCCTCCTCTGCACATAATGAAAACACATTAAGGACAGCTCAGAGGATTTCTCAATAGGTTCTTACAGTATTGTTGTAGGTAAACATGATTCCCAGCAGGTGAAACAAAATGAATGAATTTGGAAGAAATTTACACACGTCTCTAGGGAAAGCAAAAGGTCAAACTGGTTGTACATACCAGGCCCTTGATCAATGCCCAAAATATCAACCATGGACAAATATTTACACTTCCTTCAGAAATCCAAAATTTGGAACCGAACAGTTCATTGTCCAAATGACTTGATTGTTAAATAATGCTGTGGGGCTAATGTTTCAACAGAAAAGTAGGAAATGAGCTGGGACTGAATAAATATCATTATACTTGAGAACAGCAACTTTGAGGCTGAATTTGGCTCTGGGGAGGGCTGGATTGTAATCTTAGGGAAATTTCCAATTTGCACTATTTGCAAAGAAAGCGTTACATCAACAAAGGTTAAGTGCTGGCATTAAGAAAAGCAGAATGGCCTAGAGTTTCCCAGTTATTTCTATTTTAAGTACTTCTCCAAGTTTCCCTTGGATGCAATCAAAGGAGTTGACAAGAAACCAAGGAAGTTACAAAATAACAAGGCCAAAGGGCTGGTAATGGTGTATGGAGGGAAAAAAGTGGTCTGTTCGTGTCATATATTTCCATACGAATGGACCTATTTGTGACACGTGTTGTCATTTTTGAAAAAAAAAAACAAACTTCAGTTTTCTTGTAGGTTTCATGATTTGCAATTGCTCTGTTTGATGGTACCAATAGAGCAATGAAACTTGGAAGACTTAATTTGGGCATATTTTGGAAGGGTTTCAGTAGACTTCAGGCAGTATTATGTGCTCTTTAACTTGGAGTGATTTCGCATTTCTTGGAGAGTACAACTGGCTGGAAACATCACTTCTGATTTCCTTGGCTACATGCAGTCCAGCCATCTCCGCAACCCTCATCACCACATTGCCAAAAGGAAAGAAAGAGGAACAGAAAAAATTTTTTTTAACTTTTCAAAAACTAACTCTATGAGTTTTATTTTTTCCCACAACAAAATGTGTTTTATCATTTACATGAATATTCCTTTTTGACGGCAGTTCTCTCGTTCTTACTATTTTGTTTAGTTAGGTTAGTTAGTTTTGTTCTTTGAAACATTAGGAATCCTGAGACTATTCCCTACTTCTGTACTCACTCAACCTGAACTGTCTATAGTTGCATGCTTTGTGCCCATCCATTTCACACTTAGACTATAATCAGAGTTGAATGATTCCGTAAAAGACTGGGCTCTATGCAAGAATAGCAGGTGGTTAATAGTGAAGGGGGAAAAATATAAAATTTTTTTCTAAATATATACAAACAGTTAAGGTGAGGGGAAGGAGAGAAATAGAGACAACCTAGAGACTTGAAAAGACTCCTAATTTTTCAAGCATTAAATTGTTGACTGTAATAAATAACACATGCTACAATATATAGACAGAGAGAGAAAGAGAGGTTTCAATTAACTTATACTTAAGCTATTAAATAGATTTAATAATTATTTTACTTATGTATTAAAATATTGTTTAAATTATTAAATATGTTTGTTATTAAATATATATTTGCATATATATACACACGTTTTTAACTTATGCAGTATGTTTTCCATAAAGAACAGGCCAGGATGAAGATATACTAGTCAGGATAAACTGGGTAATGCCATAACAAAAAAGCCCAAAATTCTCCGTGATATAACCCAACAAAAGTTTATTCTTAGTCACAAAATATCCACTGTGGGTCTGGGAGACTTTCCAGGGCAACTGATCTCCATGCAGTGACTCAGTCATTCAGTCTCATGGACAATTCGCTTTGTTATATAGCTGCACTATCTGAGGCTATGGCTCCTCTGTTACCTCAGTGGGAGAAAAGAGCTACAACTGCAATGAAACCCTTGGGCTTGGTAGTGGCACACACCATTTCTACTTGTAGCCCATTGGCCAGAGGTAGTCACACGGCAACAAGAGCAGGATGTGACCCTCCCACATGCTCAGAGGGCCTAGAGAACCAGATATGAGTAAGCAGTGGAAGTCTTCAACATGGAAGAATATAGTGGTATTAGATGTAATTGTTCTCCTTCTTAGAAAATCCATAGCTTATAGTTAGTACCTTGCCTATCACATTCAAAATTCATTTTATATTATATTTGTGGGCTTGCCTATTTTACTTTCAGTGGCTTATGAGATCTTTGAGGTTAGGAAACCCATTTTGCTCGTTTTTATACCCAATTGACTTTGCATATAGTGGGTGTGCTATAAATATTGATCTAATTAAATTAAGCTACTCTTTCTAAAATAATCATGAAAGTTTCCATGAAATTTCTTGGTCCAGATATCAGGCCATAACCCTTAGAAAACTGTCCAATGTCTGGACACAAAAGTCATGGGTAAGTACAGAATTCAGTGGCCCAGCTGGACTGCATCAGTAAATAGCACTGAGTATATTTTTTCGTTAAGATATTTCACATTTCTTCCTTTTTTGACAGAAAAAAGAATGACACTTTTTGGAAAGAGATACCATGTAGTGCTATGAAAATAACGCTGGACTTGAGTCTAGAAAATTGTGTTCTGTCCTGACTCGGCCCTTAACTTGTATATTCATATCAACTCACTCAGCCTGAGTTTCTTCACATATGGAGTGGTGAATTTGAAGCTCTTAAGTCCTTTCCAGCTCACACATGCTGTATCCTAAGAAATGCACAACTTAAAGGAGTTTTTAGATAATTTTTTCAGAACTTTTCCAGACAGTGTTTGTGAAATAAAGTAATTTTTAGCATCCCCTTACCACTCCTTCCTAAGCCCCTTTTTCATTTTAGTACACTGTCTATTGTGATCCTTGATTATTCAGCATCTCTTCTTCCCCTGTTCGTGTTTAGCTAAAATTTACTGTCCTGAATTCACTCCAAAACTTATTGTTCCTACTTTCCTTTGATGCAGAATGAGCTAAGTTCTAAATAAATAAATTTGACGAAAAACTTGTGATCCACCAGTACACGGATACTTAATGATAGCTATTCACTTCATCCTTCAATGGAAGCTAAAGGCACCAGATCTCCTCTCCTACTTAACGGTGATAGCCAGCCTATTGGATACGTGACCCAGAGTCAGCCAATCAGATGCTCCTGTTCAGGACTTTGAATCTTTGCCTTGTAACTCTAAAGCACAAGAATTGTTTGGATTCATCTACATCAGCAGAAATGATAGGAGCATCTTCATTAATTGGGAATAGGGGGAGACACTTGTCCTTTCAGTAGCAGAGGTCCTATCCTACGGTACTGGTAGTAGTAACGTTCTGGTCAGGCTGCTTCTGCTAAAACATGACCGCAGTGTTTCCTGATTCTTGACCCTCTTGGTTTTTGTCCATTTTCCTAAGCCTGATCCTTCAAAACCCTCCATGAGCTTTGCAAGAAATTCTTCTGTTTGCTTAAGACCACTGGATACCATTTTTGTTTCTCACAACTAAAAGATTCTTAACTGATTCAGAGTGACCAAGAACAGGGCAAGGACATTTCCTCCCTCCATTTCCTTCCAACATCCTACTAGAAGTCCTTGCTAATGCAATTAGGAAAGAAAAGGAAATTAAAGGTATACAGACAGATTTGAAAGGAAGAAATAAAACTGTCCTTGTTCACAGATGATATGTCTATGCAGAAAATCCAAAAGAATCAACAACAACAAAAATTCTGGAATTAATAAGCAATTATAGCATTATAGCAAGTTTGCAGGATATAAGATTAATCCACAAAAGTCAATTGCTTTCCTTTATACCAGCAATGAACAAGTAAAATTTGAAATTAAAAACACAGTACCATTTATATTAGCACCCCCCCAAATTAAATACTTATGTGTAAATCTGACAAAATATCTACAAGATCAATATGAGGAAAATTATAAAACTCTGATAAAAAAATAACGAAATAAATAGAGAGAAATTCCATGTTTGTGGATAGGAATAATCAATATTGTCAAGATGTCAGTTCTTCCCATCTTAATCTATAGAGTCAATGAAAGCGTGATCAAAACCCCAGCAAGTTATTTTGTGGATAATAACAAACTGACTCTAAAAATTTATATGGAGAGGAAAAAGACCCAGAATAGCCAACACAATATTGAAGGAGAGCAAAGTTGGAGGACTAAGACTACCCAACTTCAAGACTTACTTACAAGGTTAACTGATTCAGAAGCTGTGGCTGATAATGAGTTAGTTTGCTACTCTAGTTGTTATTTAACAGAGATAGCCTGGTTTGACCATTAATATGTTAAAGCAATGTGGTGTTTACATAGTGTCAACAAATATATTATCTCGCTTGATCCTCCCACTAACCTCAGAAGGGCACAAGATATAAAAATATAAATATTTCCAACTGAAGGGTATTGAATTAAGGTTCTATGAAAGTAACTGATTTGACCAAGGTCAGCAAAAAATTAAATAACATATAAGGATTCATAACAAGAGCTAATCATTCCAAATCCAGGCCTCTTTTACTGTTCCACCCTGCCCTCCTTCAAAGGAGTTACGTTATCTGCATCAGCTCAACATGGAAGAGACTTTTTCATCAGGAGGCGGAAAGGAACACCCCTGAAATCTCCCCCAAAGCATAGTCCCTTGCTTGTATGGACATAAGTAACCACAGCCTTATTCAGTTCTAGTTCTGTCACATTGCCACTACTCAGTGCCACTGGCTCTCTGGCAGGGTATAACTAAACCCTCTGAAGAAAAGTAAGTTCACGCTAATTAACAGAATCTATGAGATATAACCACAGAAACCAAATGGATATACTGATTTCACCTGCTTAAAGAGATGTGAAACTTCTTGTGTAAAACTCTTTTGTATTTCAGCTCATAACTTTTTTGACATTGTACCTCTTCCTTGTCCCACTGTTTTGACCTCTCTTATCTCTGTATGGAGTATGAATTCTAGGAGTATAAATTATTTTTTTAACCATTTTAAAAAATTGAAGTGTAGTTAATTTACAATGTTGTGTTATTTTCAGGTGTAGAGCAAAGTGATTCTATCTATCTATCTATCTATCTAAATATATATTCTTTTCAGATTCTTTTCCATTATAGGTTACTACAAGATATTGAATATAGTTCCTTGTGCTATACAGTAGGTCCTTACTGTTTATCTATTTTATATATAATAGTGTGTATATGTTAATCCCAAACTCCTAATTTATCTCCCCCCACCATTTCTTTGGTAACCATAAGGTTTTCTTTTCTTTTTTGTATGTTGTGAGTCTATTTCTCTTTTGTAAATAAGTTCATTTGTATCATTTTTTTTAATTCCACATGTAAGTGATATCATATGATATTTATCTTTCTCTGACTTGTTTCACTTAATATGATAATCTCTAGGTCCATCAATTTTGCTGCAAAAGGGATTATTTCACTCTTTTCTATGGCTGAGCAATAGTCCATTGTGTGTATGTGTATATAAATATATATCTCACATCTTCTTTATCCATTCATCTGTTGATGGACATTTAGGTTGTTTCTATGTCTTGGCTATTGTAAATAGTGCTGCTATGAACATTGGGAATCTTTTCAAATTAAAGTTTTCTCCAGATATACGCACACAAGTGGAACTGCTGGATCATATAGTAGCTCTATTTTTAGTTTTTTAAGGAACCTCCATACTGTTCTGCAGAGTGGCTGCACCAGTTTACATTCCCACCAACAGTGCAGGAGGGTTCCTTTTTCTAGGAGTAAAAAATTTTCAAAATGCAATCAAAGAGTCTTATCTGTTTTCTAAATTCCTACCTGTCTGAATCTGCTCTGCACACTTCTATTCTAAACACCTGTTTGGAACCTTGTTTCCTAAAAGAATGAACAGACTTGAAAACTCTGATGTCTTGGCAAAGAGAAAATAGAGAAAAATAGTTATACGAACTATGCAACTCTGAGGAACCAGTTCAAAAGCCGGTGTCCCAATTGTAAGCAGTTTGTGAGTGACTGGGAGGGTTGGCTGAGCTAGTAAAGGAGTATCAGGATGGCTTGAGGTGACTGTGGTTATAAGGTGAGATGAAGGGGGCAGGAGTGGCAACATGACCCCCATATTACGGGTATATTTCTGTTTCTCTTGATACATAATTGAGCCACTAGAATCTGAAAGCATAGGTGCAGTTACTAGGGTGCTTCAGTCATTAGAAGGAGAAATCTTAACGAATACCATCCCTGGGGATTAAAGAGGGCATGACAGTGTGAGGCTTACCTAAGAAGTATATGTAAGAAGGGACTAGCAGTGTGCAAGTCTAGTCCTTATTAAAGTTCCCTGTGGGCAGGGAACAGCTCCCATGAAACTTCATGAAGGAAACCTAAATGCCTGCCATCCACTGGGTTTGGGGAGCAGTCCCACTTTGCTTTCTATCATGGCTAGTGACAAGTAACTTAAAATGGATATGGATTTAGTGGGTCAAGGAGGTGTAAACATTCACATTCTTTTCTTACAGATAATGTTATAAGAATTAGATTACAGAAAATAAAGGAAAGATAATGACAGCTAGAAAGAGAAAAGGCGTGCAGGCCACATCCCTGGGGCCGGCAGTAAGAATGGAAGAGAGACAGACAGAGAAAGCGTGACCTTTAAGAAGCCTGTAGGGATTCTGCTTTCAAGACTTTCCAAAAAGATTCACTTTATCAGTCAATGTTTTGTGTTGCAGATAACGGAATCCATTACAGATGATATAAAGGGAACGGAAATTTTTACAGGATAGAAGAGAACTCACAAAATCATTGTGTGATTTGAAAGAACATATTATAAACTGAAGTTTCAAGGAACAGCTTCCAGAACTACTCTTGAGAACTGGTATGTTAAAGAATTTATAGTATGGGGCTCTGTTGCAATTAGGAGATGCTGAACCGAGAAGCTGCCTGCACAGCTGCCAGCCCCAGAATCACACTGCCTCTGTCCACACAGCCCCCACCTCTTGCTCTTTTTCTCCTTCTAAATTTCATGTGAGTGTGTCTACTTGGAGAAGAGAGGTCAGAGGCACACCCAGCCGAAAAGGATCTGTCAGATGCCATTTCCAGCTTTCCAGGCTAGCACGTCTGGGAGAACATGCTAGAAGGACTAGGTCTCAGTGAGACAATGAGCAGGATCTGCCACACTGACCTCTGTTATTCATGCTCATTCGTCTCTAAACCAAAGGCAAGGCTACGTGAGTATTTGCTGGTCCTAAAGTAATATGCTTGTTCTTAGGAAATTAACAACACAGATTTCACCTTAAACACATAAATCAAGCTCCCACTAGAACTCCTTTCCTCTTCAGGCAAAGATCATCAGGAAAATTGGCAAGAAAAATGGTCTCTGGAAGAAAACAGGAAGGCTTGCCCAGGAACTTCCATTCTGAATTTTCTGGAGATGTGGATTGGCACAAAGAGAGGAAGAGAAGAATCCTCAAGTTCGTAAAACAGAAGTTCTGCTACATTTTCAAGGCACAGCCAAAGCCTTGATCCCAGAGGCAAGACTTTAACTAGGAGTTCTAGGAGTTCAGTAACAAAACCACCTTGATTGGCAAGATTCCTTCTAAGTCCCTTAAAATGTATGTGGAATATCAAGGATTGCCAATGGAGAAAAGCTTGGTGTCGGGGAGAAATACTACTAGAAAGGCAAGAGGCTGAGCTTGTGTGTTTCATTCCTAATCTAGACTCAGGTATTTGGCTTCTACTCCGTCTGAGGTAGTTTTCAAGATACACAGCCAGCAGACCACTGTATATACACACAGCTAACTGGTTATTATATTTTGTTCCCCCATCTTGCTTGCTCCAGTTTTCCTGTGATTAACAAGACATAAGTAATAAATTAAGGGCTTTCCCACATGAAGCTTGAAGAGCTATTTGTTTGCTTACTTATTTTAGTTTCATCATCAAAGACCTTCAGCAAAGACACAAATCCCAGTATTAATTCTCATGAAAATTCATAACAACACTGGATATTGTTATCTCTAAGGGAAGTGGAATATGTGACTCTGAGCATTGCCCTGCCCTTTCAGATACAGTTGACCCTCTGCTAATCATGGCTGTTAGTCATTAAACCAGAGTTATCATCAAGTAATATGTTTGTTAATTGGAAATTAGAATCCTAAACGAAAGCTGCCTTCATCTTGAAAATCATGAGAATCCGGATATAAATTAAGCCTCCACTGGAAGCTGCTGTGGGGAACCATGAAATTCAAAATGACGTTGCCATCCTAGAAAGATCTTCAGCCTACTTTTTGTTAAGAATGATCAGAAGAGAGCTTATTTCCTATCTGAAAGGGTGAGTTGTCTTGTCCACAGGAAGACTCCAGGAATACAACTGCAGTTTGGAAGTGAGAACCATCCATTGCACGTTGTAATCATCTCTTCCTGGAGGTTGATTCATCTAAAAATTCAAGGAACTTGAGCAAAAGAGTTGGTATAGGTGGGTCCCCCAAGGGCTGTCAAGGTCCACTTGCATTGTTCCTCCTCATTTAACTTCAGTGTGACTACTCTATTTAGAAAAGTCACCAGGACTTTGCCATGGGCCGGGACTGAAGCACATCAGGTCCTGAAAGCTGTATGCCATCACTATTGTACCTTCTGAGGGAGTGCACACCCCTTCCCCGTTACAGGAATGCTGGGATGATCCCCTTCTCCCCACCAGGAACTCTTCGAGTTTCACTCCTGCCATGACTCCTTCCACAAAGATAAAACAGCAGCTGACTCCCTCTGCAGGGCTGGCACTGTCCTCTCGGGAACTGGGAATGTCTCTGGCTGCAACCAGCATGGCCGCCCTCTCAGGACCTCTCCCGAGGGTTTTGGCTATGCACCAGTTTTGCCTTCCTTGTCTTAGCTCTTCAGTTTCTGTGGCTTTCCATGTTGTGGACCACCTGCTCAGACTGTGCAACCCCCTGCATTGCTTTCCCTTTGACATCTACTTCCTCCCAATGCCAACCTGCTGGATTCTTTCCAGAGACCTTTGTTCTAAGCCCTGCTGTCAGGGTTGTCAGTTTATACTCTTACCTTTTCACCTGGTCCCTGGCCCTCCAGTTCTGTTTTGACTGTAAGTTTTCTCCTCTGTTTCCAGCTTAACCCTAAGTATTCTACCTCCACACCAACCCTCCAACCCCTGCCAGGCTGGCACATCCCGGCCTTAGTCTCTCAATGTGAACTAAAATCCCCATCTATGTTCATTATTTCTCTAAGTGTCTTTTCATCTAGCTTTACCTACACATTTTTCACTGACTCAAGGATACGATCATATCTTTAAAAGAGTTCATACTGAGTACCTGGTGATGAATATAAGTAAAATGAAATAGAGCTATAGCTAGATGCTCACCACAGCCACACATGCTGTTATTTTTTGATAGATAAGATGCATCTCTAAGAACACTTGTGCTTTAAAGATTTAGTGATTCAAGGAAATGATAAGATTTCAAATTACCTTTCCTTGTTTTATACTAGTACCAAAATAGAAAAATCCATTCCGAGGTCCAGGCATGAGACTGCATCCTCCTTTACCTCACCTGCCCTCACCTAAGTGCAAGGAGAGCTAGGAAGTGTAATGTACCTGGGTGGCCATTGTGCAGCTTTCCAGTACTGTGAGAGAAATATAATAGTGATTGTAGGGCTTCCCTGGTGGCGCAGTGGTTGGGAGTCCGCCTGCCGATGCAGGGGACACGGGTTCGTGCCCCGGTCCGGGAAGCTCCCACATGCCGCGGAGCGGCTGGGCCCGTGAGCCATGGCCACTGAGCCTGTGCGTCCGGAGCCTGTGCTCCGCAACGGGAGAGGCCACAACAGTAAGAGGCCTGCGTACCGCAAAAAAAAAAAAAAAAAAAAAAAAAGTGATTGTAGTGGACAGCCAGCAGTCTCCTCCACAACTTTCTAACTATTTGGTACCAAATATATCAGTAATTCTGACTTCTGTGGATGCCTTTCACAGGGTCACAAATCATAAATCTTCTTTTTGTGTAATTGATAGGATTTAAAAATTTTTGATACTGGCCCATTTTTTTCTCTCACTGCATTTGCTAATGGAATTTGGAGATGCTACATGGCCTCACATTTTCCATTGAAAAATGGCTGCTGCAACCAGTGTAATTTCAGGGTGGCCCACAGGCAGGAAGATTTTTTTAAAGCCTTCCATTTCATTTTTACACATAGGAAGGGAACTTACAAAATGGCAACCCAAACTTAATGCAAACAGTGTTGATTACATTCAACATCTAAAGCTCAACTGAGTCTCAGCAAGCTAGACTTCCAAGTTCATCTTCTGCATATAGAATTTAGTCTGTTTTATCTCTAACTCTAAAAATAAAGTCTTCTGAAAGGAAATCTGGAGAATCAGGAAGGTTTTTTTGTCTTTCTATCTCAGACCAGTCCCAGCATTTTATGGCATCCCATGTGCTAACTCAGCCGTCAAGTATTGGAACAAGTTAAGGATTAAGAAATCAGGTTGCAGGCAATCTGTAGCACCAAGCAGTATTTACTGCCAGGCAGCTTATATCGAATGTGCCAGTAAAAAAAAGAGCCAGCACATCTATTACAGAAAACAAATCCTGGAAGAGAGATGGGGGTGGGGGGGAGGCGGGGGGGTGGGGGAGGAACTGAGACATTGCCAATATTTTAAATAGCTCCATGTGATACACAGTGCTCCTGTACCAGTAGAAAAGGAGTAATCTTGATGTTTTAAAAGCAGCAGCATTCAGAAGTAAACCAGAAATGGAAAAACTGATGGGGCAAAATGGTCTCATGATCTTTTGGTAAAGACCCAAAGAACCTGTTATAGAAGTTTAGGGAAATGCTTGAAACTAAGCAGGACCCTATGAGGCCTTCTCAGGTAGAAAAGCCTTTTCGTGTCCCCCATTTCTTGTTTGTAGGTCTTCCCTGAGTTCCAAAGAGTAGATTCAAACAGCTACTAATTAAGGACATGAGGGAATACAGAAACAAAGGAAAAGTAGTCAAGAAATAATAGTGCAGCAATAAAGCAGAGTCCTAGTTTCTCCTCAAGGGACATATATAACAATCTGATGCATATATTTGAGTTCTTCTACAGGAACCGACGTCCCCACCCAAGTGGAGGATGGTGACTACATGCTGAGCACCGGCACATAGACACCAGACTGGTTGGAACCAGAAGGTTGATGATTGAGATTCCTGAATCACCACCCTGTTACTTCACCACTAACCAATCAGAAGAAAGTCATGCACCCTGCAGCCCTCACCCCCAAATGTGGCCTTTAAAATTGCTTCCTTGAAAACCGTCAGGAATTTGGGTCTTTTGAGCATGAGCCACCCATTCTCCTTGCTTGGCACCTGCAATAAACACCATACTTTCCTTCACCACAAACTGGTGTCAGTAAACTGGCTTTGCTGTGTGGCAGGCCAGCAAAATGTTAATGCGATCAGTTCATATACGCCCTGAAAAACCATCCTGAGATGAGTCAACTTTGGGAACATGCAGCATTCTTGCCCCCAGAAAGTTTCAGAAGTGACGTTACAAATTCAAGAATATTTTATTTTAAAATGTACTTTCCAGAATATTAGCAATTCACCTGTGACCAAGACAACTATATCACATGACCTGCTCATCTCAAAACTCCCAGAGATTTCCCATGACCTTAGGACAGTGCTGGAGTGGAGGGTAGGCAACGACTGGTACTAGATTTGCTGCTGGCCCAATGGGATAAGAGCTCAGAGACAGATTTCATTTAATTTAGGAAAGCAAATTAGCATGAATTCTCTTACACATGCATGTTTAGAAAGAAGATTCATACCCACTAAGATAGAAACCAAAGAGTAGAATATCATTGGTATCTTTATGAGCTTGGCAAGGGGCAGAATTTGCCACCCTAAAATATGTCTCTTCATTATATTAATTGTTTTAAGCTTTGTTTTTGTTTTCTGAGAAAAAGCAGATGTGGGGAGGGCTCTGAAAGCCAAGTAAGAGTTGCCCTTTTGTAAGAAACATTTACATTGGTAAGGGAAATCTCCATTTATAAGGGTGTCTCCCCTTCTGTACCTGGAGGAGAGGAGGACCAGATCTCTAAAAACTCTTATCAATAGAGAAGGCAATGACTTAAATCTGTCTCACAATCACCTTTCTTTCCTGGGCTTTTGCTGGTAACCTCCCACAACTGACTTTCTCCACCCTCAACATCCTCTTTTATCTTTAGCTGGGGATGGTATTTACAGTGTAGGCTTCTGCCATTTTGGTGAGTTCCTCAGTTTTCCTGGGTCTCTCCCAAGTATACATGTAACTGAACTTTGATTTTTCTCCTGTTAATCTGTCTCATGTCAATTTAATTTTTAGACTAGCCAGAAGAACCTAGAAGGGTAGAAGAAAATCTCTTCCTCCCTAACAGCACCCTTTGCCTTGCATTTATGTAACACTTTTAGATTTTCAAAATTATCAAAGCAACTTAGCCATGTGGCTATAGGCAAAACAATTTGCCTCGATACACCAAGTTAGACAACGAAAGAACTATGGCTGGCCTGAGACAGCACACTACCTTCTGAGGTGAACAAAGGCAATTTTTGAAACATACACCCAAACAAGTAGTACCAAGAGAATTGCCAATTCCAGATTAAAATGTATATCTTCTAAGATGTGGTAGACGGTGGCCATCTTTGCGCTTCTTCCTCGATGGTTTTCAAACTGTTCTCTGAGGAGTCCTAGGCATTCCACTGGTTGCCTTGGAGAGGGTGCTGGGGGCTTGGATGGGGACCCAGAGCTTCACTCTCCCTTTCCATCCGGGCTTCAAGTGTCACAGCCCTGCTCTTCTCAGTTGGATTCTGACTAGAGGATGTGGTTCATGTGGTTTTATTTGGAGAAAAGTTCTGCTGCTCAAGCAGGATTATAAACCACTTTTAAAGACTGTTTTTTGTTTGTTTGTTTTGTTTTTTAAGTTTCTTCCCAGCCCCCTCATCTGTAGTGGTCCAAAGAATGATACAACAAGTCAATAGGTAAGCAGATCAGTCAGGGAGGTCCCCAGAGAACCAAGCATGGCTTTCTTGAAATAAGAGAAACCATTTTGGCCTAAGCCACTTTGTGATCTAAGCCTGGCCACAGTGGTTGCCCTTGAACAGGTCTCAGTAATTAATGATCTCAAGGGAACAAAGAAATGCAGGAACAGAGACAAGGCCGTCAAACAATAGTGTAGTGATAACGCAGGGTCCTAGTTCCTCCTCAAGAGATATACAAAATTATATATCGTTGAGCTCTGCAGGCGGGAGGGGATGGAATGATCATGTTGACCCTCCTGGTTTCAATCAACTAAAGCTTGGACTTTGTTGACCTTTGCCCCAATTCTATGTGAATTCTCCTCTGCTCAAGCCCCTTCATGAACATGCATGAACGCTTAGCTTAAAACTTCCCCACTTTTCCTATTCGGGGAGACACTGCTTTGGGAAAGATCCCCAATGTTCTCCTTACTTTGCTGCAAGTAATAAATCCTTCCTTCTCCTGATACTTGGCTTGGTTGTGTCTACTGGCTTGACACCCATCAAGAGGTGAACCCAGTTTTCGGGTAACAACTAGACAAGCACTTCTGAGTCCGCCAAGTAGGTGTGAGACAGGAGGGAAGGGGGCAGGACACAACCTTTAAAAGAATGACATAGCCGTTGAGGGTATGATATAAACTGGTTAGAACCAACTAGATCCAAGATGACGGAAGATTTGACTTCCAGTGGACCTGGAGTCTCATTATACGCTCATTGTAAGCCATTAGCTAAATGACACACCTACAGGTGCCATGACACTTCCAAGGCCAACCATAAAAGGCCAAAAAGTTGGGGGGTGGCCCAGTTCCTGGAAATCCCCGCCCCTTCTGCAAAAGAGTTGGAATAATCCTCCCACTCATTAGACTATGAAATTACCCAGCCCAGAAAAACTAACCACCCCATGTTTGGGGGCTTCTTGCCTTCTGAGATGGCCCACACTCTGTCTGTGGAGTGTGTATCTCCCTAAATAAACCTGCTTTCCCACTTAGTTCTGGGGCAGAGCCCTCTTGCCTGCCCACGTGTATCCTTCACAAGCTTCCTATAGTAATAAAACGACTTCTTGCATATCACTTTGCCTCTTGCTGAATTCCTTCTGTGCTGAGACATAAAGAACCTGAGCCTCAGTAAGTCCTGACACCAGGCAAGTGATTTTAATTACTAGACAGTGGGTTCCAGCCGGTGCGTTCAAGTCCCAACCTGAGTTTTGGCTGGGTCCGAGTTCCAATCTGAGGTGTGTGGTTTCAGGTGTGTGCACACCGAAAGGCATTAATACTTTCAGCTAAACTCAGTTCATTTCTACTTGCCTGTAGATTTCTGTTCTAGTTTCATACCCAAATGTCAAACAGTAATAAGGATTTCATCTAAAATGAAATATTGTTTGTTTGAAAATCTACAAGGTGCTTTGACAGCAGGAGAGTGGATCGTATAACAATTTAGTGAGAATCGAATGTGTTACAGACATTTATCTCACGGGTACAAAAGCTTGGAAAAGAGGAGAATCCCATCTGCCTGTCGAACAGAGATTAAAGGGGAAAGATTTAAATGCTGGTTTTCATCATTATTTAATAAGCAAGAACAAGCCATTGGAAGCATCTAAGGTACTTTCTATATTACACAGAGGTTACATACGCTCTGTTTTAGCCACACTGCACTCTGCTTTCAATATGTCAAGAAACAAATTTGCTAATAAAATACAATCACCTTCATGAAATCTAGTATTTGTTTATTTTTGCCAATACTGTCGGGCTCTTCTGCGAGGTTTCATCCGACCATAAGGGGAGAAAAGAGGTTGTACAAGTTTGGTTTGCAGAAGGCTGAGCTTTCTGATGATCTCGAAATAAAAAAGTACAAAGTGAAAAGAGTAATCTGTTTAGACTCTAGCACCAGCTGAGCCTGAAAGGTGTGCTGGAGAGTGGCAGTCCCTCCCGGACACATCGTCCTGGGTACCATGAGAAGACGCCGTGGCCAGCCTGCAGAATGCCTCAGAACCCTCTCAGATGGCATGACTCCTTCCTCATGTATCCTGCGACCTGAGAGACAGCTCCATCAACCCACACATTTTGTTAGCAGACAGGGTAGGGGGTGCCCGGAGAAAGAGACCCAGGCATGGCTTTTTTGACACAGGAGAAACCGTTTGGCCTAAGCCGTTTTTTGGGTTTTTTTGTTTTTTTTCTTGGTGTGGACCATTTTTAAAGTCTTTACTGAATTTGTTGCAATACTGCTACTGTTTTATATTTTGGTGTTTTGGCCGCAAGGCATGTGGGATCTTAGCTCCCCGACCAGGGATCAAATCCACAACCCCTGCCTTGGAAAGCGAAGTCTTAACCACTGGACCACCAGGGAAGTCCCCCTAAGCCGTTTTTGATCCAAGCCTGGCCAGGATGCCTGCCCTTGAACAGGTCTCGGCCATCAATCATCGTAAGGGAAATAAGGGAAGGCAGGAACAAAGGAAAAGTATTCACGAAACAATAGTTCAGCGATAAGAGTCCTAGTTCCTCCTCAAAGGATACAGTAATCTGATACACGTTTGAGTTCTACAGGAACTAACGCCTCCACCCAGGTGGAGGATGGAATGATGACGTTGACCCTCGTGACTTCAATCAACTGAAGCTTGGACTCTGTCGACCTTTGCCCCAATTCTATGCGGAATTGTCTGCTCCAGCCCCTTCATGAATGTGCATGAACCCTTAGCTTAAAACTTCCCAATTTTGCTGTTAAGGGAGATGCTGCTTTGGGAAAGATCCCCGGTGTTCTCCTTACTTGCTACAATAAGTAATAATTCCTCCCTCTCCCGATCTTTGGCTTGGTTGTATCTTTTGGCTCAACCTAAGAGGTGAACCTATTTACGGGTAACAATTTCTCAAGCTACAAAACTCAGCATGCCTCATCCTCCTGTTCTCTCGCAGCATCTCCATCCCATTAGTCACCATGGCCTTTCCATTCTCCTGCCTAAATATCTTTCCAATTATTATACCCCACTCTACCTCACCCCCCGCCCCCAGGGACGCCATGCTCATTGAGGTTTCTGTCATGTGTTAAACAGGCCATTTGGGACTTCTCCTAATTAGTCTTCCTGCTCATCTCCCATCCTTTCAACGCACAGTCCACGTTTACCACACTATGGTCTTTCTAAATCACATATCTGATCAGACCTCTGCTTACCGTCTTTACCTGGCTTCCCATTGCCTCCAGAATAAAGTGCAAAGTCCTTAATACCGCATACAAAGTAGTCTGACCCTTGCCTACCTTCCCAATCTTCTGCCCTATGACTGCCACATGTATGTTCCCTCTCGCCAGCTTGCCTCTCAGCTCTGTGATTATGCCTCACTTTTCACTCCCATGGGCATATGCTCACTCTTCCCTCTTAGGAGAAAAGACCTTCTCCGCTTTGTCCACCTGGCAGAATTTTACTCATTCTCCAAGATTCACTTCAAATGTCACCTCCCCTAAGAAGTCCCTTCACATCCTCATATGTGTCTCTTTTTGAAGCCTTGGCTCAATACACTTGAATTGTTCATTAGTATGTCTGTCTCCCCACTCCAGGACAGGAACTATGATGCCATCGATACAGCCTGCATAGTACAAGTGGCTGGCATAAAACAATGACCCCCAAAATGTTGACATATCAATAGCTTAAATGTCTACAGAAATTTTCACTACACAGGAGCCAAGGGTCCAGGCTTCTAATCTCACTGTTGCAACATTCAACTCAACCTCACTGAGGCTCAAAATCTTTAAGAACAAAATTATGGGAATGAGTGGTCGACAGGCTCTGAGTTTCTTTCCACCTTCAACATAAAATTCTTCAATGCTATGAACATTTCTTTCTTCAAGAATGACTCCTAAAGTTATAAACACCAGTCTAATACCACCTGTGGCCTCTCTTTTCCTTAAACGTCAAGCTACCTAGGCCATTCCGTGCTAATGAATACGGAATCCTTCCAAAAAAGTAATGTATGAATGAATGGAATATTTTTCGTATCTTTCACTTTGGCTAATAAATATAAATCTTGGCATTGCTCCGCTATTTCTAAAGCCTTTTTCCCCCCATCAAAGTAGATTAATTTAATGGGGGAGAAGACGTTGTTAATTACACACATTCATACATACTCCCAGGAACAGAGCAGAAATCACATAGAATAAGTCCAAAGAATTCTTATTTTGACAAAAGGAGAGAATTCATTTTAAAAGACTCCAAAGTTAATGACAACTTCTTAATTTTATAGTTCCCATTTTACTGATGTAAGAAAAACGTCATTGACATCACGTTTTTAATGCTTAATCCTGCACGATAGGTGACATGGTGAAGCTAAAAGGGATGCTAGGTAGTAGCCACTTTCAAAGTCGAGCAGCTGAGGGGAGAGCAGTGTCACAGCAGAGAAATTAACATTAATTAGCCAGGTCTGGAGGAAATATCTCGAAGCATAATGGAAAAATAGGCATACACGCGTCAAACTTCTTTTGATGTGCACCCACACTTTTCCGACTGGTTGTTTTTGCCACAAATAAGGAGAGTTCGACAGTAATGTAGTTGTAGCGGCACTTGACACAATTTTTTTTCCCCAGGAAGACCAATTAGTAATTGCAGCCTTGAAAAGAATCATTTTGTAACTTTCTGTCAAGGGAAATACTGTCAAACATAGCAGAGGGGGAAAAGAACAGGTAACGTTTATTTGCCTCTGCTGTAACAGCCTTCCTTTTCTCTGAAGAAGATGCTGGCCTTCCTCACACCACGGTCCTGAAACCTTGGTTTGATGTTCCTCTCTTCAGTACATAATCCTGAGTGTACTGACAGCCAGCACCGTTGCTGCTGAAGACATCTATTCTGGGCGCCAGCAGCCACTGGAAAACTGTCTATTACTGATGTGTTAATTGGCACCCTTTTTAGTTGCAAAAGAAATAAATGTCACCTCATGCTGGCTTATAGCAAAAGGGGATTTGGTGGGTCAAAGCCATCAGGGACCTCCTGTTCATCTCTCAAGTCTGCTTCCCTCTGCATCACCCAGTAGGATCTCCCATGTCGTAACACACATGCCCACCTAGAGCATCAGGGTTACAGGCTCTCAGCTAAACCGCCCACCTACCAAATAGATCGCTTTCATATTAAGTCCAGGACAAGGTCCCAGACAGATCCGTTACTGTTCTACCTTAGATCACTCAGCCTTCACAAACTCGTCACTGGAGCCAGCGAGGTTCAGTGCTCTGGCTGACAGGCTGTGGTCACCTGGGGGCTCCTGGAGCCCGGGGGTAATGAGAATGAAGAGGGTAATTCCCCAGCCAAAAAAAATGGGGTGTATGGCCAGAAGAAGGAAAGGGAAGCTGAGAAAGCAAGAACAACAAATATTTCCTATAAAATGGAGTCACATTTTCCACCCATAAGATACGTACCTGTTTTCTACACAATTAAAAGGAAAAAGAACAAAAAATAAAAGCAAAGGTAGGGAGCGCGCTGTTTTTCTCAACAAATCCAGTCTCCTGGGCTCATAGCTCAACCTCTCTCACGATTTCACCATAGCGCCTTTCCTCCTACGGCCCCCCCCAAACCTCCAAGGAAGATGGAAAAAGGCTTACCTTCCACCTGTCATATCCACCTGTATGGCCCACAGGCGCTTCAACCTGAACTTGTCCAAAGCTGACCCCATTGTATTTCCTCTTGAACCTGTTGCTTCCCCCCAGAGTCTATTTCAAGAGGTGCCACCGCCATCGCCCTCCTCTTGGTGACCTCAAAGTCACCAACCCCACCTTCTCCTGCTCTCTCACCATCCTCACCTTCATGCCACCCCACAGTGATCACCAAGCCCTGTCAATTCTCCCTCCTAGATGTGGCACTTGTCAAAGGTGTCCCCTCAGCTCTAACTCTAGTCTCACCATCAAGGGCCTCATCATCCGACGTGGTGATTCGAAGTGGCTTCTCTGGGCCTGGGCTCGCTTCCCTCCAGAGCAGGTGCTGGAAGGATCGCCCCTCAAATCTGACCTCTTCACTCCCCACTCTAGAGCCTGCACAAGGTTCTCCCTCCGCCTCCCCTGTGGTTGGTCAATGAAATCTTACAGGGAAGCCCAAAGTACCTGTTCCTTAGGGCTGTTGTAACAAATTACCACAGACTTGGTGCCTTGAAACAACAGAAATCCTCACAGTTCTGGAAGCCAGAATCCTAAATCAAGGTGTTGGCAGGGTTGGTTCCTTGTGGAGGCTCTGAGCGAGGATCCTTCCCTGCCTCTTGTCCAGCCTCTGGACGCTCCAGCAAGCCTTGATGTTTTGCTGTGTAGATGTGTCACTGTGACAGGTCTGTCTTCTCTCCTGTGCTTTCCCTCAGGGTCTGTATGTCTCATACCTCCCTTTCCTTTTTCTTATAAGGGCAGTAGTCATTGGACTTAGGGCCCAGTTAATCCAAGATGATGCCCTCTCTAGATCCTTAACTTAATTACCTCCGCAAGGACCCTCTTTCCAAAGTTCACATTCACAGGTAGCAGGGGTTAGGATTTAGATGTTTGGGGGAACACAATTCAACCCACTATATCCAATGTATGCAATAATGCTTACAAGAGAAAAGCCAAGCCTTTGTAAGTCATGATTCCATGATTTGCATGACTTGGGCCCCATCGCCCTTGAGTCAAGCTCCCCACCCCCCATCCCCCAATGCCCTGTCCCCGTCACCCAACTCCAAGCGCATCGGTGGCCTTTGCTGCCTCCCTTCTCACTGGTGCCCATGCCCTCTCTGTGGTCCAGGCACCAGTTGTGCCCAAGGCTCTGTCCTGCCCCCATGTCATGGCCAGAGCTGGTGCCTCTACCTGGGATGCTCTTCCTCCCCTGCTCCTGTATCCCCTGACTATGAACAGAATAAAATTAAGTCACTAAGGCTGAGGTCCCAGTGAGAGTTACAAGCAGGATTTCACACCACCGCTTTCTTTGGCTCTTGCAATGTTTAAGAAAAAAAGTTTAACCAACTGCCAACTTTTAAAAATCAGGTGATGGATATAAAAATCCACATTCCCAGCTTCCCGTTGGCAGTACAGCCTGCTTTCTGGCATTGCGGCCTGAGACTGGAGGTGAGTGGTAGCAGCGCCTGCCCACCCCAGGCCTGCATGGGTCTCCTATTCACCCCCAGGCTGTCGCACTCACCTCCATTACCGCCCCTGAGATCACTCCCTGCCTAAAGCCTCAGAGCCCAAACTGAGTTGCATTTTCCCAGGGAAACTTCCCCTCTCATCCTCCCATTAATCCACCCGGGCCCAGCCACCTGTCCTGAGGAGGGACCCGCCTCACACATGTACCCACTGCCTTGTCAGCTCAGGTTATGACAAAATACCTTAGACCGGCTGGCTTAAACACAGAAATTTATTTCTCACAGTTCTGGAGACTGAGAAGTCCAAGATCAAGGTGCCAGCTTATTCAGTTCCTGACAAGGGCCCTCTTCCTGGCTTACAGACAGCTGCCTTCTTGTTGTGTCCTTGCATGGCAGAGACAAGTGCATGGCTGTCTTTTCTTTTTCTTATAAGGACATTAAACCCAGGACCCACCCTCATGATCTCATCTAAACCTAATTACCTCCCAAAGGCCCCACCTCCAAACACCATCACATTGGGGGATAGGCCTTCAACATATGAATGGGGGGGCACATTCAGTCCATCTCACACACACACACACACACACACACACGCACACGTGCACAAACTCCCTCACTAGCCTGACTCGCCGTTGTTTTCTCTCTACCTCTTTCTTTCACAATGTATTATACAGCCTATAAATATTATACAATTATTCTATAAGCCACAGTATCAAGGCCAAAGCAGGGCACCATTATCCAGGTCCAAATGCCCGCTTACCCTGTAAACCCTATGCCTACTCATCGTTATGCTTACTTTTCCATTTCAAGGCTGTTGGTTAGGGTTAGGGTCATTCATTTTAACCTAGTATTACTAGTATTAAAACAGCATTGATGTTGGGAAAAATGGCAGGATTTGTCCAATGCCATACATCCCAAGAAATGATTCTTTTTTTTTCTTTTCCAAGAAATGATTCTTTATGGATACGATTGATGTTCAGGGACCCGCTGACCCAGGCTTAGGTCGTGTGACACACCTGCAGCATTTTATGTCCATATGACTTAAATTGTCAACTAACTGTAGACTTGAGGGTTTAAAGTAAAAAACTATATCAAAATGAGAACTGATAACACAGCTGGCCAAGCCCAGATTTCCCTTTAGGATAATTCACGGAAGTTTCCTTACACTGAGGTGATTAAAAGTGCAGGCTCTGAATGTGGAAGCCTGGCAACGCTACTTTATTGCCCTTGGCCTTCATTTCTTCATCACTAAAATGGGGGTGGTTCCAGTACCTCCCTATGAGATTGTTGCGAGGGTTAAATAAGTTAATATGTGTGAGGTAATTGGGACAAAGCCTGGCACCAAATAATATTAGCTATTTTTATTTCTAGTGGAGGAAACAGAGTCCTAAAGACAGGACTTCAAAACACAGATGTTTACAGGGACCATTCAAAGGTTTGGAGAAAGCACACACCTCATCTCAGGGGCAGCTGTTACTAAGTTTCAGAGACAATGAGCGTCCCATGTGGTCTTATCTTCCAGTGATTCAAGGGAATCAAAATGCAGGTTTTTACATGAAATGTCTGATTTTTCATGTTGCTAGTTAATTTAACTTCCAAATCATTGCATGACTCAATCAGAAGACAGCAGTGGAACATCAGTGTACGTGTTCTATCCAGAGCAGAAAGGGACATGGCCTCTTGCTAATGTGTCCCTGCATTAATTTTACCCATCGGTGTATCACAGGCCCCTCCCTTCAACTCCCCATTTACTGCTTCTGTATTGACTCACAATCCACCCGTTCCTCACGTTGTCCCTAAATTACTGAAAAAAGATTGAAACCAGCAGCCAGCCACCCAGGCAAATTTTAATTGAAAGGGTAAATTGCTGCAATTACTCCTCTGCCTTGCAAACCTGCTCTCTTGGAAGCACAAGAGGACTCCAGACCCTCTGCAAGATTTTCAGCAAAGCACACTGCTGAACCCCACCCTGAAGGAAGCCCGCCACCAACCCTGAGCACTGCCAGATCTGTCCTCTGCTTAAAAACACCCAAGGCTAGATTTCACACGACAAAATGCTAAAACGCCACCATGGAACAATTTGTTTTTTTCCCAGCTTTCTCACTTGCCCTCATGTGTAATATGTCAAGTTTCTAAGAACACCATTTCTTTTTCCAGAATTAAGCCTCACACATTCGCAGAACCACTTAAACTTCCTGTCTCCACCAAAGTGGTCTCCATAGCTAAGCAGACAAGAGGGAATTGTTGGGAGGCCATCTCATGCTCAGATTCCACGTCAGCAAAGTGCCTAAAGATCAGCAAGTTAATGTTATTTAACTGGAGACGACAGTTCCTCTTTAAAACAGTGGAGCCCCGAAAATAACTCCAACCTCATCATTTTATTACTTTACTGTTGGGCTTCTCTTTTTTAAAATGACTGCATTGTGCTTTTTGCACCTCTATCGCACTTTATTATACCCTGAAGGTGTCATTTAAGTGTATTTTTATTCTCATTTTAGGGCATATGGTTTGCAGTTTTGCAACGATTGAAACAAGTTGGAGTTGTAGTAAAGTAATTTGAGAGAGGCCAGTCTTTGAAGCTTGTACTTTTAAGGGCTTGAATTAGGAAAAAAAAAAATTGTTTTACTCACTTACTGTGGTTAAAAGGACCATTACATTTGCTTGTAAATCAGTCATAATTTGAGAAAGGATGGTTTCTTTAGAGCCTCAGAAAATGGCCCACTTGCCACCAGTATATTTTCCATTTTGGCTCAGCAATAAAAAGTATTCAGTAAATGAAAGACATTGGATTTTGTTTGGATTTCTTTTTTGAACTTTTTCATATAAAACACTTCTGTTCCATTAGGATAATCCTATTTGACTTGCTTCTCTCAGTCAAAGAAAAGGAAAAAGCTATTATAACAGAGCCGGGAACAAAGGATTTCCCACCCCTGGTCGCGCTTTTGATCCTCACATTGTCGTAACAGGCCTCTGGCAGTAGCAGATAACTTCCGGCTTCAAAGGAGGGGAAGCAGGCCTAAAATGAATGCACCTCCCAGTGATGTCATGAGGTTTGTGGCCAGCAGATTGCTCTCCTGACCCTGTGTACAATCACTTTCTGCCCTCAAGTGATGGATACAATTACCACTGTTTTACCTACGGAGAAACACCCACTATTAATTTATGGCCACTGAATTCACCTGCCTGCGTTGACTACAGTCATCTGTTGAACTCCATCATCTCTCACTACACTTGTGTTAAGATAATCAAAGAATGGGAAGCACTGAATCCCTTTCATTCTTTGTAAAAACACCAGAGCAGAAACCAACAATTTTACAAACAACTCACCACAGCAAGATCTCTATAAATGAGTCTTTCTGCTAATGTAGCAATTGCTTTACATAGAAAAAAGAAAATATAAATTTGATGTTGTCCTAGATCTACGCAAATAAGAAAAAAACACTCATAATTTTGGAAAATATCTAGCTCAGAAACTCCATCAACTTTCAATTAACCTTAGAAGCGCCATTACTGCTGCCAGACTAGCTCAAGAACTCTCCAGGACCCGTTAAATCTTTACACCAGACTTTTTCCATGTTTATTAATCCCTTCATTCCCTCCCTCCCATACCCCTGTTCTCTCCTCTGCTTCCTCCTCTTCCTTTTCATCCTTCTCCGTCTGCCACAATGCAGTAGTGATGGTGGGCAGAAGTCATGACCACCACTGTGGTACCAACAGGAATTAAGGGCTAATCTGGGCGATGCCGTCCCTGATATCTTTGCACAGATTGAAGTCAGTGAAAAAAAGATTCGACAGAAAGCTCAGATTTTGGCACAGAAAGAACTGCCCATAGATGAAGATGAAGAAATGAAAGACCTTTTAGATTTTGCAGATGTAACATATGAGAAACACAAAAATGGTGATTTGATGAAAGGCCAGTTTGGACAGGCTCGGATGGTGACAACGATCGCAGCAGAGCCCCAGCACTGTCTGCTTCGTATACCAGACTGTTCCTGACTCTGAACACCGCTATTTTCTTTGTCATGTTGCCAGTGCAACTGACTTATTTCCAGAGGGCCCAGAGCCGACATGGTCAAAGATGTCTTTATGCAGTCCTTCTAATAGATAGCTGTATTTTATTATGGTTGTACTCTTCTTGTTCCCAATCACAGTGTTAGCACTGAAGCTATAAACTGCTTGATCGTTTTGTGGTCACAAGTCTGTGCAAAAAATAAAAAATCATTGCCCTCGCTTGTTATTGGATTTTTTTTCTCAGATTCTTTTAACAAATTAAGGGGAAGGTACTTTCACACAAGAAAGCAGGGACATGGAGAAATCAGTATGGGTAAAGGCAAAGAATTTATCAAAGGAATAAGAGTAGCTTGGTTGTCACACGGTGTTTCTGGAAGTGGCCTGGCTGAATTAGCAGTCCATATAATACTGCTCTCAAAAGAACAAAATGTCTGGTTTTAAGTAATATTTCTTCTTAAGAGAAAAAGACTTAGAATTGGATTTTACTAATATTAATTTAACACTATTAGCAATCTCCAGATACTATTTTATGAAAAGGCTGAAGCACACAATTCTAAGAAATACAGAAAAAATGTTTAATGGTGTAGTCATGTTGAAAGGGAATGTTAATAAGTCCTGGTGTGGTGGTGTCACCTTCCTTACAGAGTAATTCATGAGTTAAGTGAATAACAACATCTGTACATTGGGTTACTATCCAGATAACATAGTAAAATGATGGCAGAAGATGATTTAAAAATTTGAGATATATTTCCAGTGGAAAACACATATCTATGAATGAATATTTCCTTGATGATGTTGGTTTCAGCATACACATAATTGACTGCTTTTACACACCCATTGGTTATTCAGTAAATAAGGCTATTACAGGTAACTTAATTTTCTATTCCCCTTCTATGGAAAACTGTTATAGACCCAAAGACTAACTTCAAAATAAATATATCCTGAACATTGATTTCAGTACCAAAGAAAATGGGGAAGTTAAAATTTGGATATGATTCTTACTTTTTTAAATAGAAAGCTTTCTTCAATTTATTTTGTTAAATAAACATCATAATTGTGATTTTAAAAAAAAAAAAAGAGCTAATCTGGGAAGTGGGACAGAGAGAGGCTGGCTTCACCAATCATGGAAAAAGCAGACTCCACTTTCCCACATCATCCATGCTCTTCTTTCTGTCTGCTTTCTATCCACTTTCCCCCCACATGTGTCTTTGAAGCCCTCTTTCCAAACCTTTGCTCCTACCATTCTCTCTTTAGAGGACTCCTTCCGTGAGTCTATTTATACAAATCTACTCTTTACTTAAAAATACAGCTCAATTCCTTCTCTTGTTCCAAGCATTCAGTGACCAAAAGAGCAGGTCATGAACTTTCCTACTTTGAATTTATGTAGCACTCACCGGGCAGGGTAAGTATTTTTATTCATTCAACGGAGGGCACTTGAGTGCCTACTCTGTCTGTAACACAATGCTAAACCCTGCACTGCAGGATATTTTTTTAAATGAATAAAATTTACTCTAGCAAGGAAGAAAAGATAACACGACACAAATATCTGTATGACAATGTAAAGTGTGATGAGTGTCATGAAAGGTATATAAACTAATTTTATAATTCAAAAGAAGGAGACAGATGACTTCTCTCTGGAGAAACTGCTTCAAAGATGTACTTGTTATGCCGGCCTGGGAAGAATGCCAATCTCTATCTCATTAGTATTTGTGGTCCTGGAGTCTTCCCTCTTGCCTTTTACCACTTGTTGCCTTGCATTGTTTATTTACATTTTCAGATGCTCTGCTTCGTTACTCCAACTAGATTATGAGCTCAAAATGGACTGAAATCTGCCAAACGGTTTATGCAGCTCCCTCTCGGCCTCATGCATAGTAGTTATGCAGTAAATATTTGTTTACTTTCCCCAAAAACTCTTACCACTTTCCAGGTTCAGTGCTGCATGCAGGGTAGTTACAAAAAATGAATATAATCATAAAATCCAATCCCCACCTAAGCAAAGTGCACAGTCTAACCCTTGAGATATTTCCACAATATGATGTAGGGCACACCAACCTAGAGGCATCCTGAGAGCCTAAAGGATAGCAGCCAACTCTGTACGGAGGAACCTGACCAGAGACTGTTGCACTAAGAAGGTAAAGAATCAGCTGAGCTTCACAGGTGAGTGGAGGTTGACCAGATGGCTAAGGAGACAAGCGGTATTTCTAATGCAAGAAGAAAATGAGCGAAGACTTGAGAACCAAAGAAATAGGAAATAGAAGGTGGGTTGGGAGAAGTCTTTATTTGCCACACTGATATCTTACCCTGATAGACACAAACAACGCAGAATTAATTCAACCACTATTCTTATTTTCTATGCTAAACACTGTATTTGTAAAACTGTGTTGCAAATTATAAAGCAAAACAATTCCTGTTCTCAGGTTGTGGTTTTCCCTTGCTTTCAATCTGGTAGGATCTCTTGAATCTGCATTTGACCATTTTCAGGGGTAACTTTGAAAGGCAGTTGCAGTGGAAATCTTCCCAACTGGCAGATATTAATGTGATCACCCATTTTGTGCGGAAGGAGAAGTGGCTCAAAGTGAGAATATATATGAACTCATGGGCAATTCCCCTTAAATAAACAACTCAGGCAATTAGGCCATCCTAGGATCACTACTTCTCCAGACTGTTAAGGAGGAATTAATTTTAACCCACAGGTAATTTCTCATCAGATACAATGTGATCCCTTCCTAAAGAAGCATTCCAAGCAAAATTCCTTCAGAGCTATCAGGTAAGTTAGCATTGGTATTTGCCTAGAGCAGGCAGTCCTGGGGACTACACCAGAAATTGTGGGTAAGTCGAGAATCCTTTTTCGTAAAAGATTTAGCAAATGGCCAATTCCCTGTGGTCTCTGAGATGTACCAGGACTTGCAGCAGGAAGCAAAGCAACTCCAGCAAATTTGGTCTGAGCAGCCCTCTCCAGAGTTGAGCTTCATTATCACTGGCTACACTCTCCCTATCTTCTACCCCACTCCCGTGCTCCCTTGAAAATGAAAAGTAACTTTCTCATCCCAGATACTTCTGGGGATTCCTGACCTAGGAATTATAAAAATGTATGGTGCTGGATAAGTAGGCCTTTCATTTAAAATCCCCCATCTCTGTTTTGATAAATGCGTTATTCCTGAGATAAATGTTCCATATTCTGAACATGTTTGCATGGATCTGAACTTATTTTTCCCCCACAGTCTATATGACGAGACACGTTTAAAATGTCAGTAGGCTAGGTTTCAGAAGATGAAGGGGACTTGGTTCTAAAGGTTACTAAGTCTGCTGATAGGACAATTCCAAAGATACCTCCTCAACAGAGGTTTCTATGTTTTTATTGGGTGGAAATTAGACATCCGAAAGCATTTAATTGACAAATTGGGAGACTACAAAAAAATGTGAATTTCATGCTCAGCTAAGAAGCATACAAAACAAATTATGTGGAAGTTCAGCTAAAGAGAAGAATGGAAATTAATCCCAAGAGGCTCTCTAAGGGACTTGAGGGCATACTGGTGACACTGAAAAGTGGAAAATAACTGTCTTATGGGGCAGGACTGGTTGCTCCAGTGACTATGCGGGGTCAGAGGCTCATATCATAGATTTCTAGCTGTCATTTTCCCAATAGTCCTGCTCTCCAAGGTCCTACATAGAAAAGGGATGTTTGTCTGGGGTAGTAATGACCATATTCTCATAAATTCTAAAACAATACCATTTGATTCTACCCTTCACGGTAGGGACTACCTATTCCTTAGTTATGGAAATTGCCCTTCTCTCCTTTCTCAGTTTTTGCACCAGGATTGCAACTCTAAGGTAGAATCAGTTGACACCCTTCAGGCTATAATTTCTAGCAAATTCTAACTCCTACCTATGGCATATCTCTTCCAAGGCAATCAGTGTGTCATTGAGACCTACAAAAGTTCTCACTACTCCTCACTTCTGTCCTTCCCTGAGCAGCCCCTCCAGTCTCCCTACTCTACTTCCAAACCCTCTTACACATCACACCAACTTGAGTCTGCTCCTTTCAGGGCTGTACATGGCGTAACTTCCTTCCCCGTGCAGCTCTCCTTCCCCATTACACCTTCCTTCCCCCATTACACTTCTCCAAGGCATGAACTCACATCAACGGTCACTGAGCAAATATGTTTTGCCACCAGCTGTGCAGGGAAAGTGCCAAGTAGGAATCAATATAACCCAGGATCTACTTGAAGACAAGTAAGACCAACATTTCCATCCTTTGAGAGAGTAAAGGCACTGGGAAAGGGGCTGATGGAGAGAGGTTGAACCAATCTGGGATTCAGGAGGATGTTTTTGTGGATTTCCAGCCTTGAACTTATAGCTCTTTCAAAGTCAGAGAAAAAATTAAAATAAGACAATCTTTATTTATTCCACCCATGAAAGAGGAGAAAGTGGAACCAGCTTTGCCAATATAGCAAGTTCAGCCAGTAGACTGGGTTCTCCATGGCTTTGATCTCAAAGAAACCGTACAGCTATGGTGTTGGCAGCTGTGTCACACTTAGGGCTGGAGAGCAGCCCCTGGGCTGTCCTCATACGAATGACCTAGGATCCCACATTGGAGACAACAGGACAGCCCAAAGGTTGTTTTAACTGGGGTTTTCTCCTGGGAACTGAATTACTGAAGCATAACGAAGAAACTCCTCACCTCTCATGAGGTGAAACTCCTCACCTCTCTCCTCACACCATATTCGGGTGATTTGTTGGAAAAGGAACATCCAGTGGCTTCTCTTTAGGGTCCTTTGTCCCCACGCCCTGTGAATCTAGGTGCGAGGCTCCATCCAGGAAAAGGAGCGAAAGACTAAGGTAGTAACTGATCATATCTCTTCAACTCTCCCTCCTCCTGTGCCTCATGACTCAGTCAATGCCACTACCAACATCTCTGTGGTCTAATCCAGAAAACTCAAGTCATCCTTAACCCCTCTGTCTCTATCATTATCATCTCCCATTCAATCGATCACAAAATCCTATCAAATTCACCTCCTAAATATCTCTTGACTCTGTCCACATCTCTGTTTACCCATGTTTCCCCCCACCCCAGCTTAGCCCACCATCATCTCCAGTCTGTTCTCTGCAAGCTTAGAGGGATACATTTTGAAATGTCAAACTCCCCCAGATTAAAACCCATCAATGCCTTCTCATTGACTGCCCTTAGGATAAACTCCTAAGTCAGTCCAGCAAGGTCTTCATGGTCTAGCTCTTACCAGCCTTTCCAACCTCATCTCCTTATCTTTTGGACCTCATCCTTGCCCAACTCAGCTTCCCCCGCTCCCCTCCCACCCCCCGCACACACACGGAGACACATATATACGTGATTCAGCCTTACTGAATATGCAGGTCTCTCAATGGGCCATACTCTTTCCCTTTATCTCACTGTTCCCTATCCCTAGAATACTCTTCCTCCTACTTATTCTTCAGTACATACTTTACAAGTCAGTGTCTCTGGGAAGCTTTCGCTAAGCAACCTAGTTTTGGGAGTGTCGTTAACACCCAATGTTTCCTTCCTTCAACCTGCTTATTTATTTACCTACATGCAGACTCACTCCTGATAGATGCGAGGTTGGGACAAGATTACAAATGGAAACCCCTAGACTATGGTTTCTTTTCTCCTCTCCTCCCATTCCCAGTTCTGTCATGACTGAGCGGAGCCATACATGCATTTAGACACTGTAGCTCATACACCCAAGCTCTACTCACGAGCCGTCTCTGAACCTATTGCCCCCAGCCAATCCATGGGCCTGGCAGAGCCTACAGGGTCAATGTTATCTGCTCCAGAGAGGTGGATCTGGAAAGAGGCCAATCCATGACTAGGAAGCTGCTGGAACTGTTTAGGCAGGAATTCCCATCTTGGACACCTGGAGAAGGGGTGGAGGCAGTGTGTTTTAGGTGGAAGTTATTCCATTGGCCCCAGGACTCCTTGTTCATGACTAGAGCGGGGCTCCATATAACACAAAGCCTGCTGCAGGGGCCAGATCACCTGGATCATGGAGGTGCTGCCTGTCTGCCTCCCTCGACATGAACTTAAGCTCCAAAAGAAGACGCCTCATGCCAGCTTGATCACCGCATGTACTAAACAGTCCTTGCCACAGCATGTTGTAGCTGTTCGATAAATAAAGACTAAATACATTATAGATGTTACAGAGTTTTAGGAGACAAGGCAGGGATTGCATGAGGGTTAATAAAGTATGTTAAGTTCAATAAATATTTACTGATCCCTTATGGATGAGGCACTGTGGGCAACTCAAAGATGAACCAGTTGTGGCCCTTATACTTCATCGGTTACAATCTGATAGATGCAATGATATGTATCTATAACTATTGTGCCAGCCAGTTGGATGTGTCAGCTCAGGGTGAAATATGATTATGGACACTCATTTCTTAAAATATTTAAGACAAAATGCTGATCAATAGAGAGTTAATGTATCTTCATAGTTATCCAAGAATGTTGGTTCAAGGTTTCATTGTGATGGTTGATTGAACCACAAATAAAACATTTCTCTTATTTTAGATACATTTCATTCTAGTAACACCTCCTATTTCTTTTTTTTTTTTTTTTTTTTTTTAACCTCCTATTTCTTTACATCTTTACCTGGCGAGTAACTGTAGAATGTAAGTGACCTTTCTTCTTTGTCCTTTGTCCTCAGCAGAAGAACCTCCTTAAATAATCCTACCTTCCTGGGCTATGTGATGTCCTGAGCTATTACGGACTGAGCTCTTCCCAGGGAGAGAGTCAGTACTGATGGTGCATTTTGTTCTGACACAGTACTTATTACTATTCCTTGTACAAAACATTTAATTGACTCAAATTGCAGGACAGAAAAGATGTGTATTTCTAGCGACTATTTACAAAAGCAGCAATACATATACTAGATGATCAAAATTGCCCTTCTCAAAAACTTGAAGATTTTATCGTTACCTATTTTTGTTACTTTTCAAAACCTCTTTGGAAAATATGGCCCCTGGCCTTGAGGTCCTCTCTAGCTCATTCCATTTGATTGCAATTGTTCATCTTCATGAGGAACTTCACCTGTAATTGAGTGTATTCAAGAGAAAGCTTGGTGGGTGATTTAACACAACATGCAGTTGCTTTCATGTTTCAGATCCGAGATTCTATCCTGTTGATTTTGTTCATTTCCAAGTTTTTGTCTTTGGTTTGGCTCTTGAATAAATTGTTAGACTTGGATCCCTCCTAAACAGAAGTTCAATAGCCAAGGTATTATTTGATCAATATCTTAGGGCTTTAATGGTCTCCATTTATCTTCCTCCATTTCAGTATTACAGGTTACATCTTAACAAATTTCAAAGGCCTCCCAAGTAACTTAGCTATACTATAACTTATCATATTACCTGAAATAGAGGGCTCACTCACTGAGGCTGAAACTTTGTTTGCTCTACAGAAACTCAAAGAAAGTATATTAGGCTCTTTCAGGATGCACAAAAGAGACATGTGCTCAGGTTACTTCCAAAAGGTCATGGGATTCGTTGCACATGTTAATTAACCAGAGCTCTTTTTATCCTTTCTTCATTATGGTCCAGGCTCTCAACCTCACTCCCCTGCTTCATCCTCCATTCAAACAGCTAGGCCCACGGCATCCACTGCCTCCTGAGAGTGTCGCTGCAGCAAAGTGCAAAGAAAAAGGAGGCCTATGACTGGGTTGGATCTCAAGATTCTAGGATCCTAAAGCTAGAAGACTAGACAGGACTCAAAACACATAAAAAGCAAGAGGAATGAGAGCTACCACCCTTCCCCCATGTAGGCACCAAGATATTCTTGGGCTTCCCAAGGCTTGGGGAGAGAGGGGTGATGAGGAGAGAACCAAAAGGAGGGGACATGAGCAGGCCTGCAGTGAGGAGGGGCTTGGAGTGACCATCAGGCAGGAATGACATCATTGTCCCTGGGCTGCCTGGCCTCTTCTCCTTGAATATGCCCTCTGTTACCAGCAGGGATTGCATGAGAGTTACTGCAGCCTCTGGCAACCTGTCAGCCTCTGCAGACTGTCCAGTCCCCACCTTGAGCGATGCACCTCTCTGCTCCAAAGAGCTGTCCTGCTTCCCTTTCCCACTGCTCCGGCAAAGGCCTTGCCAGGACACCAGAGAGCACATCCTCGGTGACCCTCTGGGAGAACCAGAGCCCCAGATTTTTCAGTCCCAATAACCTAATCCAAGTTTCAATGACGCTGAACACCCGTGAACCCTCAAAGAAGGACGGGAACCTGGATTCCCTGTGAAGAGCGGGGTGTATGGAGAAAAAGTCCCTGCACCAGTTAAGTGGATGCAACTGGGCTCAAGCTTGCCCAACTCCCACCCCCTCCCCACCCTCAGCCCTGAGCCAGGAAGTGGTAAAACACACCATTAAATAAGGGTTCACTAGAAAGTGAGGCAGTCAGGAAATCATCCTAATTCAGCCCAGTCAAGTCTCACAGAGGCCAGAGTACCATTCAAGACAATGTAGCAAGCATCTTGTCCACTCAGCAGCTGACTTCTGCTGTTCCCCACTCCAGTGCTCCATGTTGGGTGGGGGGATGACGCAGCTGTCCTCCCTATAGCTGGGTCTCTGGTTCACCTACTCCTGATGTCACCAACTAATTTTGAGTGTTTGGAGTTCAAGCTACTGGAGTGACAGGACTGATTGGTTACCTCATGTGGAGGGGCTGGGCTGAGCTCTCAGGCCACATCCCTCTGGGGCCACAGGACAGCCTATGAGTTGTTTGTCATTGAGTAGGGTACCAATCACTGGCCAGATCCAGTGATGCCAAACACAGAAGAGAGACGGTGGGTATGGCAGTTATTCCGAGCCCTCACAAAAAGGGGCAGGGTAACTGGCAGGGGCTTTACGTGCCAGGCCAAGAAAGGACATGGAGATTGAAAAGCTATCCTCATTTTTAGTTTCTGGGAACCAAAGCCCAGGCGGAAAGCCATCTGGCTGATGTTGCACGACTCATGAGTGGCTAAGTTGGAACAAGGATCTCATTCTCCTCATATTGTAGGTGTCGAGATACAGAATATGAAATATATGTAGAGATGTTCATAATTTTAATGGCTATCCTTTGGTGCGAATAACTGAATATGGAGTTTTTAAAATAAAAAATAAATAAATAAATTGAAGGGACACAAATGAACTCATCTACGAAACAGAAACAGACTTACAGACATAGAGAACAGATGTGTGGTTGCCAAGGGGGAGGGGGGATTGGGAGTTTGGGATTAGCAGATGCAAACCATTATATATAGGATGGATAAACAACAAGGTCCTACTGTACAGCACAGGGAGCTATATTCAATATCCTGTGATTAAACCATAATGGAAAAGAGTATGAAAAAGAATATATATGTATAACTGAATCACTTTGCTATACAGCAGAAATTAACACAACGTCGTAAATCAACTATATGAAGTTGTAAAACATTTGTAAAACAAAATGTTTTACAAATAAATAGAGGGACATGAACACCACTTTCCAAACTGCCAAAATTCCCAAATCTTTTTTTCTGAGGTATCCAGTTGGAAACATAGCAGCAATGACCGCAGCAGACACAACACTCAAGAGAGAGATTACTTGCGTCTCAGATGCAACAGAGAGCATGTTGAGGAACAAAGGCTAACTCTCCTGGATTGAAAGGTTCCTAAATCATCTAAAACACAGTCAGCAGCATCTCTCTCCCACAGGATATGAAAAAGAATATAGAGGCCACCAAAATCACTAACGTAGGTGCCCAGTGCATTTGTGACACCAGGGGCGGAATATTAGAGACCCTTCCTTTGCCAAGCACCTCTCCCTACAGCATCTCCTATGCAGTGCTGTCGTGAGTTGCCTTTTCTGTGCTAGTGAAACATTTGGCTACATACAGGCCCAAGGATATGAATTAGAACTATTTAAGATGTTTTATAGGCATTTCTGTGGTACCTTCATGTACGCATACCCCAAAACCTTGCATTCTGTAAAGTTGCATGTGAAAAGCAACAGGACTTTGGGGGAAAATAATGTCAGGGAAATTGAGACAAAAGTTATGGAACTTTGTTATTAAAGCCCCAACAAAAAGCATAACAACTCTCATAGATAAACTGACACCGTTTAACTTAAAGTTAACTTAAAGTTAACTGACACAGTTAACTTTTCAATGGCATTGTGACACCACAATCAGTTGGTCATTTGTAGTCTTCAACCTGAGGCCCCAGCTTCACCCTTTCAGATATGTCCTTGAAAGCACGTGCTGCTAATAAAGACCAGTTTCGTCGAAATTGAAAATCACAACTTTTGTTTTAATACAGGAGGAAATATCTTTTTGGCTTCTTTATCTATACTTTTGGCTTCCTTCAGCTAGCTTAACACGTTGAAAACTATAGCCATTCTTGAAGCCACTAAACAGCCATAACTAGCACTAACGGAGGTCAGTTCTACAGGATATTCGGCTTTTTTTCTGAAGTCTTCGTATACAGCCAAAGCTTTCACCTTAATTGTGAGGAAACTTGCTTCCAATGACTTCAAAACATTAATGTGCCTGGGAAAATCCTGTGCAAATCAACATGGCTTGTGCATTATACTGACACCATTCCCTATTTACCAACTGTGTTTCAGCCAATTTACATTAAATAAACATGCACTGCAAAAGAAGAGGCTGTAGTGCTTTAATCATTCTATTTCAGGACAGAGGAAGCTATTAGAACAGCACCATTTTCACCAACATGTTGGCATTTCTGTTATCAGTTGGAAGGAGAACCACAAAGTGTAGATAATAAGTCATAGCTGAAAGCACATGTAAGAAAGCCCAAGTTAGCCCTGGCTTTCTCTGAACTGAGTTTGGTATCACTGAGATGAATAGTTCACCTGAAGCACATGCCCAATGAAGGTGTCAAAAATAAAGGAAGAGAGTAGAATGGAATCATCCTTTAGTGCTTTCTATTAGGGGATGCATTAGGTTTCTCAAATGAAAACCGGAGCTGAAATCCTCCAAAGCTAGCCATCAGAGATGCAAGTAAAATTCAGATAAAGTAATAAACACACCTAGATCTTCCATCTCATTCAAATAAATAAAGCACACAAGGAGGAGAGGGTGGAAGGAGATGGGATCATCTGAGTTCTAACAGGCACATGAACACTGATAGGGAGATCAGGACTTTCAGAAGGAATAACGTTCTCACCATGAGCTCAAACTTATTTAATGTTGTGTCCTTTTTCCTTGTAAAACACCTTGCTCCTGCATCCCCATGGTACACAACCGACTACAGGGATTACTGCCCTAGCACAACCCACCAAACCCACTTAGATCAGCACCATGTGCAGAGCACTGCCTCAGGTGCTATCTCAGCACCAAGGAGAGTTCCAAGTCAATTGCAAGATTTGGCCATTCTTCCTAGGCTTTTCCTTTTGTGCAATTGAGGGAAATCTGGTCCAGCGGACTCGTTCATCCAGTTTTTGGTATATGTGTGCTCCAGAGGCGTCCAATTTCACACTCCAATAACTATTTCATTCCTCTCCCAGATGAGACAGGCCCAGTCCCACCTCATTTCATCAGAACCCTGTTCCAGAATTTGTTCCAGATCCAGGCTAGGGGATAAATATGTGAGAATTAAATTTAAGGAACAATGAAAGTGTGAATGTCTATCTGAAAGTGAGAGTGATAATGACCCACTAAGCCCTACACGTGACTATATATGTCTGTGTGTGTAGTCACTCCTCCACTCATGAAAGCCATTCTATGGGGATAAAACCATTCCCCTTTGTCCAACAATTTTGAAACTGAGATATTATTAAATATGCACCAGGTGAATTTTTTTCTCAGTTGAGAACATGAGCAAATGAAATTAAAACACAAGTACACTCACATTTGCCTTCCATCTTACGTGTATCTGCTGCTATCTATTCTCCATGAGACTTGGTTCCCCCCCCCAACAACAAAAAAAAAAACTTAAAATAAGGGCATAAGAGAAAATGAGCTATGATTTACGTTGCCTTTTTTTCTTCTTTTATTTCAAAAGAATGATTTGGAACAAGGAATACTTTTGTGAGGTAAAACAGATGATCCTCTAAGAGGACTGCACGATATGTGAGTACTATTGATTTTTCTTCCTAAGTCATTTCAGTGATACTATCTTGAGCTGAGTGACCATTGATAGTAAATGATTTCCAGCCAGACACTCAATCATCAGACCTGTTTCTCTCAAAAGTTTAGCACTTCTGGTGAGAATACATACATGGATTTTGAAGTACTGGGAGTATGTGATAGAAGATGTAAACTTCAGAGGATTTTTACTTATGATAATAAGCCCTATAACTGGAATTAAAAAGGAGAGAAGGAAAGGAAGCCAGAATTCCTGCTAGGTCTTTTTTTTTCCCCAAAGTTTTTATTCAAGGCTTGAGAAATTACATTCACTAGATCTATTGCTTCCTAAGCCTTAAAGCCAAAACAGAGCAATATTAAATCACCCAGGATGCAGATTTCTGATATCAAAGGACACATAATAAGACAAAATTTCAATGTCTTAAATAGTAGAGCTAATACCTTAAAAGGTCAGTGATGTCATGATGCATGGACAAAAGGTCCAAGAAATTCTTTTGAATTCTATAAAATACCAAGGTTTAACCACAAAATTCAAGTTTCAACATGGCTCTTAGGGTCCCAGTAGCAACAAACAACAACCCAAACCTCAAGATTCAATTCATAACAATTCATAATTTCTCAACAAAACATAGTCAGTCATTCACATTTCTTTCTCTCTCTCTCTCTCTCTCTCTCTCTCTCTCTCTCTCTCTCTCTGTCACCCCCTCCCTCTGTCCATCCCCACCTCCCTTGTTACCTCCATCCTCAGGGCCAAGATGATTCTCATAGGCTTGTGTTAAGTCCTTGGAAAATCAGCAAACCACTGGGCTACATTGTATCTAATGAAAAAGGACAAATACTCAAGTGAGATAAAAACGTGGATACTTTAAGAATACAACGTAAGGTTCTAATAGATTCTCCCAAGATTTTCTGTGAAACGAGTAGCACTTACATACTTAATCAGTGCAGCAGAAATTTAATTGGGGGGGGCACAGACAACAGGATGCACTTCCAACGTTATTCTCCCTGAAAAACCCACAGGGCTAAGCTTTGTGTCGCCTGCATAAATAGTATTCCCACAGGTTCACAGGCTCATGAATTTGACCAGCCAGGGGCCAGGTTTTATCTTTGTTTACTGAAAGGCAAGTCTGCTCACCAAGTAGATATTCATTAGATGTGCCAGCTCCAAACAACTCATCATCTGATATCCAGCTGATCAATTTAAATTACCACTAACTTCACTGTAATTGCTTCTCTAATTATAATGATGCTGAAAGACTTTGAGAATTGTCTTGGTTTCTTAAGTGCATGCTATAGCTTTAGCCTCCCAAGTCCCAGTTGTGAAAATCTGCCCTCCCCCACACCCCCCTGCCAAAAGAGGCCTTTGGGGGGAAACAAAAAAGGGAAATTAGACAACAAAGAAATGGGATGAATTTTCTAAACCCAAGGATTTGTTTTATTTGGGAAGACCATTTCACTTTCATCTGAAACACAGAACCAAAAGCAGGTTGGCCAATTTATGGTAAAATGGAGGTGGTTTGGGGACTGGCAAAGATGCTTGATGCGAATGATGGACCACGTGAGAGATGATCAGAGACGCAATCAGCAGATTACCTCCTGTTCCCATTTGTGCTAATTGTCATATAATAGCTTGTTTAAGTCTTCTCACCAGGCTGGGTTCTCACCTTTGAACTGTCATCTCCTAGTTTTAATTATAAACAATAAATTTTCTTTCATATTCTTACACTTTTCTTTGCCTCCATCCTCTGAAAATGGAATTCACATCATCCTGACATCAAGCAGAAAGTAAACCAGTAAGAGGGAGAGAAGCCAGGGCAGACCTTGGAAGTCACCTCTGATCTGTACTTCAACAAATGAAAACAACAGGTAGGAGGACCTAGAAAATCTGGCATCGATAAATAGCAGGTAGTTCATCAGCCCCTGGCGGCCAGGTTCACTGTGACCTAGCTTTACCACCACCCTCATCTTCTCCCATCTTTGCCTCTGGGGGAAGGCAGTCGTGGCCATTTAAACAGTTAGTTTCCCAGTTTGTGCCAGACATTTCTTTTTAATTGCCTATGGGCCTCAAGAAATAAATGTTACACCACCGAGGTCCTTCAACTTGTTCTAATATGAATCAAGATCGGATCTCTCAGTCCACTGGGTACCATTCCCATTTATTCCTTTGTATATCACTCAGGGCCATAAATCCCTCTAGCAGCCGCTCCTTCTCAGAGGAGATGTAAGGAAATGATAATGTTTTATGTGAGTAATTAATCCGGTGGCAGATGTGGAGTGTCCAAAACTACTACCATTAGCACTTTGACAGGCTTTCCGAACACATATTCTAGTACTGGTTACTAGATTTTAATATGTTAATACGACGTTACTCTAAGCAAGAAACATTCAGTTTTAAGTTTTATAGAAGTGCTATTATTCTCAAAGGCTTTTCAGAGAGGACTAGTGATGAGGTTTTTATATTCTTAACACTGCTGTTGAATAAACAGCATCCAGTTAACATAGCAGCTGGAAGGACACCATTCCTCAGTTCTAGTTCTCCCTATAATATTCAACATTTGTAAAGTGAAGCAAATAATTCAGAGTGAAATTTATGGCGATTTGGGGAAGAGAAAACAGGAGTTCAGTGGTGGAACATTTTTCTAGCAATGTGGCTTTGGGTCTTGGAAATTACAAACATGACAAATAGAGTTACAAAAGGAAACGAAAACAATATACTGGCTTCATTTAATAATTTTAAAAGATTTCGTAAACACGCAAGGCTAGTGTGTGTGCCATACTGGCGATGCCTGGTGGCTGCTGTGTAGTTTTCTTACTGGGTGAGCTTGTGTTCTTACATTAGCTATTTATCCAATGGTGACACAGTCTACAGCCTGAGGTTTGCTTTATTATTTCTCCCTAGCTTAGGTAAGGTAATAATCACAGTACCTAGATAGTCACAGTACTTTCTGCCTACCTTTCTTCTTGTCACATTTTCTCCTTAAATATGTTTTAGGACAATAATAAACTGCTATCCATGGTAAACATGCTTCATCATAATTTAGCCTCATGCTGGATGTGTAAAATGGCCACTGTCATTGACAGGCAGCCTGTAAAACTAACAGCAACTACGGTGTTGCTGCAGGAACTAACTCAAGGTCAAACCCTCAGGCTTGGAAAGGACAAAACACTGTCTCTTGGAGAAATTTCTCACTGTTTCATGTTTAACTCGATCAAAGAAAAGGACTCCCATCACAATATAGACTTCGTAACAAAAAGGGTTTGTTTGTTTTTGTTTTTGTTTTTTTTTTTAGTTTAGGGACAGGAATTTATTATAGTTCACTTTTACTGGTATAAAAAGCAATCTAATTGTGTAAAAGTCAACTGTTATTTGCTTTTTATAAATTAATTTTTATTGGAGTATAGTTGATTTACAATGTTGTGTTAGTTTCTGCTGTACAGCAAAAAAGTTATTTTTAAAAAGCACACATATTTTGGGACTTCCCTCGTGGCGCAGTGGTTAAGAATCCGCCTGCCAATGCAGTGGACATGGCCTTGAGCACTGGTCCGGGAAGATCCCCCATGCCATGGAGCAACTCAGCCCGTGCGCCACAACTACTGAGCCTGCGCTCTACAGCCTGCAAGCCACAACTACTGAGCCTATGTGCCACAACTACTGAAGCCTGCATGCGTAGAGTCCATGCTCTGCAACAAGAGAAGCCACCACAATGAGAATCCCACACACCACAACAAAGGGTAGCCCCTGCTCACTGCAACTAGTGAAAGCCCACGAGCAGCAACCAAGACCCAATGCAGCCAAAAATAAATAAATTAAAACACACACACACACACATTCTTGAAAAATGAGGAAAGGTGGTCTTTGAATGGTAGCCTAAATGACTGTACTATCCTTCAGCTAGAGTCATTTTGTCACATGAAGAGAAAGACAAAAGAAGTTCCATATGTTCAAGCATTTATGAAGCTATGTAATAAACAAAGTGAGCAGCTAGGTAACAGGCTGATGGTACAAAGAGAAAAGAAAGTCACTTTGTACTAGAGCTGGTTGTGTCTGAATGTGGAAAAAAATAAGGGGCAACATAAGATGGATACAGAAGGTGATGAACATTTGTGAAAAGGGAACACTGAGGAAAGAGCTGTGCATGACCAGGATTTTCTAAGATGGATTTTGTTGGAAGTGGGTTAGGGAAAGCCTGGATTTGGTTTCTCCCCCCAAAGTTTTCTTGGAATGCTGCTTTTGATAACAGCTTGTGAGTTCCTTTGCCTGTGTCTGTGATCTGTATTTTTGTTTGAAATCTCTTTACTTTGGTTCAGTGAATAAGTGTTGTTTGGCCAATTCTAACAGTTCTTTTGATCTCCAGCTAACTTTGAGATGCTTTAGAAGGCCCTGGAGCCATCTCAGAGAGAAATGTTTGATTCGTATGTTAAATTACATGGAATTCCTAAAAATCTAGTATGTCCTGGTAAAATTTTATCAGTCATAATTCTAGTTTTTTGGGGGTTTTTTTTGCGGTACGCAGCCCTTTCACTGTCGTGGCCTCTCCCGTTGCGGAACACAGGCTCCAGACGCGCAGGCTCAGCGGCCATGGCTCATGGGCCCAGCCGCTCCGCGGCATGTGGGATCTTCCCGGACCGGGGCACGAACCCGTGTCCCCTGCATCGGCAGGCGGACTCTCAACCACTGTGCCACCAGGGAAGGCCCCTAATTCTAGTTATTTTTAAATGTTGTATGTAACAGCAATAATGGTTTCTTTTGTCATTTACATTGTGATCCAATGTTTAACCATGACCTTTTAAGTCTTTATGTGATTTATACATAGTTACTGTTGTGCTCTAACACTTTGCAAAATGCTCCATCTTCAAGAAGATCTATGTGAAGGACCTTTTGGCAAGCACAGGTCTCTGACAAATTTCATATCATAATGCCAAACTGGGCCGCGAGGCATGTGGGATCTTAGCTCCCGGCCCAGGGATCAAACCGGCACCCCTTGCGTTGGAAGGCGAAGTCTTAACCACTGGACCGCCAGGGAAGTCCCCTCATTCCTGTATTGTTGAACTTGAATTTCTGAGCTATATCAGACTCAGGATGCCACTAGCCATTCTCAAAACAATGTCTGCTGGCAGCTGCAACCGTACGTTTTCAAGGACTCCTCTCTTAACTATTAAATTTCAAACAATGACGTTAGGTCAGATACTAATAGAAAGATGAGACATATGTGTAGTGGTCAATAGCTCCTGTTATGGATACGTCAATACTACATCAGAAGTTAAAACCTACTTAGGTAGAATTAGACAACTGGCTATGAAGTCTCTCTGAAGTCCCAGTTCCAGACCAGGTTTCAGACTTATTCTCCTTAATTCCTAAGGGAATGAGATCTATTTTTACTACACACACACACACACACATATATATATATATATATATATATATATATATATATATATATATATATATTTTGCGATACGCAGGCCTCTCACTGTTGTGGCCTCTCCCACTGCGGAGCAAAGGCTCCGGACGTGCAGACCCAGCGACCATGGCCCACGGGCCCAGCTGCTCCACGGCATGTGGGATCCTCCCGGACCGGGGCACAAACCCATGTCCCCTGCATCGGCAGGCGGACTCTCAACCACCGCGCCACCAGGGAAGCCCCACACACATATTTAATCAAACAACTTGGGCAACCATATGCCCACAGGTTGAGACAAAATGCCAAAAATGGAGGAGGTGGGATGCACCAAGGAGCAAAATGAATGAATTTCAGCCTGTTCAGCCGTGCAGTCTTCATGTTAGGCCAGCATCGGCAAATAAGAGTTTCATTGGAAACTTCTCTTTAGCTCAATACACCACACCAAGGAGAGGGTTTTGTGTTTGTTTTGTTTGGGCACCTATGTTTCATGCCATGAATAAAATGATCTTTCAGAGACATAGTGGAGGCCCACCATTTAGCTAGACTGCACAGCAATGCTTCAGACACAATACAAATAAAAGTCCTAATATCCCCCAGGGAAACAGCTAAGAGATAGTATCATTCAGGGGACAGTATTCCTTTTGGCAGTCACCTGGAAGACCCTGCTTCCTCTCACCTCTGTTTCTTTTGTCTTTTGGTCCAAAGAAAGGGCACTACCATTTGATGAATGTCTGTGAGTAGGTACTATGTCCTAAGCACACTCCATTCTTATTTAATCCTCAGAACATCCTTCTGAGACAGGAATCATTTTCTCATTTCAGATGAGCCCCAGCAAGCATAATTAAATTGTTCCTGGCCTAGAGATTCAAATCCAGTTTTGTCTGGCCCCAAACTCTGCTTTCATTACTTCTTCTCATCTTCCCAACAGCAACCATAATCCCTGGAAATTATTCTTGAGACTCTAGTATGATCAAATTATCCCACTCTTGGAGAAAGTCAAATTTTAGCTAGCAATTTAGAAGCTTATATTATCAAAGGACAGTTTCACCTTGCAGAATATTTGCTAAAGATTCCATTTAAATGGAAAGCTTCATTGGTATCGTCACAATTTCAAAACTATCGCCAACTTAAATTTTTGAATTTTCTCACTCCTGTTTTCAACAATTCTCCTCTTGAACAAGTGAGATGTCACAGTAATGAGATAATAAGGTGCCTTCCCTATAAACAGGTGTAAATCTTCTGACCAAATTCATCAGTCTTAATGACTTAACTACAAGTGTATCTCAAGACTGAACTATTGCTACATGTTGTGAACCTAAAAGGAAATAATATGCCTGACTAATGGTGAATTAGAATTACGTTAGACCCTCTACACAGTTAATTCGTGCCTTTAAAAACTCTTTCCATTTCACTGGTCTCAACATAGGTACTGCAGGCTTACGTAAGACCTGAAATCCTTTTCCTTTATCGGTCTACAAAAGGCAGCAGGCATCACATCACTGTTTTTCAATTGTCATTGCCTTCAGAAAATGTACAGTCATGATCCCAAGAGGATGTTTTAAATTCTTTCAATTATTCTCTCCCTGGCAAACTCACATTTCAGAATACGCTGCTTCCTTAATTCAGCAAAAGATGATTTTGCACCCGCAGCCTGCTAAGCAGTGTGCCAGGCACACAATGATGAACAAGCTGATCAGATGCTTTACTTGCTCTTATAGAGCTTACATTCTAGATAAGGGGATCAGCAAATTTTTTTCTATAAAGGGCAAGATACTAAATACTTTAGGCTTTGTGGATCCTATAGTCTCCATTGCAACTATTCAGTTTTGCCACTGCATTAAATCACAGCCACAGACAATAGATAAGTTAACCAGCAAGGCTGTCCTCCAATAAAATGTTGTTTACAAAAACAGGTAGTGGGCCAGACCTGGCCTGCCGGCCATAGTTTACTGATCCCTGTTCTATAAGATGCCATGTTGTTCCCACTTTTGCTTTTTATAATATGTGTTGTTCAAGTAAACATAATATTATTTTTAATTAAACTTTTAATTTTGGTAAAATTATAGATTCACATGAAATTGTAAGAAATAACACAAAGGGGTGGGAGGTAGGGCAAACAGGTGAAGACAGTCAAAGGGTACAAACATCCAGTTATAAGAAGAATAAGCCCTGGGGATGTAACCTACAGCATGGTGACTATAGTTAAAGTTGCTCAGAGAGTGAATCTTAAAAGTTTTCTCTCTCTCTCTCTCTCACACACACAAACATACACACACACACACACAAATTGTATGTATGAACTATGTGAGATGATGGATAACTAACCTTATTGTGGTAATCATTTAGCAATATACAGGTATATCAAACCATCACATTGTACCCCTTAAACTTACACAGTGTTATGTTTACAGATGAACTGAGGTATATTAAACTTTCAAAAATTTATTTGATCAAAACGTGATTCAAATTGGGCAGCAACAAACTGGAAGTGGTTGGGAGTACTCCACAGATAGGAGCTGGGGAGAGACTTTTATAGAGAAGAGGTGGAAGCAAAGTAAGGAAATTATCTGATTGGCTACAGTTTACATGGTTGCCTTATTTGGGAAAGCCAAAATGGCTGTTTGTGATTGGTTGTCTTTAGGTTTTGATTTTTTCACCTTGAGGCATTATGGGCTTAGGTTTTGCTTTGCTTACACAGACTACTAAGGTATTAGAGCCACCTCAGTCTAATGGCCTCCTTGTTAAATCAGTTTAACAGCTACATGTCAATTATATCTCAGTAAAGCTGGAAAAAAATTAATTTTTTTAAAAAAGAAACAATGCAGAGAAATTCTATGCATCCTTTACCCAGTCCCCCACCCCAATAGTAATATCTTCAAAAACTAGAGTACAAACAATATCACCACCAAAATATTGTCATTGATACAGTTGAAATATAGAACTTTTCCATCACCATAAGAATCCCTCATGTTGCCCTTTTATAGCCACACCCACTTTCTGTCCCAGGCCTCCTCTTTAACCCCTAGCAAACACTAATCTGCTCTCCATTTTTCTAATTTCCTCTTTAACTCTATAACTTTAAAGGGCAAGAATAAAATTTTCTTCTACTTCCTGTTGCTGTTATCACAGCTCAGAGAGTCACACCTCACTCCACAGTTAGATTCTACAGCCAGCCATTAAGTTGAGAACTGACGGCATATAATCCAACGTATCCTTCACAATTCTCAGAAAGGCACCATTTTGTAGATACACATACCAACTCACTCTGGATACAAAAGAGCCAATGCATGCTTTGGTGGTAGACCAGATGGCTTTCTCAAGTCACTTTTTCATATTCAGGATCATGTAGCATTAGTCACTAGAATTACATTCAGCACCTCAAGAAAAGAGGTATGTGAAAACTGAGGTTACCAAGTAAACAACAGCTCCAACTGTGTCCCAAGGGTCTGATATAGCATGTGACTGCCTTCGAGTGGAACATCCTTCTCCATCCCTCAGTGTCTCCTTTTAGTTTTTTAATGAAAAGCAGAATTGCTTAGTATTAAATATATTGATTCTTCTGATCATCCCTGGGGTGCACATTAAGAAGACAAATAAGTTTGATTCTTGTTTGTTTGTTTGTTTTAGCTTTCATGCAGTAAAGAATGCAAACATCTATATCTCCAATACTAAGGGCTTTGTTGTCTTCTGACTTTCAAACAGTTTGGCTAATGCAAACCGAATCTATTTATTTGTTTGTTTGTTTTTCAAGATGGGCATTATTCAAAGGGAGCACTCTGGTATGCCAAGTTTTCATCTAGAGGAAATTTTTACAGTCAAGTTACAACCTTCTTAAATGGGATTATAATGGAAAACACCAGTATACAAACAGTAGTCACATTAGAAGTTCCCTTTTAGAGCAGATAAGCATTGGCTACTTTTTTTTTCCTGAGAAATATTTGAAATACCTAAGTGTTCCACCTTCTCTCAACCATGCACCTTCTAAATAATTTCCTAGTACAAGTGGAGGTTTGTGACTAGAAGAGCCGTATGGTCTGTCTGGAATGTTTCCTCAGATTTCTGCAGAAAGCTTGTGCCTTTCACATCAGTCACTCTTAACATGAAAGAGACTTGATTTAACTCCTGCCCAACTGCATACCCTTGGACTGTTATGAGATGGAAGCTTATATTCAATGCATGAGCTTGATCCTGAAAGCCTAACAGTTCACAGCCTTTCCCAGTGGTAGTCAAGCCTTCACTCCTTAGCCTTTGCTGTGCACCATAGTTGAGCCTCTATTTTAGCACATATTTTATGCTGCCTTGTAGAATAATTTCTGGTATACATGTCCATTTTTTCTACTAGATTCCAAGCTCTCAAGAACAAGAATATCTTCCGTATAGCACTTAACACAGACCCTGGCACATGGTGAGTGCTCAAAAAGTATGTGTGAAAATAAAGATCCTGAGAGCTGTGTTTATTGCTGTAAGTGAAGAAGACCTGGGATATATCAGATTTTGGCAATACAGAGGACTAGGAACACACTGATCCTAGATTAACTATAACAGTAAGTTTTTAAAGCAAGGCAGAGAACACCAAAGTGAGGAAAATCTTAAAAGGAAGACAAAAAGAAATAGAGAAGGAATAGCAAGATGATACCAAAGCTGGAAAGGTGTATGATAAGAACACAAAATCTGGGACTAACCCGAGGGTAAATTCCAGTATTAGTACAGGGTTGAGGTGGCTGAGTTTTGTGAATGCTGCAAGTTGGGGGAGCTGAATCTGGAAAGTATGCTTTAGTGTGGATACTCCAAATAAGCTGAAGAAGTCCCAGGTCAGTAGCACTTCACTCCTAGTTCTAAGGAGTAGGAAATGCAAATCCTCCCTGAAAGACACCGTCCCCAATTTAGGCTCACATGATTCCTAAGGATTAAGTTGAACTAAATAGGAGCTCATAATAAAAGCAACAAAAATCAACAAACACACAAGGAAACAGTAGCTATAAGTGAATTCAGCAGCAATATAAATCCATAGATTTAGTGTCCTGCTAATTTCAATATTAAAATAATTCTAAGATAGAGAACATAAAATATGAAATGTTTTTTACAACATGTAATTTATTTTTTCAGTACACAGGCCTCTCACTGTTGTGGCCTCTCCCATTGCGGAGCACAGGCTCCGGACGTACAGGCTCAGCGGCCATGGCTCACGGGCCCAGCCGCTCCGCGGCATGTGGGATCTTCCCGGACCGGGGCACGAACCCGTGTCCCCTGCATCGGCAGGCGGACTCTCAACCACTGCGCCACCAGGGAAGCCCAACATGTAATTTTTAAAAATTAGCAAGCAACAAGAGTCTTTACAAAATTATCAGGAAGATTTGAATAAGAATCAAACCAAACTTTTAGAAATAAAAAATATGAGTGTTTCAATTTAAAATTCAATTGAAATCCTGGACAGCAGATTATATATAGCTGAAGAAAAAATTAGAGAAATGAGTGACAGATATTTAAGTTACAGTGTAGCACAGAGAGGATGAAGCATGGAGGATAAAATGAGAAGGTTAAGATATCATCTAACTCTATTCTCAGAAGAAGAGAATGAGAAGAATGGAGGTGAGGCAGTATTTAAGAAGAGACTATCTAACAACATTCTGTAACTGATGAAAGGCAAAATTCTTCAGATATAGCATGCAAAACTTTTATCAAACAGCATAAATAAAAATGAATTCACACCTAGACATATGATAGCAAAGCAGCAAAATACCAATGACTCAATATCAAAATAAAGGATTATAAAGTATATAAAGAAAAAGGTCTATCGCCTGCAGAGAAACAATTTGATGGACAGCAAGATTCTTGACAGCAGTAATGAAAGCTAGAAGATAGTGGAAGAATGTCATCAAAAGGCTAAGAGATATAAACATGAACCTAAAACAAAATATCCAGCAATTTTAAGAATGAGGATAAAATTAAGATATGTTTAAATAAACAAATACTAACAGAGCTTACTCAGCAGACTTTTACTTGTGGAAGATTTGTTTCCTTATTTTCTGGAGTAAAGAAACTGCTGAGTACAGAATATCTAAGATGCACCAAAAAAGGGGGGAAAAAAGAAACCAGAAAACATGTATGTAAATCTAAAAAAATTGTATAAGATAATAATGATGTTCATTTCTAAAATAATGGACAAAAATAGAAGGTAATCTGGGGGTAGGTTATGAGGATATCGAGTATTTTTAAGTTCTTGTATTGTTTGGAAAAGCATTTAGGTAAGAATGACTTTGGACGTTGTTAAGATAAATATACATAGTAGAATTTTAAGTGTCACCCTAAATAAGTAAACATAGTCTATATCTTCCAAACAAGTGGAAGAAAAAAATAGAATAAGAAAAGAAAACAAATACACTCAAACAATTTGGAGAAAGAGCAACCCAAAAAGTCAAGATATAGAAAAACTACAAAGTAATATGATAGAAATAAATCCAAATTTACTAGTAATAAAAATAAATGTAAATGAATCAAAATTTTCAGCTAAGGAATATAGATAATCAGACTGATAATATGCTATTCACAAAACTAAGTTCTAAAATGAGGACATGGTAAGGTTGGAAGTAAAAGTATGAAAGTTGATAAAGCTGAAAGTAAAAGGAGAAAAAATATACAAGGTCAACATGAACCAAAGAAAGCAGAAATATATTAATTCAGAAAAAAATGGACTTAAGAAATACATATTTTTGAAACAAAATATGTCACTATGATAAAAGATTCATCTCAACAGAAACATGTAAAAATTCAAAAATTACCTACGCCAAATAAAGACTTAAAATATATAAAACAACAAAATGGTAAGACTACAGATAAAAATTAGCAAATCCATCACTATAATGGAACATTTCAATACATATACTACAGTTACTGATAGTTCAAACTGACAAAAACTTGGTAACTATATAAAATTTTAAATTACATACTTGACTTAAAAAACATAAACAGGACATGTACCCAACAATTAGAGAATATATAGTTCTCCCAACCACAGATGGCACTTTTATCAAAAATGTGACCACACAGATACTTTAAAATAAGCACCAACAAATTTCTAATTTTAACCATTGTACAATCAAGTTGGAATTGAATAAATTATTGAAAGTTAGATTTTCTTAACCCAAATGAAAAACAGGCTTCTAAATAGCTCATAGGTCAAGAAAACTATAATAGAAATTTTTGAATACATAAAAGTAAATGATAATTTGTGGGAAGCAAGCACAAGAAGAAACACAAAGACGTAAACTTGAAACTTGGAGGAGGACTTGCCACATACATAACCCCAAATGGATTGGTATTTGAAATGTATAAAATGCTGCTAATCAGTAAGAGAAGCAGCCAAATGGAAAAAAACAGGCAAAGATATGAACAGGCATTTTAGAGAAGAGGAAACAAGAATTGCAAGTAAGCATATGAAAAGTTCAGCCTCATTCTCAGTCAGGAAAACACTGAAACACGAGATACCATTTTGCCTCCATTACATGAGCAAAGAAGAAGAGACCTAATAATACTAATGCTGGCAAGAATGTTGAAAAAGAATCCACCACTCAACTAATGAAAGTATGAATTATAACTACTTTGCGATAAAGTTTTGCGTTATTTTGTAAAGCTGAATTTGTAATTTACAGTGCCAGCTACATGCTAGAGAACCCCTTGCATGTGTATACCAGGAGACGTGGACAAAATCATTCAGAGCAGAGGGATTATAGCAAAAAAAAGTGCAGGAAATCAAGTTTATATCAAGGATATAGATAAATAAATTGTGGTTTATCTAAATAGTGGAATTACACTGCTTTGAAACTGAATTAACTGTAACTATGTACAAGGACATGGATGTTTAGAAATATTACACTGAGTGAAAACAAGAGTACATCAAGTACGAGAAAAATTATATTAAATTCAAATAAAATCAAAGCTAAGTATATATTGTGGTAAAAGCATATGTGTAAAAAAAAAAAAAAAAAAAAGCATATGTGTAAGTACGTCTTTGGTAAAAAGATATACAGTCAGCCTTCCCTATCTGCAGGTTGTGCCTCTCTGGATTCCACCAGCCCAGGGATCTTGTACTATGTTACCGTCTGCAATTGGTTGAATCCACAGATGTAGAACTGGGGATACCAATGCCAGGACTCATATGGGACCCGAGCTTCCATGAATGTTCATAACCATGGAAGGTCCTGGAACCAATCCCTGGCAGATACAAGGGACAACTGTATTTTAAAGGGGAGGGGAGGGGATTTGGGGAGGAAAGGGTAGTAACTGCTAACAGGTACTGTGTTTCTTTTGGGGGTGATAAAAGTGTTCTAAAATTGATTGTGGCGATGGTTGCACTACTGTTAATATCCTAAAAACTTTAAATTGTACACTTTAAATGGGTGAGTAGTATGGTATATGAATTATATCTCAGTAAAGCTGTTTAAAGAAAAAAAAGCAAAGGAACGAATAACACAAAAGTTCAGGAGAGTGGTTACCTTTGATAACAGAATGAGGGAATCAGGGAAAAACAGGGAATTTCACAGATGTTTCTTACAGTTTCATTCAAGCTCCTAAGTGTATATGTGTGTGTGTGTATTTTTCATATGTGTCAAATATTACATAAATAAAAATGCTGTGAATAAAACAAGCTTCCAGGAATTCACATGAGAAAAGCTGTATCTATAGCAGTGACCTACACCAGAATTCTGATTTCTGGAAAAATTAAATTTGTGTGAACAAAGTGAAATAAATTTTAAACACTAAAAGCCTGTGGTTTATAAGTTTTCTCCTCTTAATGAAAAAGTCTAAATAAGAGTACAACAGACCACAGGACATTGATATCACTGTTTTGCCCTTGGAAGCATTTTAAATCACAGTTGATTTATATAAAACCTCTCTATATGAATGTTTCCACTGGACTTGAAGAAATAAGTACATGCCTGTAACTTTTATTTAAGGTTTTTGCAGGTGGTCTTAAGGCATGGAAAATAGGGCTATACTAATCTGGTCAAAGTTCAGCTATACATTCTAAAATGTTTGCTCTTCTCTTTTCTATTTTCACAAAGAAAGTTCTATTATTTCATAGGAAAAATAAAATTGCAATAGTGAGAATTATTATATCTAAATTTTATTAGACCAAAATTAGTTTTAAGTTATGTCACTCTTGGAATCTTTGATTTGTACATCCAGAAACAATAAGAAATGTTTCCAAAGGATGCCACATGAGGGTCCCACCAGCCCAAGCACATCTATTTACAAGAACAATGTACCTGTGGTATAGTTTTTCTAGGTAGCTAGACGATGGATAGATAGAAAGACAGATAGATGATAGATAGACAGGTAGATAGATAGATAGATAGATAGATAGATAGATAGATAGATTCCTGGGTTATATAAACAAAATCATATATTGTTCCGTCTCTGGGAGCAGGAGGAAGAATATATATGTAGTACAACACTCCCCACCTCCAGCAATAGTAAAGGTAAAGGAATAAAATTCCTGAGACAAAGCACCAAGCTCCATTCATTCACTGCCACTGCCATTCCATATTTGAGGGCTTAACCATATCTGATCCCTCTTCTAAAGTAAATCATTAATGATGTCTCACGTCTATATAAATATAATACAAAAGCCATTTCAAATATCATTTACAAGCATGGTTCCATTTGATATCTCCCAGAACCCTATGAGATATATAGGGGAGATCTGGTTATTTCCATTTTACAGATGACACTAAGTTACAGATGTCACAGAGACCTGAACTAACTCACAAGGATTTAATAAAACCTATGGAGCTGGGAGATTTTATTAAACCTCTCTGAGCCTTGATTGTCTCATCTGAAAAATGGGTAGAAGAATATACCCATTTCACTGGGTTGTTATGCAAATTGAACGTTAATATATGCGAATGAGGCTGTCGTGTAATATATGCTATATGTTAGCTATTATTTTTGTTATGCAGGCTAGAATCAATGCAGTTTTGTAATACATTGCTAACGCTTATAGATTACCTGGGTCCTGTTCCAAGCAGGCAAAATGTGACCCAGACCTAGTTTTGAATAAGAGAATGTTAGAGCTGGGAGACTTTGTAGAGTTCTAGATGGCCCAACCTTCCATTTTAGAGTCCTGGGACCTAGAAAGACCCAAGAACACATGGCTAGTTTGCTGCAGAAGTGGATCTAGACACTTAGGCTCCCAATTCCTAATCTACAACTTTTCCACACCAACTAACAGATGTGGCTCAATGTCTCTAGAACCCTTTCCTTACTGCTGAGATTTGGTCTAATTATTGTTTGGTCTTATTATTCTTATTGCCTCAAAATGTATCCGTCCATAGAACCATTGAGTTTCCCTTGATCTAGTCACCTGGCCTTCAGGTGACCTAATCCCTCTGGCTCATGCTGTGCTTAGCAGTCTACACACCTAAACTGCTGTCTGTCTTCACCTGTGTAAATTTCTCCAGTGCATACATTTGTCTGACTACAAGGATGTTCAGGTAGAAATTTTGCACAGCAGTGGCTTTTTCCATCCCTGCTAGAATTTTACCTTGCAGATCTGGAAATACACATAGGCTTTGTAAAATATTGTCTTTGAAAGACTTAACTACATTCTTTTCACATTCACGTATGTTTTTAAGTGCCAGGTCAAATATTCTCAAATTAATTCATGTTAATAAATTTCATGGTATCATTCGAGCACCTCCAGAGAGTCTGTGAGCCCCAAACCTTTACCTCTTTCACTTGTCAAGGTGTCTTAAGTTCCACCCAAAATGATTCAGTCCTTTCTCAAAGGCAGTTCTTCCAGAGCTCCTTATTAAAGTACAAATGCCCTTCAGAAAGCGACCACCTCAAGATAGCAATTTAGCATGGTAAGTTGTCAGCTGGGCTCAGGTCCATGGTCTGTGGGAAGTTGATTCAAGATATAGGGCCATCAGTGGGGGGAAGGATAAGGGAAGACAAATGGGCTGGGGATGTCCCTGGGAATAGAAGAAGGGGGGCACAAATTCACTTATAGGAGAGTCACTAAGGACACTGTGGGAGAGAAGGGGGATCAAGCAAAACCATGCTGCTCCCACTTTACAATATTTTGGAGGACTAGGGGATACAAAGGAAATAGATTTGCCTGAAGGGGCAGCAGCAGAAGACAATCTTTTGGCAAAGTACCCAGAAACACAGAGTCACAGGTCACTGATTCAGCTGGCTTCAGCACCATGATTTTGAAACTCTCATTAAAAAAAAAAAAAGTGTTAAAGCAGAACAAATTCTTTATTGTCCTCTATTAATATACACAGTATTTCTAGAGTAATAAATGAGATACCTCTATGAACTGAGAGAGAACGATATGGATGAGAAAGATTCCTCACTGATACTTGATACATGTCTAGACTCCCTGAAGCCACTTAATGCATATCCTGAGATTCAAGCAGAGAGATGTTTGAGTACTTATCTTTCCTAATTACAAAAGTGATACATTTTCATCATGGAAAATGGAGAAGTTGAAAATGATAATAAAATATCATTTCTAATTCATCCAATAGGAGAAAATGGAAAATATCTAAAAAATCTTGTCAAATATTTTAAAAAGCAAGTTGTAAAAGGATATGTACAGTATGACACCACCTAGTTATAATATTAACACAATGTGAAAATTGGCTAGGATACAAACATGTGGTAAAAATATAAGACACACATGAGAATGGTACATATATTAAATGGATTCGTTTAAGCTGCTAGTAACAAGAAATCTAAAATAATAGTGGCTTAAATAAATTACAATTTCATTTGTTTGTCAAATTAAAGTTTGGGTAAGCTGCTAAGGGTTGTAATGACAACTCTGCAAACATGACGACCAGGGTTTTTCTGTCTTGTAGTTCCACCATCCTTAACACACAGCTGCTGCCTGGTGGCCCAATACAGCTCCTACCAGGAAAACCACAGTCCAGCTAGCACAAACTGGGAAAGGGAGGCAGGACAACCCCCCACCCCTTCCTTTAAGGAATCTCCCAGGAAGTTGTGTATATAACTTCCACTTTAATTCTGCTGGCCAGAATTTAGTCACATGGCAATACCCGGGAAATGCAGTGTCTATTCCAGGCAAACAGGTATCAAACTAAAAATCAAGGGCTACTTCTGCAAAGGAGGGTGGGGGAAGAGTTGACGGTGGGACCGAAGCTGTTATCTGTAATGCTGAATTTCTTGTACGTTTGCGAGAGCAATTCGAAGCAAATATGACACATCAACATCCGCTTAATCTTTGCGATGGGTATGTAAGTGTCAGTTCTATGATTTTCTTAACTTCTCTGATTCTCTGAAATTTTCATGATTTCAAATGTTTTAAGGAAAGCATAGAAAATAAAGGAACACAATAAAGTGGGCCATAGTTCCCCACCTATATATACATACCCATACACATTAAATATACATTAAAACACTAAAATACCAACATTGACATTTTGATGGCTGAGACTTCAGTCTTTCAACTATACGTATTTTTACTCAATCATGTCTTTAATTCTTACATAGTTTGTAACCTGCTTTTTAATGTATTGTCATAAGCATTTCCCATGTCTTTTAAGCTTCTTTTAAAATATAACATTTAATGACTGCCCTGTAATCTCTCATAAGGATGTATTATAAGTTAATTAACTCCTATTGTTGAACATAAGACATTTTAGATACATTTTTATATTTATGGATTTTAAATGTACATATTTTGTCTTCTGTTACTATGTCTCTAGATATTCATTTGCAGGTAAAAATAATTATCTTCACTTATATCTAGTTACAATTCATCACAGAAGTGATTTTCGTTTTCCTGAGAGTTTTTGTTTCCTAGTGTTCCTATCCAGGTGGTATCTGTCTCAAAGTCTTTGGACCAATTTTCTCAGAATCAGCTGAAATCCCCTAAGACTCGAAAGTTCTTCCTGCATGTTTTCCTGACTCTCACGGAACTTCCATTGATTTGTGTGAGTCTCACAGTTCAATAGGAGCCTACAAGCACAAGGGAGAGGCACATCAAGACCTTTGGTCCCTGGGGATGCTAAGAGCCTGCTATGCTCTGCTCTCCCATCTCTGCAAGGCCTAAGCTTCTGTATTGGACCAATCTGATCCCATGACACCACTGCTGCAGATGAGGGCAGCTTTGAAAGCGCTATTTTGGTACACTTGGTGAATGGTTCAGGTGCTCAGTTTTCTTTAATGTTAAATTCAATTCTGTGGGACGAATGATTCTTTTATCACTCTCTTGCTCTCTCATGCATTTTTAGTAACTTTCCATTTAGATAATGCATAAAAGATACCTTCCGTAGCCCCTCTCATGGGTCATGTTTTGTGATGCACACATCCAAATAGACTTTAGAACCTTATCTAGATACTATCACCATGAACCAGAATTTACTGATGCATTTTCTATCTAATTCCCCCCCACCAAAAATCATTACTACAAATTCTGAAAGAACCTATTCAAGGAAAATCTTTCCAAGTACCCACAAATTGATAAATTCACTCATTCAACAAATGTTTATTGAGTAGCCAATGTGCTCTACTTCTGGTGTCCCAGAAATGCACAGACTCAATATGGGAGGTAGATAGCTAAATAAATAATTAACATAATGTAACACCTAAGCAAAGTAAGTGCAGGGGCTAAGGGAGTATCATCTGGAGTGTGTGTGTGTGAAACAAAGACCAGGACTTTTTCTCTGATACCCATGTGATTAATCAGGTCCACCAAGACTCACAGGTTCTACCTAATAATTCCGTGGGAGCCCGCATCCCTCTCAGGAGCCTCCCTTCTTATAGTTCCTTTCCCAGATATTCACAACTAGCACTCCATCCTCCTCATCACCTTTGTTCTATATGGATTCTAACTACATGTCCCTCCAACCCCACGCTCAAGGTCTCATCTTCCAGGAAGCCTCCTCTGAGTCCCGTGGAGCCCAGATCTCTGTCTTACAACTCTCATGCCCCAAGCAAGTACCACAGTGCCTTGAAAAGAGCTTCTACAAGAAGAGCTGCATAGGTCATGCTGGAGTTATACTCAGCCAGATTTGTTTCCAAAACTGAACATTGTAAACAAAACCCACAGTCAAGACTCAATAAATATTTGTTGAGTGAACGGAAGAATAAATCGATTATTGTGTTTCTAGATTCCCCTTAGCAGAGTGTCGGGTACATGGTATTCAATAAATTGTCAACTGATTTCCTTCTGTGGTATAAAATTATGAATGTATCAGTGGATTTTTCTAAACTAGGTGTTGTTTTTCTAATATTTGGCTTGATTACTTTTACTTAATATATATTCAATTAGATGTGGAATGTTTGGCTGCCCCTTTTCAGAAATGGTAGTCAGATCCGCCTCCCAATTTTGAGATAACAGATGTAAAACTTCTTAAAAAAGAATCTCTAGCCCAGTCCAAGGTTATCAGAAGGCTCACTCAGAACAGGACCCATACCACTGGAGCCCAGTTCATCTGAAGAAGGCAAAATGATGCCTCAGTGTATCATCTGATGTCCTTTTCCTAGGCACCAGGTGCAGCACATTACAGGGTACCTAGAAGATAAGATAATGCTTCCCAAATTGCATCCATACAAAGGTCTACAATCAGATGTTCTCTTCCTTGTCTTATGGGCTGAGTTGTGCCCCTTCAAAATTCATATGATGAATTTCCAACCCCCAGTATCTCAAGAGTGTGACTGTATCGAAATAAGGTCTTTAAGGAGATAATTAAGTTGAAATGAGGTCACTGGAATGGATCCTAATCGAACATGACCCGTGTTCTTATCAGAACAGGAGACTAGAACAGACGTGTGCACACACAGGGGGAGACCATGTGAAGACAGGGGGAGAGGATGGCAATCTAAAATCCAAGGGGAGGGACTTCCCTGGTGGCGTAGTGGTTAAGAATCCGCCTGCCAATGAGGGGATACAGGTTCGATCCCTGGTCCGGGAAGATCTCACGTGCTGCAGAGCAAGTAAGCCTGTGAGCCACACAACTGAAGCCCGTGCGCCTAGAGCCCATGCTCCACAACAAGAGAAGCCACTGCAATGAGAAGCCCACGCACTGTAACTAAGAGTAGCCCCCGCTAGCCGCAACTAGAGAAAGACCACACACAGCAACGAAGACCCAACACAGCCAAAAGATTGATTAAGTAAGTAATTAATTAATTTATAGAATCCAAGGATTTGGATTAGAAAGCAGCTTAGAAAGAACGAATCCTGCCAACATCTTGATCTTAGACTTCTAGCTTCCAGAACTGTGAGAATATAAACTTCTGTTGTGTAAGCCACCCAGACTGTGATATTTTGTTAGAGAAGCTCTAGGCAATTAATACATCTCCCAAGAAAACTCTCCATGTGAACTCCACATATTCTGCCTCACTATTAATATTATAATGTTGAGCTGCTGCTGGAGACTCACCAACAGGGTTTGAAAATGGTATGGCAGTGGCCTCAAAATTCACATACCTACCCAAATCAGCTTAATTGGCCTCTCCTCATGGAATGCATCACTGGACAGCAACTCTCTCTTCTACCTCACCCCTTATTCTCTATCACACCATGTTACCATTCATGTCCTTCACAGCATAAGTTCCATCCTGGAATTCTCTTGTTTGCTGTCTGTCTTCCTAACAAGACCGTAAGCTCCACAAGGACAGAAGACCGTCTCTGTATCCCCAGTGACTAGCACAGTGCCTGTCACTGAGGAAGAGATATTTGATGATTGAATCTGCTCTTTTTGATTTTCTGAACTTCCTCAGGGGGTGCAAGCTCCATTTTTGACACGTTGACTCCAAAATAGCTTGGTTTCCCTTTTTGTTTTCAATTTACTTAGCTCTGGAATTCCAGGTTTCTCAGCCGGGTATTTGACTTCTGAGAAAGATGCTGAAGCGAAAGCGATGGCCTCACTCCGTGTGCACCAGCGTGCCTGGCAACGGCAGTTCACAATATTTTAAATGATGGAGGTTGGTTGAAGGGGATGAGCAGGATGGGAGACCCATCAGAAGAATGATATAGCATTCAGAAGTATGTGTTATAAATAATAAAACAAACCCAACTGTGCATATTAAGTTGTAATTCGATCTCTGGCTTCTTCTGACACTGATAAACCACTCAGAGCCTCCCTCTCATGGTTTCTGATGCCACGACAGACTAACCCCTCTCAATGGAATTTCTACCTTATTATTATTATGTACAAGCTGTTGTATATTCTTCTGCATGTTCGAAAAACAGGCGATAAGAGCCACATGTAATGAACTGGACAAGCCCAGATTTTGCTTAAAATTGTGTTTAGCCAGTTAGGAAGAGATGAAAATATGCCTGTAAATGGGACACAAAGGGGCATTTGGAGCAGGAATCATTTCTGGGTTCTGGGTGACATCTAGACATTCAGTCAAATGTAAAAGAGAAGTGAAGAGCTCAAGGTGTCAGAAGCTAAACGTCCAGGTCCTAGAGCTGCAGTTTTCCCCATTCAGTGCTTGTAATAGGGAAGAACAAATCTGACTCCATAGTGGATCTGTTTGTTTTACTTTAACCTTTGTATTGTTGCCTATAGCCTGAAATATACAAAATAGCCCATTCTCAGGGCTCTGACCTTTAAGAGTACAACACTTTTCCATTTATATAGAGATTTTAAAAAGTTGCAGAAGGGACAATAATATTTGTCTTGTTGGAGGTTTACAGGAACATCATGACCTGACCTACCTGGACAGCTGCAAGAACAAAGGATTCCTGCATGAAAAGTCGAAACAACCAACCACATCCCTGTTGCACCATGTCTTTAAAAGTGCCTGGCTGAAACCCTCTGGGAGTTTGTGGCATGAGCCACCCATCTCCTTGCACGGCCCTGCAATAAAACTTCCTGTGCTCCAAACTCCGACGCTTCGGTTTGTTTGGCCTCACTGTGTGCATCGAGGACACAAACTTCCCTTTGGTAACATGCTGACTTGGAGCCCCACTCATTCTGAAAGAGGAAGTGCCTCCCCCAGGGAGCCAGAGTTTAGGCAGTGCTGCTCAGGTGTCTGGGCAAGCACGATGGGCTGCTCTGAGCTCCACCGGACAATCTTACATTGTAAAACGGCCCTCGCAGCAGAAATATTCTTGAATCATTCTCCCCATCTGATCAAGAGCATTCACTCCAATTCTGTTTTGAAAACTAGCCTTGCTGCTTTGTCCCTCTGTCAGCAGGGCTTCAGCTCCAGCTAAAGCCCATACCTGGGATCTGACGTGGCCAGGGATGTCTCCACTGTCCTGCAGAATAAACAAGAGCTCTCCTTCCACCTATTCACCAGATTCCAAGATACCTCCCAAGTCGCCTCTGGCTCCCACATAGCTGATTTATTCCCTTGGGGGCAACAGGACATCTACTGAAGCAACTGAGTGTATCAGTCAGTTCCATCCCAAAGCACTGGGCTAAATCAGAGGAATGGAATCTCAGCTGCTTAAAAATAGCCATGGAGCATTGATTTTTTTTTTTTTTTTTTCCCTCCTGTCAACACTCCCACACACCCCCAACCTGACCAGTCACTTTCACTTCAGAATGTTTTCCACTGAAATCAAGATGAAGGATAGTCAAGGAGACGGTCAGGTACTAAAGCAGGAAAGGGAGAATGAGAGCAGAAAAGGAAGGAGGCAAACAGACACAATCCAGGACCAAAAGTCTACACAGGTCAACTCACGTGTTTCTCATCACTTGGGGCAGCTGGGAATGCTGCTCATCCCACAGTGGCTCCTGACACACACACAGATGGTCGTGCAGAATTGTCCACAGCCAAAGGCAGCCTGGAATGGACATCCTGGATGCTCAACGTCAGTCTGTGTCCTTCATGCCACAACAACAAGAAAATCAGACTCACACTTTCATCTTGGAGTTTTCTACTTTTCAAATAACTCTCACCAGAAAAAAGGAAAAACGGGGGTGGGGGGGGGCGGTCTGGAAGTACACACATAAAAACTGAACAAGAGTTTATCTTCTGATGGTTGGGGTGAGAGTTGGAAGTGATGGACTTGGACTTTTTACTTTATACTTTTTTATAAAAAGTGTTAGGGTAATGAGTAGTTTTTGCTTCCTTTTGTGCTTTCCATATTTTCCCTAAGAAATGATTTGCTTCCATAATTTTTAAATAAATATGCTTCTAAAAAATGGGAGGAAGATGCTTTCATAAGCATGATCACACTTAATCTTCTCAACACCCCAGTGAGGTGAGCAGAATGGATGGCTCAGGATTTGGGGTCACTCAGACTTGGGTTACCATCCTTCTTTTCACATCTATCAGCTGTGGACTCTGAGCAAGAAGTTTAACCTGTACTGCAGACATGATAATAAAACCCAGTATGTCAAGTTCCTAGGAGAATTATAGCAGATACAACATATTAACCCTTATAAAAATGCTTGGTATGAATATTACTCAGTAATTAGAAGTTATCATCATTATTGTTACTATTTTTTTTTAATTTTATTTTTATTTTTTTTGTGGTACGTGGGCCTCTCACTGCTGTGGCCTCTCCCGTTGCGGAGCACAGGCTCCAGACGCGCAGGCTCAGCAGCCATGGCTCACGGGCCCAGCCGCTCCGCGGTACGTGGGATCTTCCCGGACCGAGGCACGAACCCGTGTCCCCTGCATCGACAGGCGGACTCTCAACCACTGCGCCACCAGGGAATCCCTATTATTATTATTTTAAAATTAAGAGATAAATCCTGGAAAATACAGCAACACAGCTAGCAGTTGGCTAAACCAAAACCAGACTCAAGTTCATCGTGTGGCCACCATATTGCAAGGGGTAAAACAGGACTGTCCACACTGCCCACCCTAGAGAGTTTCAGAATGGAACAGGACATCCAGAGCCCACTCTAGAATCAACCTCAGAGAGAAAACTCTGTGAGATCTCTATAGAGGTGGCCATGGGTCTGTCCAGCCCTGAATACTTCCCGATCCAACCCAAAGACCTTTTGGAACAAATAATGCTATTTAAAAATACTTGGAAGAAATAATATATGTTTCTGGTGGGCAGAGCCAGAGACAAAGATTTGAAGGAAAGATAATATTTATGTCGACCTCAGACCTAAAGCTGACTCCCCATTGAAAAATTTTTAAAGATTTTTTTCACTGCTCATAAAAAGGAACGATAACAAAGAGAGAGTTTGAACATCCTCAAGGCTGCTCTCTGATTTGGTGTTAAACCAATTCCAAAATGTACTCGTATTTCACTGCACTTTAGGGTGCCCTTTATTGTTTTTATTTTAGACTTTTGATCTAAAATCTTTAATTTTAGATCGATCTTTAATCTTCTTAAACATCCATTACGCCATTTCGATTGAGGGCTAAGTTCTCTATATTCCAGATTTTCTAGGTTTTTCTGGTCCAGCCTGGAACAGTTTGCAAAGAGGGTTCACACTGATGCTGCCTGAAACCAGACAGGAGAACCAGGGACAGCAGTGAGGCCAGAGTTGGACCACATACACATGCCCAAACACCTGTTCTCATTCACTGCTGCAGGTGGTGACCCCTGGCCTTTCTACGTTTCTATACAGTTTACAGAGCACATTCTTGTACATTATTCCACACCATCCTCACAACAATCCAATAAAAAGCTAACATTATTAGCCCCATTTTTCAGCCAAAGAAACTGGAGGCTCAGCAAATTGAAGTGATTTTTCTCAAGGCCATCAGACAGTAAGGAAAGACATAACCTGAACTCCATATTTGGCACCTTTTCTACTTCACCTCAAATGTTGTTTACGCCTCTAATTCCAAACAGGAAAGAGTTTCCCATTTCACCTCTCTACCCCCCAGCACCACGGCTGCCATTCCGCCATACACTCTCCCCTCCAAAACTGCAGAAGCTCAGGCAACAAGCCACAGCAAAATTACCCGACGCTTGCTGGAGTTCTGACCACACTGAAAAAGCCCTTGGAAGGCCCTTCTCTATTCGTGATCAATGGGACCGGAGCCAGGACAAGCCTTGCTGGCGCTGAGCTGATCTCGGCCGTGAACGCGCCCGCACAGTGTACACATTCGCTTGTATGCTGAGCACAGAGGATGAAATAATTCTGCACCGTGCCCATTTTTGTGCTGTTAAGGCATACGGTTGCTTTGCAAGCAAAACAGTAGATCTTTCATTTGCCAGTGACATTCCACAAAGTGCTTATAATTCAGTGTTAGCTTATCAGCCATCCAATCTCCCACTCTAGGGAATGTGTCAACCATCAAAAGGAGTGGAGGAGGTGTGCTGCATCTTAATGGCTTTCATTTCATCAGACTTACTTTCTTAAGGGCATTTAATCAATGAGGACAAGTAGTAGGCAGATTTTTAAATAAATGTGTCACTTTAGGTTAATCCACAGCACAGTTGAATGTATTTGTTTATGCAACTCCCAAATATGTCTCTCTGTTGCTCAGCAGAATTGATAATCTGTAAATCAAAACATGTTACAAGTACTTTTAAGCTATCCCCCAAGGAACAGCTCTATTTGACCTGCCGGAATGGGAGATGTCCAGAAGTTTCAGGTACAAGGGTGTTGAATGTCAGAGCTACTCAGAATGCTTGAGTGAAACGCCAGTTCCATTTACAACAAAGCTTTCTATTCATTCTTCCTTCCTTTCTTTCATTAACCAGGTGAAGAATGTGCTAAAGAAAAAGAATGCGTTGGGGGTGACAAAGAGGCTGGCAAAAGATGGCAAGTTGGGAAGCAAAAGGGACTGCAGGAAATTTAATTTATTCTTGGGGCTATTATTAAATGCAGCAGCAAATAAAAATTAAAAGTAGACTAGAATAATACTGATGGGACTTGCATCATTTTACATTGATTATACCAGGATACTGGCTTCTGTTTATTCGCTCTGCTTTTTGCATCCTTAATGTGGCCCAAACAGAGGAGCTGTAATTGCATAAACCCAGGTCCCACGTCAAAGAGAAATTGCTTTTGCCATCCGTTATCAGCTATCTGAACTGTCAAAATATGATTGTCACATCTGCTGGAAGTGTATTGGCCGGGTTGTGATGTGAATGCGGTTTTGTTATTTTAGATTGATTTTCTTAATGCTGGCCATAAGCGTGCCCATGTGCAGGCTAGCCGATCTTTTCAGTCCTTTTAACAAAGCTTGAACTGTGTTGACATTTGTCCCCAGGCAGCAGTGTCCATTCAGAGTAGGACCTCTGCTGAGGCTTTTGTTGGAAACACTTAAATAATCTCTTTCTTCTTTCTTTTTTTTTCTTTTCTTTAAACAAAGTGTTTACCAAATAAGATCGAGACTCTATGATCCTTTTGACACTGCAGCTAACAAAAGTTATTAATATTCTGTGGGCTTCATAGCAAGAATCTATTCAATGGTTTCAGGAATCATTTGAATCCCAGGCACAGCCTTAACTACAGCTTTTTATAGATAGCAAAGGATATCCAGATCTATGTGCATGTGACATTGTAGAGGACACTGGAGGTTGATAAAAACTCACTGTATTATGTCTCTTTCCCCATTTCTTTATAGATGGCCAAAGAGAAGCTGGCTTTCTTGGACTTGGGAAGAGCCATTAAACTCCCAGTGCTTGTGAGTGACTATCAGAAGAAAAGATGGTCTTCATTTCATTTTATTTTACTGAAAATCGTGACATGTAAATAATGACATAAAATCGTAAGGGCTCTGTGGGTTTTCCGAAAGCTGCCTCCGCTTCCATAGGGTGCCAAGACCTCAGAGTTTGTAAGACATCCAGGGAGAGGACCCCAGCCCTAAGTGCTCCTATAAACATACATAATAGCCAATTTACAACAGAGCTGAGTCAGAATGGAAATTCATGTGCCAGCTTGTAGTACAATTCAGCTCTCAACTCTGAGACAAATTAAATTCATCCTTGTGCATCCTAGTGGTAATGTACAATTAGCCTTCAGAAACAGTCATATATTTTCCTATCCTATAGGAGCCTTTGGAATTTCAAGGGTAACCTCTCCAGTCCCCTTAACAGTAATCTTGAGTGTGTATCTCCAAAGTTACATAAATCAAACCATTTGGTAAACTGTGTTGTAACCTTTTAAAACATATCTCCCCGTTAGCTTTAACATCATTATATCCCATTGTGATGAAAATGGGACTCTCTGTATCCAGTGATAATGAAAATAGCTCCTTTATGCAGTTTCTGCATGCAATTATCCAGGCTTTTCTCAGACTCTAGAGAAATCTAAGCTAATTGCTCTGGGACTTTCCTACATTTCCATAAATTCTTTGTTAATTTTTCATGAGACACTGTTATTGCAGTTGCCCTTAAAGTTGCCACTGTATTCAATCACAGAAAGAAGTCATTATGGAAATGGGGTGATTTGCTGGTGTCCCCACCAGAGCTGGACTCCTTTTGATCCCTATGTATTCTCAGGTGAGGTGGGGCTTTTTTTTTTTTTTTTTTGGTATAAGATTTTCTTCATCTGAGTTTACTCACAGCTCATCTAAAAGCTGTTGTATGTGGTATATGACCTTGTCATTATAGGGCATGAATTGTGTTTGCATGAATTGTGTTTGCTATCTGACAGTTGGCTCTGGAATTGCTTTTATACCTACTCATCAACCCCAAAGACAAAGAGCTCTGTTTTAAGTGACAGAGGAGAAACCCAAGAAGCCAAGCTTCCTGGGGAACGCTCTTAAACTACCTCAGATGTTACATTTGATTTATTGATTGCTTCGAGCCCAGAGTCACAATTTCTGTAGCTCCCAATAAACACTACCTAAGAACACGTCCAACACATTGAAGAGATTTCCAGGGATGTTTCAGCCTGATTCTCTCCTATGAGCTCCCCTGGGTCCCAGAGCATATTCTCTGGAACCTCTAAGGGAAGACAATCTTCCCCCTCTTTTTTTTTTTTAATTAATTAATTTATTTATTTATTTTTATGTTTGGCTGCGTTGGGTCTTAGTTGCTGTGCGCAGGCTTTCTCTAGTTGCAGAGAGCGAGGGCTACTCTTTGTCATGGTGCGTAGGCTTCTCATTGCAGTGGCTTCTCTTGTTGCAGAGCGCGGGCTCTAGGCGTGCGAGCTTCAGTTGTTGTGGCTCACAGGCTTAGTTGCTCCGCGGCATGTGGCATCTTCCCAGACCAGGGCTCAAACCCGTGTCCCCTGCACTGGCAGGTGGATTCTTAACCACTGCGCCACCAGGGAAGTCCCTTCCCTCTCTTGTTGTTAGGAAGGGCTGGATTCAATATAATCAGATCAACCAGGTGCTCAAAACACCAGCAAAATAAGAGGACTAAAAGCAAAGACATGGAGAGCAAGAAAGAGAGAAAAGCTTAGCTTTGGTTAATTTATCCAGAATTAGCAATTGGAAAATCTGAAAAGAAGCTCTTTTAATTTCAAAATATATGCAAGGACTGTGTTCGACAGTTTTGCCTTAGATTTTTATTGCAAATTATGTGGGAGATGGGTAACAATTCATCAATCTATAGTCAAGATTTGGGCAGGTTATGGTATGTAGGCTCTACTTCAATTAAAATGATCTCAAAAAGTTGCTCTAGGGCTTCCCTGGTGGCTCAGTGGTTGAGAGTCCGCCTGCCGATGCAGGGGACACGGGTTCGTGCCCCAGTCCGGGAAGATCCCACATGCCACGGAGCGGCTGGGCCCGTGGGCCATGGCCGCTGAGCCTGCGCGTCTGGAGCCTGTGCTCCGCAACGGGAGAGGCCACAACAGTGAGAGGCCCGCGTACCACAAAAGAAAAAAAAAAAAAGTTGCTCTAATCTTTGTTTTGTTTTGTTTATATATGGTTTTACTTGTTAAAGTGTTAGAATGCTACAGAAAAACTGAGTCAGCAGCTATACCAGTGAAAAGAGGAGAAAGAATGAACTGCCCTTTGATTAGAATGATGGTAGTATCAGGCATTATAACAAGTGTTTTTTTTTTTAACTGAAGTATAGTTGATGTACAATTTCTGCTGTACAGCAGTGATTCAGTTATATATATATATATATATATATATATATATATGTTCTTTTTTATATTCTTTTCCATTATGGTTTATCTCAGGATATTGAATATATTTCCCTGTGCCATACAGTAGGACCTTGTTGTTTATCCATTCTATATATAATAGTTTGCATCTACTAACCTCAAACTCCCGGTCCATCCCTCTCCCTCCCACACTCCCCCTTGGCAACCACAAGTCTGTCCTCTATGTCTGTGAGTCTGCTTCTGTTTCGTAGATATTCATTTATGTCATATTTTAGCTTCCACATATAAGTGATACCATATGGTATTTGTCTCTTTATGACTTACTTCACTTAGTATGATGATCTCCAGTTGCATCCATGTTGATGCAAATGACATGATTTCATTCTTTTTTATGGCTGTGTAGTATTCCATTGTGTATATGTACCACATCTTCTTTATCCATTCATCTGTCGATGGACATTTAGGTTGTTTCCATGTCCTGGCTATTTTGAGTAGTGCTGCTATGAACATAGAGGTGCATGTATCTTTTTAAATTAGAGTTTTGTCCAGATATGTGCTCAGGAGTGGGATTGCTGGATCATATAGCAATTCTATTTTTAGTGTTTTGAGGAACCTCCATACTGTTTTCCATAGTGGCCGCACCAACTTACATTATCACCAACAGAGGGTTCCCTTTTCTCCACACCCTCTCCGGCATTTGTTATTTGTAGAATTTTTGATGATGGCCATTCTGACCGGTGTGAGGTGGTACCTCACTGTAGTTTTGATTTGCATTTCTCTAATCATTAGTGATGTTGAGCATCTTTTCATGTACCTACTGGCCATCTGTATGTCTTCTTCGGAGATATGTCTCTTTAGGTCTTCTGCCCATGTTTTGATTGGGTTGTTTGTTTCTTAGTTGTTGAGTTGTATGAGGCTCTAACCTTGACATTCCTTTGGGCCTTTGTCTTTATGGGGAAGTTACTCTGCCACTTTCAGCCACCTTGAACTCTAGGTTGGCGGCTTTGGATAGCTGACTTCTAAGAAAAGCTCCTACATTCCCTGCAGTTTCTAAAACTGTTCTTGAACATCATCAAAAGAACTTGGCTATACTTACGGCAAACCACACAGTGCCTGGAATACACCCTTTATTTGGTCACGCTCGTGGTGAGTGCAGCCCTGGCCTCCCACCTGCAGCCTCAGAGCTGACCTCCCAGAGTATACCGTGAACTAACTCTCCTGGACGTGGGCTCTTTGTGATCCTCAGGTCATTCTGGCAGCCCATGTGGGAAAACAGTCCATTTGCAAACACACTCACAGATCAGCAAATGACCAACTGGATGATCCCCAAGGACCAAAACCCACTGGGAGTTTGTTCAGATGGTCTCTCTCAAGGCAAACAGAATAAACACAATTCTGTGCAAGTGAGAATTAAACCCGTTGCCTTCCAAAGTCATAAAAGCAAAGTTCTCGCAGCCTGATGTCTCCCAGGAGCCCCCCCCAACCAAGGGGTATCTATTCATCTCAGTGGGCAGTTCAGTAAATATGTGTAAATTAAAGGAAACTGAAAGAGTAGCAGTATTTGGAATATTCTAAGCCTGTTTTCACGGTATCTGAACATTTAACTTGGTATTGAGAAGTCAACTCGGTATCTTTGATGAAGACCACTGCTGTCACTGAAGTTGCTCTAGCATTTCACAGTTGCCAAGGTGCAGACATAGGCTTCAATCACACGCCTCTCCAAATCACGATTTGTGTTCAGTCTTCTTTCATCTTCCCATTATATTGGCATTAAAGTATTTTTTTCCAATAGTTTTATAAACTTTTTTTCAGGAATTATTGTCTTTGACAGTGTAAATGTTAATCAGCTACACCATGTGACAATAAGAGCATTATGTCATGTGAAGATATTATCACAAGGCCAGGCTCTGAAGTCACTATTCGTATTTTCATATTTGAAAACTCAAAATTGGATGAGTTTGGAAGTACCCTAATTCAGGTCTAAGGGAAGCTGGTTATTGAATGGGAAGGTTTTTTCTTGACAGTGAAATTCAAGTGGAGTAGTTACTTGTGCATCAGCATTCCCTCATGTAATCTTCCTAACAATGTGATTTAAGAAGCATAATTCCACTTTTTCTTTCAACAAGGACACAGAGATGCAGATCTGTGTGAAGACCCTGACAGGCAAGACCACCACCCTTGAGGTGGAGCCCAGTGACGCCATAAAGAACGTCAAAGCCAAAATCCAAGACAAGGAGGGCATCCTGCCTGACCAGCAGCATCTGATTTTTATGGGCCAACAGTGGGAAGCTGGTAGAACTCTCAGACAACAACATCCAGAAAGAGTCCCCCCCTACACTTGGTGCTTCGCGTACAGACAGCATCGTCAGCCCTTCCCATAGCCACCTCACCCGGAAATAAAACTGCGACGAGATGATCAAGGGTCAGGCTGACCTACAACCTCCTCCTCCTTCCCCTGCAGGGTGGTCTCCAACTGGACCCCGTGGCTCTGGGAGCTCAAAACAAGTTTCCCTTTCCTGGAAAAGATGGAGGAGGAGGAGGAAGAGAAGAGGGAAGGGGAAGGGGAGGAAAGGAAGGGGAGGGAAGGGAGAGGGGGAGGGGGGAAAGCAGCAGCAGTAGCGTAATCCCCATCTGACAGGTAATGAAACTGAAACTCAGGGAGGTCAAAGAAACTGCCCAAGATAGCACAGTAAATAACGGAGTCAGGATCCCCATCTGCCTACCTCCAAAAGTCCTTTTCTTCTACTAGGGCCACATTCAACATTAGCTCCTCCACACACTTAACCTGCGGCCTTGCCCCATCCTGGGAGAATTGCCCACGTGGCTCTTTGGACTCCCACAGTTTTCTGTATGAGCTTCTTCCACAGTACCTATAATTCCTCACTGCAGTTTTTGTTTATGCGTCTGATAGACTGCAAGGTACCTGAAGCCAGGTGTCTTGCCCTGTTCATCTTTGTGTTCCTGGCACTTACCCCCAGAACTGTCACAGGGGCACATTTATTGCAAGATAATATTATTGCCCAATAAACAAATATAAAGATATTCAAATGCTCACATAAAGAAACGCAAATTAAAGCAACAGTGAAATTTCATTTTTTTAGTTACCAGCGTGGTCAATAAGAGAACATTCTGTGTTTTCTAGGATGGAGGAAAAACAAGGACTCATATTGTGTTGAATGGTGTTAAAACAGTACAATTTTGAACAGCTTTTTGGTAATATCCACCAAAAGTTTAAGTGTACACTCCTTTTCTAGACATTTGTCCTTCAAATGTACCCACGAAAGGGAACAAATATAAGTGTACAAGAATGTGTATCATGGTATTGTTTGTGATGGGAAAAAAATGAAAACTTGCTTAATTGTCCTGAATAGGAAACTTTAAATGGTGTGATACATTCATATGTCAGAATACCATATATCTGAATAAGGGGCAGCCCAACTGCTTAAAAAAAAGGAAGACCTATGTGTACTAAAATAGAAAGACATCCACATGTGTGGAAGTACCTAAAAAGGTATACAAGAAACTGGATACAGCTTCATTTTATATTTATCGATATGCAAATGATATTACAAGTCATGTATATTTTATAATAATTATGCAAAACTACATGGAATTCAATGAATGACATTATTTTTTAAAGTCTGTAAAGTGTCTGGCTCAGGAAATGTCTATTCCTTGCCCCAATCACCTATAACTTTTTAAGAGGCAGTGTGGTAACTTGAAGAGTTTTGTTGCCAGATCACTGCTTAAAATGAAGTTATAAAAATTACACCTAACCTATCAGCTCCTTACTTCATCATCTACAGAAAATTCCACCTACCTCATAGGACATTGAGGGCGTCAATAAATAATAAGCATGAAACATATAACAGCACCTGGCACATAGCAGGCCCCTAATCGTTAGATTCCCCATCCTCTTTTCTCCCACAGACAGTCACTTCAACATTTATGACCCTTCTCCCCATGGGTGGAAACTTGGACACTGAAAAAAGGAAAGAAAATTTCACTAGTTAATTTTGCTACTTAGAGTAGACTACAGAAAAGATGTGAAGCTCAATGAAGGAGGGCGAAGAAACAAGTTATAAGGAGCTTCTGGGGTTCAAAAATTTCCTATTTATGGCAAGACAAGAAAAATTTAAACATAAAAATTCTTCTCTGCCCTTTGCCCTTCCCTCTCCCCTGCATTGTACATTGTGTGTCTACATTATGCATCGACCAAACCTTCCCCCATCAGCAGGAATACCTGCTCAACCATAAACAGCAACAACCTCTTAGCATTAACAAGACAACTCCTTAAAGGATAACATTCCTTCTTGATCTTGTAAAGGGTCACACAACCCACCACGAGGATGCTTAAATCTGGATTATGTGAACTGTCAATAATATGTCATTTAATGTACAGCCTTCTGTCTCAAAAAACTTTTATAAACTGCCTTGACTTCTAACGGGTGGAACAGTTCTCAGAGCTTTCTGAGTTGCTCTTTCTGGGGTATAATCCTCAAATTTGGCTTGAATAAAAATTTCCAATTCTTTTTAGGTCGACTGACTAGTTTTTTGTCAAGTGGATTTCAGTGTTTCCACAGTGACAATGGTCCTGTTTGCTTTCTAGCTGAGAAAATTAAGGGTAGCAAATCATTCTAATTTAGGGTGACCAACTCGCCCTTGCTTGAGCACTGAGGTCCCATATGCGGGGAAGCCCTTTAAATCCCAGGCAAACCGGGACAACTGGTCACCCTATAACTGTGCCGATTTGCCTGATCCTCCCTAGGCTCCTCTCCCCGGTAACCCAGCTTCCCCTGGGCTAATTCTGGCTCTTCTCCCCAGGTGCTTTTCCCAGGAGAATGCAGGCCTGGCCCATTTAGACCCCACCGAGTCGGGCAGCTTTTCCCCGCCAGGAAGGCAAGCTTTTCTGCAGTCCCACAGAGTGTGCAGGGCCTCATTTGCATGTCAGTGCCCTTTCAGTTTGCCTTGATTTTGCTGTTTGGCTGGTCGAGGAGTTCTGAGAACTAACAGAAAGGTTTGTGTTGCTGGTGAATGCATGCTATTCACTTTGCTTTGCTATCTGTCACCTTGAATGATGAGGTTAGACAAACAATCCCTTGAACTGGTTAAAGGAAAACTAACCCTGCCCAAACAAGGCAGATTTGGATCTTCTCATCCCGGGGCTAATGATAAAGAGACTGGACCTTGGCCTGTGTATCCCAAATCCAGTGCCTATTGAGAAATTGAAAGTGAATTCACTTTTCCTTAAAAGTGGCCACCAAATTAAACGGAGAAAAGGCTTTGTTGAGGTCGACGTTTATTTTTTAGCTCCATCACCAGCCTCGCTATCCTGCTTTCCGACTGTCCAGATCAGCGACCTGAAAGTGCCTCGCTCCACAGCTGGGCTCCGGCGTCGCTCTTCTGGCTGAATGCAGGCCTGCGCATTACCCCCTTCCAAACAGCAGTCAGCATTCAGAAAAGACAATTGGCTCTTTGAAAATCCACCGGGAAGCTAGCATCCCCGTGCCTCCAGCAGGGAGAAAGGAAGTGGAGAGAGAGAGGAGGGCAACTTTTCGGCTATTAAAACATCTATCACACAGTCTTTTTGCTATAATGGGCATCTCCCGGGAATGTCAAGCAGCCCAAGCGAAGGGTACAAACAACTCCTGCCCATTCAGGATCCTTGCAGCATCTCTAAAAACTCTTTGGCTCTCGCACTCCAAACCTCAGCTGGGTGGAAACGAAGTGTCCCGTGCATCCACGTTCATGACTCTCAGTCCTTTCTGTGTTGACTAGGAATTTTCTCTGCTGCCCTGCAAGAATGGGGCTTTACTTAAAGATAACTGCATCACGTTAAGCAGACAGTCTGTCATTACTTAGTGGCCACAGAATACTGCGGATGCAGTCCTTTTGTTTTTATCAGAGGGGTTGTCAGGATCTGTAATTCACACATCATTAACCGCTTCATTAAGACAGCAGCCTGTGGGCCCTAAACTTGCAGCAGTTTGAAGTCCATACAAGTAAACACTCCTTGTCTGAGCCAAAGAGGTAGCCCCCCACCTCCCCGACCCATGGGAGTGTCTCAAGAAGTGCTGTCTTGTAGGAAAAAAGCTTTTTTCTAATTCTGGAGCATAAATGTGTAAAACATATCCCCTTAAAACTGATTTGAGTTAAAAGCATTACTTTGCAATGAGCTGCGCAATCCCACATCATCCATCAGAACTAAGCCATCACAGGCAGTAATGTGTAGTTACTTAAGCATTTTCATATGCCATAGCCTTTTTACGGAATAAAAAGCAAGACCATGAAACACACAGAAGGGAAAACATCCAAAAATTTGTACATGGCGCATGACATTGGTACTCCTCTAACACGGATTTTTCTAAGCATCGTTTATATAAACAATGGAGCCAAATCCTATTTTCTTTCATAACGCGCATTTTCTCAGCAATAGTCTGCAGATCTTGAAATGCAATATGGGCGCTCTGGTTTCCCAGTGAAATCATATGGCTGGTCTGTTTCCTCAAAATAAATGTACCATATGGAACCAGCCCCAGATCAACCTGAAAAATAGCTGAAGACCTCTTTGGACCAACACAGCCGATGTGTAAGACCAGTGTTTTCCAACTCAGCCCTGAAGGATTCTTCGGATCCTTTCCCTTTGGTTCTATATAGTGGGCTTCCTCTGAAATTTTGTTTGAAGAAAGGATTCTGTGACTAAAATAAGTTGGAAACACTGTGATTGGACTTTAATTTTTTGACCTCATCAAAACTTTCCTCTCCTTATTACCATTTTCCCCGGAGCTCTGCTAAATATCTGGCTAAGTAATCTACACTACAATAGAGCTAACACCACGGGGTTAAAACAATGTGTTTATGCTTTCTGGATAGCATTTGCATTTTCACTGAAGTCTCCAACCTCCTATCCAAGAAGAGTTTTAAGTACGAACTCCAGGCTCATCAGCCCATGGCAAGGCTACTTGGCAGAATATTTTTGCCATAGGAAAGGGGTATGGAAGAGGCCTGCCCAGTGCTTAAAATCATACCAACTTATCAGTTGCTTAAGCAATAATTCTCCAGGTGAGGTGCCCAGACCAGACACATCAGCACCACTTGGGAATCTGGTAGAAACGCAAATTCTCAGGCCCCGCCCCAGACTCACTAAATCAGAAATTCTGAGATTGGGGCCCAGTGACCTGTGTCTTAACCAGCCCTGTAGGTGATTTTCATGCATGCGCAAGTTTGAGAACCACTGACCTACCAGTGTTGTAAGTTGGATTTTCTAAAAACAGGGCCTGAGATGGAGATTCTTTTGAGACCGATGTTAAGAACATGCTCTCAGGAGAAATTTTCAAGAAAGGGTGGAGCAAGATAAGGAAGGGGAAGGAGTCAGGCAAGCAGGTGGGCTCGGGGAAAGTCTTGTTTTGGCCAGATTCACAGGAAGAGGGCTCTGGAGCACAAGCCACACAACAGTTATCGCCCCTTAAGGCAAGGAGCCAAACTTTGTTTTAGCCTTTCCTTAGTCACTGACTGTGGGGAAAAGGAGGCCTCCCATCAGCTGAGGGTAGTTCTCTGGGGGAAGGGGAAGCTGGTTGTCATTAGCAGCTAATAGTCACAGTGGCTGGGGGATGGGGGGTCTGGGTGAGACACCAAACGTTTACTACTATTACTACTACCACCACCACTACTACTACCATCACTACTATTACTACTACCACTATTACTACGACTACTATCACCACCACGAATGTACAAAGTCAGCTTCAGACAGAGACAAGCTCTATTACCATCATCATGGATCAACTGCATAAGAACTCCTACTCACTACAGACCCTCAGTACCCCATACAATATGGAGCACACAAATACAAAGCAAGGAAGATCTTCAACTCCAGGCTAGCCCTGAATAGCCACCAGAAAACTCATCCACTTCAGTCATCCTTGAGTAATATGAATACTGGAATAAAGGTGGTGAGAACATGAAGGCAGAAGCCTCTAGGATATGTCAGAGAATCAACGGTTCCGTACCACGTGGGTTTGGATGCCCCACACCTACTCCTCCCTTCGTAAAGAAGTGTACCCTGATTTCCCTTGGGAGACTTACTCCTTCCCTGTTTTGTGCTGGTCTTGGTGAAGCTGCAGATTGGTCCTGTTCTGCTAGACAAGGTGTGATGTGGCCCAGTCTGGGTTGACTGGCCAGTCATTGCATCAGAGTGACAGGACTGACCATGTTCAGAGCACATTCTTAGCAGTGACTGAATCTTGAAGAAACACTTTATCAGTTCCTGCTATCAAGGCCTCCGTATGGCCTTCCTGAGTGAGACTACTTTTAATTCCTTTACATCTTTCCAGCTCCATATTCTGCCAATAAATTCTCTTTTCCTTAAGTGGGTCAGTCTTGGTTTTTGTTGCTTGCAACCAAAGAACCCTGAATGACACTCATTCTCAAATTCCTTGAGCTTGAAGGCCCATTTTAAAATATGTTTTGGTTTCTGTACAGTTATTCAAGCTTGTTCCTGTTTGTATTCCTGCATAACAAACCACTCCAAAAATTGGTGGTATGAAATAGCCACTTTACTAAGTTCACAGATTCTATGGGTCAGGACATAGCAGGGATGGTTTGCCTCTGGTCCAAAATGTCTGGAACCTCAGCTCAGAAGATTCAAATACCAGGGTGGGTTGAGGGGTATAGGGGTGTCACTCAAGAGTTGGAGGCTGGAATCATCTAGAGGTATCTTCTCTTACGTGTCAGGTGTCTGAACTTGAGTGGCTTAGAGGATTAATTCAGTGGGGTTGTCGACTTGAGCACCTACATACGGCTTTTGCATGGGGCCAGGGCTTCCTCACAGCATGGCAGCCTCAAGGTATTGAAACTTCTTACACTGTGGCTCAGGGCTCCAAAGCATATATGGCAACAAAATGAAAAATGATTGCGAAAAGGCAACTTTATAAACGCAGTTCCATTTTTAAAGAAATTTCTACAATTTTGTTTTAATAGCATATACATGCATTTAAAATAGGACATACGTATGTGACATTATTCTTCCTACTAATAATATTTAGGGTCACGTGGATTTATGGGACTTATGGACCCCTTTGCAATAACCTCTGCTCCCCCTACCCAACCTCTAGAGGTATGTGGCTCTCAGATCAAGAGTAACTGCTATGCAGGATTTATTCACCTTTGGGATCTTTTAAATAAGAAATGAGCTAAAATTTGGATGCCCCTTTTCATTGCTCCAGTGTTACAAGCTATAGTAATCACACCAGAAAGCAGAGTTTGTAATCACCGTTCTCCTGTTAACGCTTTCTAGCTTCCCACTGAAGCACAAGTTTTGCTTTTTAGTGTTTTTAATAGACCTTTATTGGAGTATGACTGCTTCACAATACTGTGTTAGTTTCTGTTGTACACCAGAGTGAATCAGCCATATGCATACATGTGTCCCCATATCCCCTCCCTCTTGAGCCTCCCACCCACCCTCCCTATCCCACTGCTCTAGGTCATCACAAAGCACTGAGCTGATCTCCCTGTGCTATGCTGCTGCTTCCCACCAGCCTACTGTTTTACATTCGGTAGTATATATATGTCAATGCTACTCTCACTTTGCCCCAGCTTCCCCCTCCCATCCCATGTCCTCAAGTTCATTCTCTGTGTCTTCCTCTTTATTCCTGCCCTGCAACTAGGTTCAGCAGTACCTTTTTTTTTTTTTTAGATTCCATACATATGTGTTAGCATACAGTATTTGTTTTTCTCTGTCTGACTTACTTCACTCTGTATGACAGACTATAGGTCCATCTACCTCACCACAAATAACTCAACTGTGTTTCTTTTCATGGCTGAGTAATATTCCATTGTATATATGTGCCACATCTTCTTTATCCATTCATCTGTCAGTGGACATTTAGGTTGGTTCCATGTCCTGACTATCGTAAATAGTGCTGAAATGAACATTGTGGTACACGTCTCTTTTTGAACTATGGTTTTCTCAGGGTATATGCCCAGTAATGGGATTGCTGGGTCATATGGTAGTTCTATTTTTACTTTTTTAAGGAACCTCCATACTGTTCTCCATAGTGGTTGTATCAATTTACATTCCCACCAACAGTGCAGGAGGGTTCCCTTTTCACCACACCCTTTCCAGCATTTATTGTTTCTAGATTTTCTGATAATGGCCATTCTGATTGGAATAAGGTGATACCTCATTGTAGTTTGATTTGCATTTCTCTAATAATTAGAGATGCTGAGCATCTTTTTATGTGCCTCTTGGCCATCTGTATGTCTTCCGTGGTAAAATGTCTATTTAGGCCTTCCACGCATTTTTTAACTGGATTGTTTGTTTTTTTGATATTGAGCTCCATGAGCTGTTTGTATATTTTGGAGATTAGTCCTTTGTTTGTTTGGTTCATTTGAAAATATTTTCTCCCATTCTGAGGGTTTTCTTTTTGTCTTGTTTATTGTTTCCTTTGCTGTACAGAAGCCTTTAAATTTAATTAAGTCCCATTTGTTTATTTTTGTTTTTATTTCCATTACTCTAAGAGGTGTGTCAAAAAAGATCTTGCTAGGGGCTTCCCTGGTGGCACAGTGGTTGAGAGTCTGCCTGCCGATGCTGGGGACGTGGGTTCGTGCCCTGGTCCGGGAGGATCCCACATGCCGCGGAGCAGCTGGGCCCGTGAGCCATGGCCGCTGAGCCTGCGCATCCCGAGCCTGTGCTCTGCAACGGGAGAGGCCACAACAGTGAGAGGCCCGCGTACCGCAAAAAAAAAAAAAAGATCTTGCTGTGGTTTATGTCAAATAGTGTTTTTTTCTATGTTTTCCTCTAAGAGTTTTATGGCATCTGGTCTTATTTTTAAGTCTTTAATCCATTTGGAGTTTATTTTTGTGGATGGTGTTAGGCAGTGTTCTAATTTCATTCTTTTACATGTAGCTGTCCAGTTTTCCCAGCAACACTTATTGAAGAGGCTGCCTTCCCTCCATTGTATATTTTGTCATAAATTAGGTGCCCATAGGTGTGTGGGTTTATCTCTGAGCATTCTATCCTGTACCATTGATCTATATTTGTTTTTGTGCCAGTACCATACTGTCTTGATTACTGTAGCTTTGTGGTATAGTTTGAAGTTGGGGAGCCTGATTGCTCCAGCTCCGTTTTTCTTTCTCAAGATTGCTTCGGCTATTCGGGGTCTTTTGTGTTTCCATACAAATTGTAAAAATTTTTGTTCTAATTCTGTGAAGAATGCCATTGGTAGTTTGATAGGAATTGCACTGAATCTGTAGATTGCTTTGGGTAGTACAGTCATTTTCACAATATTGATTCTTCCAATCCAAGAACATGGTACATTTCTCCATTTGTCTGTCATGTTTGATTTCTTTCATCAGTGTTTTATAGTTTTCTGAGTACAAGTCTTTCGCCTCCTTAGGCAGGTTTATTCCTAGGTATTTTATTCTTTTTGTTGCAGTGGTAAATGGGATTGTTTCCTGAATTTCTCTTTCTGATTTTTCATTGTTGGTGTATAGGAATGCCAGAGATTTCTGTGCATTAATTTTGTATCCTGCAACCTTACCAAATTCATTGATTAGTTCTAGTAATTTCCTGGTGGCATCTTTAGGATTTTCTATGTATAGTATCATGTCATTGGCAAACAGTGACAGTTTTGCTTCTTTTCCAATCTGTATTCCTTTCATTTCTTTTTCTTCTCTGATTACTGTGGCTAGTACTTCCAAAACTATGTTGAATAAGAGTGGCGAGAGTGAACATCCTTGTCTTGCTCCTGATCTTAGTGGAAATGCTTTCGGTTTTTCACCACTGAGTATAATGCTTGCTGTGGGTTTGTCATATATGGCCTTTATTATGTTGAGGCAGGTTCCCTCTATGCGCATTTTCTGGAGAGATTTTTATCATAAATGGGCATTGGATTTTGTCAAAAGTTTTTTCTGCATCTATTGAGATGATCATATGGTTTTTATTTCTTAATTTGCTAATGTGGTATATCACACTGATTGATTTGCATATATTGAAGAATCCTTGCATACCTGGGATAAATCCCACTTGGTCATGGTGTATGATACTTTTAATGTACTGTAAGATTATGTTTGCTAGTATTTTGTTCAGGATTTTTGCATCTATGTTCATCAGTGATAGTGGTCTATAATTTTCTTTTTTTGTGATAGCTTTTGGTAGCAGGATGATGGTGGCTTTGTAGGATGAATTTGGGAGTGTTTCTCCCTCTATTTTGGAAGAGGTTGAGAAGGATTGGAGTTAGCTCTTCTCTAAATGTTTGAGAGAATTCGCCTGTGAAGCCATCTGGTCCTGCACTTTGGTTTGTTGGAGGATTTTTCATTATGGTCTCAATTTCATTACTTGTGATAGGTCAGTTTATGTTTTCTAATTCTTCCTGGTTCAGTCGTGGAAAATGGTACCTTTCCAAGAATTTGTCCATTTCTTTGTGGTTGTCCATTTTATTGGCATATAGTTGTTTGTATTAGTCTCTTATAATCCTTTGTATTTCTGCAGTGTCAGTTGTGATTTCTCCTTTCTCATTTTTAATTTTATTGATTAGTGTCCTCTCCCTTTTTTTCTTGATGAGTCTGGCTACAGGTTTATCAATTTTATCTTCTTAAAGAACCAGCTTTTAGTTTTATTGATCTTTGCTATTGTTTTCTTCATTTGTATTTTATTTATTTATGCTCTGATCTTCATGATTTCTTTCCTTCTATTGACTTTGGGTATTCTTTGTTCTTCTTTCTCTACTTGTTTTAAGTGTAGGGTTAGATTGTTTGAGACTTTTCTTGTTTCTTGAGATAAAACTGTATTGCTATAAACTTCCCTCTTAGAACTGCTTATGCTGAGCCCATAGGTTTTGGGTCATCGTGTTTTCACTGTCATTTGTTTCTATGTATTTTTTTATTTCTTCTTTGATTTCTTCAGTGATCTCTTGGTTATTTAGTTTAGCTTCCATGTATTTGTGTTTTTTTTACAGTTTTTTTTTTCCTGTAATTGATTTCCAATCTCATAGCATTGTGGTCAGAAAAGGTGCTTGATATGATTTCAATTTTCTTAAAATCTCCGTGGCTTGATTTGTGACCCAAGATGTGATCCCAGAGAATGTTCCATGTGCACTTGAGAAGAAAGTGTATTTTGCCACTTTTGGGTGGAATGTTCTATGAATATCAATTAGATCTATCTGTTCTATGGTGTCATTTTAGGCCTGTGTTTCCTTATTTACTTTCTGTTTGGATGATCTGTCCATTGGTGTAAGTGGGGTGTTAAAGTCCCCTACTATTATTGTGTTACTGTCAACTTCTCCTTTCATGGTTGTTAGCATTTGCGTTATTTATTGAGGTGCTCCTATGTTGGATGTGTAAGCATTTATGCTTGTTATATCTCTTCTTGGTTTGATCCCTTGATCATTATGTAGTGTCCCTCCTTATCAGTTGTAACAGTCTTTATTTTAAAGTCTATTTTATCTGATACGAGTATTGCTACTCCAGCTTTCTTTAGATTTCCATTTGCACGGAATATCTTTTTCCATCCCCTCACTTTCAGTCTGTATGTGTCCCTAGGTCCGAAGTGGGTCTCTTATAGACAGCATATATATGGGTCTTATTTTTGTATCCATTCAGCCAGTCTGTGTCCTTTGGTTGGGGCATTTAATCCATTTACATTCAAGGTGATTATTGATATGTATGTTCCTATTACCATTTTCTTAATTGTTTTGGGTTTGTTTTTGTAGGTCTTTTCCTTCTCTTGTATTTCCTGCCTAAAGAAGTTCCTTTAGCATTTGTTGTAAAGCTGGTTTGGTGGTGCTGAATTCTCTCAGCTTTTGCCTGTCTGAAAAGCTTTTGACTTTGTTGAATCTGAATGAGATCCTTGCTCATTCTGGAAGGGTAATCTTGGTTGTAGGTTTTTCTCTTTCATCACTTTAGGTATCTCCTGCCACTCCCTTCTGGCCTGCAGAGTTTCTGCTGAAAACTCAGCTGATAACCTCATAGAGACTCCTTTGTATGTTATTTTTTGTTTTTCCCTTGTTGCTTTTAATATTTTTTCTTTGAATTTAATTTTTGTTAGTTGATTAATATGTGTCTTGGTGTGTTTTTCCTAGGGTTTATCCTGTATGGGACTCTCTGTGCTTCCTGGACTTGGGAGACTATTTCCTTTCCCATGTTAGGGAAGTTTTCAACTATAATCTCTTCAAATATTTTCTCAGACCCTTTCTTTTTCTCTTCTTCTTCTGGGACATCTATATTCAAATGCTGGTGCGTTTAGTGTTGTCCCAGAGGTCTCTGAGGTTGTCTTCAATTCTTTTCATTCTTTTTTCTTTATTCTGCTCCACAGCAGTTATTTCCTCCATTTTGTCTTCCAGCTCACTTATTCGTTCAGATTCTGCCTCAGTTATTCTGTTATTGATTCCTTCTAGCTTATTTTTCATTTCAGTAATTGTGTTGTTCATCTCTGTTTGTTTTTTAGTTCTTCTAGATCTTTGTTAAACATTTCTTATATTTTCTCAATCCGTGCCTCCATTCTATTTCCAAGATTCTGGATCATCTTTACTATCATTACTCTGAATTGTTTTTCAAGCACATTGCCTATTTCCTCTTCATTTATTTGGTCTTGTAGGTTTTTACCTTGCTCCTTCGCCTGTGACATATTTTTTTGTCATCTTTTTCTTTTTTTTTTTAATGAGTGGGATTGTGTTCCTGTCTTACTGGTTGTTTGGCCTGAGGTGAGGCACAAGTTTTTATCCCAGTGCGGCACATAAGCCCAGGCTCTTCTCTGCCAAATAGAATTGTGCGTGGCAAAATGGCTACTTCTGTAATTACGATAATGAGATTAATTTCCATCTTGAATGAAATTTGAATTTAATGCATCTGAGTGAAGAAAACCCAATCAGATAAATTGGAATCCACGTTGGAATTAATTTTTCAGAATGACCTTCCAGCCTTCAGAAATGCTATTGGAGTTAACCCCACCACATTTCTCTGCTCAATCTTTTATTGAGATTGAATCCAAGTGACTCACTAGAGTTCAGGTTGAGTTTTCTGGGCAGTTTACTCCATCTCTCTGACATTCTCCCACCCTTCTATTTCTCACTGCCTTTCAGGCTTTCATCCTTGAATTTGGCTGTTTTGGAGACACTCACCTTTTACCCAAAGATCACAAATAAAGATATGGGAACAAATTCTGGTCACATTTCAACAGGTTTTGCTTTGTCACTGTTATAGTCACTCTAGTCTAGAAAGGAGATATAAGGAAAACAGTATAGAATGCTTTATGGAACGAGCTGCACACAAAAAAAGCTGAATAAAATGGATGATGTTATATTGCACACTTTGACATTAACCTAAGAGTGCCAGGAAGAGCTTGATTGATGATATGTTGAAGATCCACTTGGATTGTGCTGGGCTCATTCATTTTAGTTTTGTTGACAATTTGAACACCATATTTGTTAGCATAAAGTCAGTCACTGGGTAAATGTACTGTCAGCAGTGACACTGTACAGTCTTTTGAGGTGAGATGAAAACACTTCTCTCAATAATTTTTAAAGTCAATAAATCTAAATTAAAAAATTTTCAAACCCTCCCCTTCAGCTCCTATTGGCATGTGTAGATGACTGAGACAGTTATAATCTTCTCTTTATGTATTTATTGATTTTTTTGATCATTCTTTTTATACAGAAGGTTCTTTTTTTTTAATTTTATTTACTTTTTTATACAGCAGGTTCTTATTAGTCATCAATTTTATACACATCAGTGTATACATGTCAATCCCAATTGCCCAATTCAGGACACCACCATCCCCACCCACCCATGGCTTTCCCTCCTTGGTGTCCATACGTTTGTTCTCTACATCTTTGTCTCAACTTCTGCCCTATAAACCGGTTCATCTGTACCATTTTTCTAGGTTCCACATACATGCGTTAATATACGATGTTTGTTTTTCTTTCTGACTTACTTCACTCTGTACAGTCTCTAGATCCATCCAAGTCTCAACAAATGACCCAATTTCGTTCCTTTTTATGGCTGAGTAATACTCCATTGTATATATGTACCACATCTTCTTTATCCATTTGTCTGTCAATGGGCATTTAGGTTGCTTCCATGACCTAGCTATTGTAAATAGTGCTGCAATGAACATTGGGGTGCATGTGTCTCTTTGAATTGTGGTTTTCTCTGGGTATATGCCCAGTAGTGGGATTGCTGGATCATATGGTAATTCTATTTTTAGTTGTTTTTTTTTTTTTGTGGTACACAGGCCTCTCACTGTTGTGGCCTCTCCCATTGCGGAGCACAGGCTCCGGATGCGCAGGCTCAGGGGCCATGGCTCATGGGCCCAGCCGCTCCGTGGCATGTGGGATCTTCCTGGACCGGGGCACGAACATGTGTCCCCTGCATTGGCAGGCGGACTCTCAACCACTGCGCCACCAGGGAAGCCCCAATTTTTTTTTTTCTGCTGTTGGAACATTTTAAATCACAGTTTCAATTTCATTACTTGTGATTGGTCTGTTCACATTTTCTATTTCTTCCTGGTTCGGTCTTGGAAGGTTATACCTTTCTAAGAATTTGTTCATTTCTTCCAGGTTTTACATTTTATTGGCATAGAGTTGCTTGTAGTAGTCTCTTAGGATGCTTTGTATTTCAGCAGTGTCTGTTGTAGCTTCACCTTTTTCATTTCTAATTTTATTGATTTGAGTCCTCTCCCTCTTTTTCTTGATGAGTCTGGCTAATGGTTTATCAATTTTGTTTATCTTCTCAAAGAACCAGCTTTTAGTTTTATTGATCTTTGCTATTGTTTTCTTTGTTTCTATTTCATTTATTTCTGCTCTGATCTTTATGATTTCTTTCCTTCTGCTAACTTTGGGTTTTGTTTGTTTCTCTTTCTCTAGTTCCTTTAGGTGTAAGGTTAGATTATTTATTTGAGACTCTTCTTGTTATAGCTATACAAGGTAGGCTTGTATAGCTATAAACTTCCCTCTTAGAACTGCTTTTGCTGCACCCCATAGGTGTTGGATTGTCATATTTTCATTGTCATTTGTCTCTAAGTATTTTTTGACTTCCTCTTTGATTTCTTCAGTGATCTCTTGGTTATTTAGTAACGTAGTGTTTAGCTTCCATGTGTTTGTGTTTTTATGTTTTTTCCCCTATAATTCATTTCTAACCTCATAGCATTGTGGTCAGAAAAGATGCTTGATATGATTTCAATTTTCGTAAATTTACTGAGGCTTGATTTGTGACCCAAGATGTGATCTATCCTGGAGAATCTTCCGTGCACACTTTAGAAGAAAGTGTAGTCTGCTGTTTTTGGATGGAATATCCTATAAATATCAATTAAATCTATCTGGTCTATTGGGTCATTTAAAGCTTCTGTTTCCTTATTTATTTTCATTTTGGATGATCTGTCCATTGGTGTAAGTGAGGTGTTAAAGACCCCCACTATTATTGTGTTACTGTCGATTTCCTCTTTTACAGCTGTTAGCAGTTGCCTTATGCATTGAGGTGTTCCTATGTTGGGTGCATATATAATTCTTATATCTTCTTCTTGGATTGATCCCTTGATCATTATGTAGTCTCCTTCCTTGTCTCTTGTAACATTCTTTATTTTAAAGTCTATTTTATCTGATATGAGTATTGCTACTCCAGCTTTCTTTTGATTTCCATTTGCATGGAATATCTTTTTCCATCCCCTCACTTTCAGTTTGTATGCATCCCTAGGTCTGAAGTGGGTCTCTTGTAGAGAGCATATATATGGGTCTTGTTTTTGTATCCATTCAGCAAGCTTATGTCTTTTGTTGGAGCATTTAATCCATTCATGTTTAAGGTAATTATCGATATGTATGTTCCTATGACCATTTTCTTAATTGCTTTAGGTTTGGTTTTGTAGTTCCTTTTCTTTTCTTGTGTTTCCCATTTAGAGAAGTTCCTTTAGCATTTGTTGTAGAGCTGGTTTGGTAGTGCTGAATTCTCTTAGCTTTTGCTTGTCTGTAAAGCTTTTGATTTCTCCATCGAATCTGAATGAGATCCTTTCCAGGTAGGGTAATCTTTGTTGTAGGTTCTTCCCTTTCATCATTTTAAGTATATCATGCCACTCCCTTCTGACCTGTACAGTTTCTGCTGAGAAATCAGCTGGTAACCTTATGGGAGTTCCCTTGTATGTTATTTGTTGTTTTTCCCTTGCTGCTTCCAATAATATTTCTTTGTCTTTAATTTTTGCTAATTTGATTACTATGTGTCTCGCAGTGTTTCTCCTTGGGTTTATCCTGTATGGGACTCACTGTGCTTCCTGGGCTTGGGTGGCTATTTCCTTTCCCATGTTAGGTAAGTTTTAGACTATAATCTCTTCAAATATTTTCTTGGGTCCTTTCTCTCTCTCTTCTCCTTCTGGGACCCCTATAATGTGAATGTTGTTGCTTTTAATGTTGTCCCAGAGGTCTCTTAGGCTGTCTTCATTTCTTTTCATTTTTTTTCTTTATTCTGTTCCGCAGCAGTGAATTCCACCATTCTGTCTTCCAGGTCACTTATCCGTTCTTCTGCCTCAGTAATTTTGCTATTGCTTCCTTCTAGTGTAGTTTTCATTTCAGTTATTGTATTGTTCATCTCTGTTTGTTTGTTCTTTAATTCTTCTAGGTCTTTGTTAAACATTTCTTGCATCTTCTCGATCTTTGCCTCCATTGTTTTTCCGAGGTCCTGGATCATCTTCACTATCATTATTCTGAATTCTTTTTCTGGAAGGTTGCCTATCTCCACTTCATTTAGTTGTTTTTCTGGGGTTTTATCTTGTTCCTTCATCTGGTACATAGCCCTCTGCCTTTTCATCTTGTCTATCTTTCTGTGAATGTGGTTTTTGTTCCACAGGCTGCAGGATTGCAGTTCTTCTTGCTTCTGCTCTCTGTCCTCTGGTGGATGAGGCTACCTCTCTTTCTCTTTATTTGCTTTGTGGCTGGTCAATGTTATCATGGTCTTTATTCATGGTCTGAATATTTCTTTTAAAATCTAGTGATTTCTTGGCAGGGTGCAGGGGAGGTCTCTACTCAGGGGGAAAAAAATCTCTTGTGACAATAAAATGCAGATAACTGCTTCACTTTGACTCTTTTATATACAGGTCACAAATTTTTATACAGCCTAGCTATAATTCATCAAAATATTCAGGCTGAAAAATTGCAACTGGTGCAAAGATATCATTAACTTTCGTTTACAAACAATGGCTGTGTTGCCTTCTCCCTGAATCACCTCAAGTCATTCTATTTTATTTTCATGAGTTGGCCTTTCATCTTCCACGGATACATTTCTGTTATGCAACATCTAACAAGAGGAGATTACTGAAAGTCTCCTTATTTTTCTTTTAAAGAGCATCCTGGATGATTACTGTATTTGCTCATCAGAAAATGGAGTATGAGAACATTCTAATATTTGCCTCTCTAAGGGCCTCATAAAAAGAGATTGAGCTATTCTCCAACCCCCCTACCTGACCCCCAAACACTCCTATCACTACCACACACATACAATCTTGCCACTATCCTCAGTCTTAACCTAGAAATATTCCTAGAAGGAAGAGATTTAATTAAGCCTAGTGACATTAGTTATGTGGCTCTTTGCCTGGGAGGAGTAGCCAGGGAGCATGTTAATTCTGATTTCTGATATAATACTGATTCAGCCATATTAATGTTGTGAACCAAAGCTTGGGCAGTTTTTCAGAGTGTAAAAAATGTGACTTGATATCCCTAAATATCAGCTAGCAGCTCTGGGCTTAACTGCTGACGCTTTGATGCTTGTACTGAATATCTAGTTATGTTGATTCTTAAGTATTTTTCAAGATACTCAGCAATTGCACAAAGATAATTGTGAAAAATCAAGGAAGTATTCCAAAACTATATGGAATAATAAAATATAACATCTGTCTTGTACCAAAAAGGTAGAGATTACCTGAGCTAAGTTTGCAAATTTCAAAGAAGATTTATAGATCTTGAAACTTCAAAGATTTATTCTTTCAGTAGGGCCACTTTTATACTTGATGTAATATAACTTTACAGAGACTATAAGAAACAGAAAGCAGAAAATAGGAATACTTCCATCATTTTCCTGTGTGTTAGTTTTACTCCCTAACAAGCGAGCTCCTTGGCATCTGGAAGTTTGAATTTTAATATATATTTTTACGACATATAAACTGTTTTGCTCAGTGTTATATTTAAAATGAGTTCTCCAAAAGAAGTTCTTGTATGAGTGGATCCCGATTCTGACGCTTCTGAGACCAGATGACACTTAAACCTTTTCCTGCTTCTTTGCCTTCTTTATCTAATTTCAAATTCTTTAAAACTCAGCAGAGACAGCCCTGTGTAGAATGAATCTAGCAATATTTTCAACCGATGCACACAGAACAATTTCAATGACCTGGGAAAATGCTCATTAAATAATGTTATTCAATGATAACACAATGCGAAACTATTTCCTGACAAATCTGTTCATTTGCAAACCAGTCCAATTTTCCACCCCCTTGTTACTGCCCCATCAAACCTAGAGAAACAGCTTAGAGCTCTGCTTGCTGATGGATCATCAATGATTGGCCCAAGGTTAGAATCTGATCTAAGGGAGTCAATTATATTCTCTCTCTCACTGGAATATTTTTTTCTACTTCCTTTCTAAAAGTTTTAAAATGTACATACCACTTAGTATGTAAATCTGCATTCATTTTAGTGTACAATTCTATAAATTTTGACAAATGCAAAGAGCCATGTCACTACCACCATAATCAGGATATGGAACATTTTCATCATCCCCACTGACCCTAAAAAATTCTCTTACACTACCTCTTGGTAGCCAAATAGCGTCACCACTAACTCCCGGCAATCATGGATATGTTCTTCATTCCTATAATTTTGCCTTTCTGAGAATACTACATAAATGGAATCATGTAGTATGTCACCTTTTGAATCTGGCTTTTTTACTTAGCTTAATGCATTCTAGATTCATTCCTCTTGTTGCACATATAAACAAGTATACTTTTATTACTAAGTAAGTAGTATTCCACTGTATGCATATACCACAATTTGCTTATGCATTCCCAGTTGAGGGACATTTGGATTGTTTCCAGTTTGAAGAAATTATGAATAAAGCTGCTATAAAAATTTTTTATAAGTTTTTTTCATTTCACTTGGGTAAACAGGTAGAACGAGAATTTCTACTTCATATGGGAAATATATATTTAACTTTATGAGAAACTGACAAACTATTTTCCAAAATAGCTGTACCATTTTGCATTCCAGTGGCAACATATGAAAGTTCCAGTTGCTCTAAATCTTTGCCAGTTTTTTTTTAAACCATTCTAATAGGTACATAATGATATATCTCACTGTGGTTTTGATTTATGTTTCTCTAATAATTAATAATGCTGAGCAGCTTTTCATGTGTTTGTCATCTGTATGAATTGTTTGGTAAAGTATCTTCAAAACTTTGCCCATATTTTAATTAGGTTGTTGGTTTTCTTATTATTCAGTTATAAGAATTTTTTATATATTCTCAGTACAAGTGTTTGTAGGTATGTGTTTTGCAAATATTTTCTCCCAGTGTGTGGCTTGTCTTTTCATTCTCTTAACAGTGTCTTGCACAGCAGACATTTTTAATATTGATGAAGTCCCAATTTATCAATTTGTTTTCTTTTATGGATTAGGTATGCTTTTGGTGTCATGCCTAAAAAGTCTGCCTAACCCAAGATCACAAAGATTTTATCGTATGGTTTTTTCTAAAAGTTTCATAGTTTTATATTTTACCTTTAGATCTATGATCCATTTCTAGTTACTTAATGTTAAAAGCGTCTCATTGGAATTTGAGCTCAGAGGCCCAGAATGAAGTCATCAGTTGATGAAAGACTTCTAAATAAATGGCTTTGATAAAGATTTGGGGATGGCTGCCATGCTGTACCAAGTACAAGCTTAATAAGCAAAGAGAAGCAAGAATGAGAGAGATCAGGTGATCTCTGAGCAGTGATAAGTGTAAATTAGGATCTTGAATTTCCCATTCTATTTCCCCTGGGGCCTGTCTGAAATCCTTCAATTATCCCTTACCCCCATTGCCTGAGTTAGCCTCAGGGGGTTTCTGATCCTTGCCAACAAATGAACTTTGACAGGAACAGCCCTATACCCAGTGTGATGATTTCAATTGAGTGTGTGTGTTTGCACATTTAAGTAATTTTAAATAACACAACTTGAATATGTAGAGAAAGTATGTAATTTCTTTCTTCTGTCTACAGATGCTCTGTTCCTCCTCTCTAGCACCCAGATGTCGTTGGTTAAGAAAACATTAACTACATTAACTGTCAGATTTAACATTTAGTTTGATCTTATAAATCAAACTCCTTCTTAAAGTGTTATTGGATAAAATGTTAATCTTTCAAATATCCTCCTACTCCCTCTGCTTCTCTGCAGAAAGTAGAAGTGGTTGTAAGAATATGGGGGAGGGGGAGGCTCACTGACCTCAGGGCAGAAGGGTTAAGGCATGTTCTTCCAGCTCCTTGGCCTTCCTTGCCTCTGGAGCAATGACCTCACCACCTGGATGCTACTAGCGCCAATGCCATCATAGCATCTATCTGCAGCTGGTGAAGCTGGTCACTGGTCTCTCAAAGCTTAGACAAGCCTGGCAATCTAGATCCCTCTCAGGTCTTACAATTCTCACCAAGCCCCAAGGTTGAGCTCTCAACCTTGTGTGACAGAGACAGCCTGCCATCACTGTGGTAAGCCCATTTGACAGTCTCCACAGTCATGCTGAATTACTTCTGCTTTGCCATACGGGAACCAAGGACAGCTCCCAAGAGATGTACTTCAGGACCCCTTTCTGCCTGAGCAGGCTGTCTGGGCACGGCGGTAATTTTGCTGTGACTTCACCTCTGATCTGCGGTAGCCAGCCTGGTAGCCTCCTCCCACACCCTCAGCAGACATCAGAAGGCAGGGGTGGGCAAGAACTCTGCTGCTGTGAGCCTCACTTTTCTAACCCACCTCAGGGCATCTGACCTCTCCCCTACTTCTCTTTCCTTCTTTCCCCTAAACAATCTGGGGATGGAAGAGAGTCATGGTCTTATGGTCTGGCCCTCCATTAGGCAATTCTTCTGATCTAGCTGATTAAGTGTGGACTTGGATATACTCAAGTAAGGAGACAAAGGATTTAGACACTTCTTTCTCAAAGCAATACCCTGGTTTTCAAGACTACTGACTTGCTGCAAATCCTATTTTTGAAGATCAGAAGTTGAGTACTATCTCATTTCTTCCTGTCTGCTTTCATGGTAGATGGATAGGCAGATACCTCGGACAGAGTTAAGACTAAGGTCAAGTGCTTAGAAAGACAAAAGAAACCACATCAAACCATTTTAGACTATTATCACCACCACATCCCTCTTTCAGACTACACACACACACACACACACACACACACACACACACACACACACACACACGAGTCTAAACAAACTGGTCCTTCTTATTCCCAACTTAAAGCCCATCTCAGCACAGACTTCTATCCAAAACTACACATCCACTCCCACAAAGGCCTTGAAATGATTTGTCTTTATTGACAGTATCTTGAAAGGGAGACAAAAGGAGAATTGATTATATTCCATGACATATAAGAAAACATCCTCAATTTTTTTTCAGGGCCCTACCTCCCAAGTGTCGGCATGATAACTACTGCCCCGTTATCTCCCTTCTTCCTCACATTTCAGCCAGTGCTACGTTGTTTCGGGCCCTCTTCTCACTTTTACCCCCCTCAACTTTTTCTCACTCTCAGACCCCCCACTCTGGGTTCCAGACTGCTTACAGCGTAACTCAGTGTCCTCCCTCATGTAAATGCATACAGCTGCCCTTGGCTCCTCCCCATTCTCTCCTCCCACTAACCCGATTAGCACATTGAGGCCAGGAGCCAAACGTGGAATCATCTTTGATTCCATCAGGAAGGACAGAAAGCCCACACTGACATGTTAAAATATCTGCCCGGCCATGCGCGTGTGCCCGTACACACACACACATACACAGGACTGAATACATACATAGAAAATTCCTAAGGAAAACAAATCAAAATGTTGACTGTGCTCCTCTTTGGATGGAAGGATTATAGTTGATTATTTTCTCCTTTATACTTTTTGGAATTTTCAGAAAATTCAATGATGTGCATTGATTTCTTCCATACTTAAAAAAAATCACAGTTAAGATTTTTAAAACTTGGCTGAAATCTTACTTGCTTCAAGAAATGTGGTCTATTAACCTCCCCCACCTGAATCCCTAGTAATTAATTTTTTGATTAAACATTTAACTATTTATTGATCACTACTATATGGCAGTCTCTGTGCTAGGTGTGTGGATACAATACAATGCCCCAAAAGTCCAATACACAGAGAGGATATGTAAGCCATATTTATGGCAAGGTACCAACAATACAGAATGGACACAGGCCAAAGTGCTGGAGCGGGTCTAGAGGCCTCTATCCTGCCTTTAGTTGCTGACTCTGAGGGGACATCTAGGGTGGAAGGGACACCCTGAGGTCATTCACCAACTAAATGGGAGTATTTTCAGTATTTTATCACACTTGTTCATATGTAATTTAGTCCTAGTCTCAAATTATTAAAAACAAATATGCACACACACATATATGTATACATATAATGTATTGATGTCTTCTAATCCTAAATATAAATATGCATGCACACATACACACATATGTTTTCTAACTCTAATTCAGATTTTTCTGTTTTATTTCTATTCCCCATAGTGCCTTGCATAAGTGCTACACATGATAGACATTCAATAAACCCATGTTGACCCCTTGAATCCACTGCCAGGTACTAGCTGGTCCAGACAAGGTATAAAAACAATGTTTCTCAATGTGTAAGACTCATCCTAGTGAAGGTGTGTAAGATGAAATAGTTCACAAACACGGCATTAAATAACACTTAACTCATAGTGATAAAGTTATTCTATTTTCAATTCTTTCTCAACCCTTCCAAAGAAATTGAGGGAAAAGTTTTATTTTGGCAGCAGAGTACCCTTCTCACCTCCCTAAGACTAACATCTCCTTTTTAAGAAAAAGAGACCAGGCTTCAAGCTCGGATCCTTTTCAGCCTTGAGAGTCTGAAAACTGTTTTGTCTTCACAGTTTTTGTGTTAAGTCTTCTGTTTTTGGCATGTGATATCCTGTTTCCTTTTTATAAGAGATTTAGGTGAATAAAAAGGTAAGTCAGCAGCTTTTTTTTTTTTTTTTTTTTTTTAAGGTTTAGCAAATTTTGGAAAGGTGGATCCACAAATGACTCAATTGTGGGAAACTCTGCTCTAAAAGCCACTCCTGCTAAAATTCTTTATCTCCAAACCCTGGTGATTGCCTTTGGCCTGGAGTTGTGAACACAATCAGTGGCTCAAAAGTGGGCAAATTAGCACTAGTCCTAGGGGGGAGGTGGGGACCAGAAAGGAGATGGTCTGGATGCTGAGCCTGAAGATAAAACCACCTGAGCTTCAGAAACACACAGTCCTCCATGAATCACCTCCAGTACCAAGACAAGCCTCCCACACCCTTGCCTCACAGATGGTCTTTGTGCAGCTTGCTTCAGATCATTACCCTGTTTTCTCCCAAGAAAAGACACTCAGTGGAAGGGGCAGGTCATACGATTCATTCTAGACCCAACAGCATCAAAAGACTTGGACCTCACTTTTCCTAAACGTGATTCAACCTATCCAAGCTCGGCGTTATTTCTCTTTATCTTTGAGCTATGCAGAAAACAGAGACGACAGCCACAATTTGCTCTTAAATGTTAGCAGAAACTAATCTAAATTCCTAATCTTAGGAATTCCAGGAGAAATCAAACCAGTGAAATTATATGATGCACTGCCAGGAATGTACCTAAGAAATAATTATAATGAAATTCCCTTATTATCTGTTAATATTAATTGCCAGGCACTCTATCACCATGGGGATAAGCAAGTGACCCTGATCTTTCAATTCTTACGTGCTAAGATAAAACAACAGATCCCTATCTGGGCAGAAGCAGGCTCTTATTTTTGTGATAAACAAAATGGTGCATTGGTTAAGTCCTATTATCATTTGATAAAGATCCAGGAGAGACTGATGGTCGAGGGCAGAATTCCAAGAGATTTCTTCTAAACAGAATTGTTAGGAGAAAAAAAAATAACAGATATGGAGTGAAAGATTGTTCCAAACATTACTAATGACATCTACAAGAGAACAGGGTTAGGTCAAGAAGTAGAGGAAGAGGATTATGGCAGGAAGGTTAGGAATGAAGACATCTAGGCTGATTGTTGTCAGGTCAAGATTATAGGAGCCAAGACACAATACCATAAATCACTTAAACAATCACACAAGTTGATTCTTTAACATTTTGATTATCTAATAACTATGTTCAGATGTATCGAAATTGGTACAGACTTAATTCTTCAAAGCAACCTCTTAGATTTTACATTAAAGATTCCAGGTAGGGACTTCCCTGGTGGCGCAGTGGTTAAGAATCCGCCTGCCGATGCACGGGACACAGGTTCGAGCCCTGGTCCGGGAAGATCCCACATGCTGCGGAGCAACTAAGCCTGTGCACCGCAACTGCTGAGCCTGCATTCTAGAGCTCGCGAGCCATAACTACTGAAGCCCGCGCACCTAGAGCCCCTGCTGCAACAAGAGAAGCCACCACCATGAGAAGCCCGTGCACCACAACGAAGACCCAATGCAGCCAAAAAAAAAAAAAAATTTTAAAAGACTCTAGGTGTTCTCTAAGAATAAGGCCAGCAGAACCCATGGTCGGAATCCTGTCTGGCCTTCCAAAGTCCTGACAGGTAATCCCACTGACATTGACAAAATAGCCAAAGCAGAAGGGGACTGCCACCAGCTGCTTTGACATTTTGCATTTTATATTTTCAAAAAAACACTGTGTACTCACGACTTCTGGAAAATATATTCACATACCACATGTGAATATGTTAGGAATCAATCAAAATCTTGGGCAATGGAAAATTCCTTTGTTACTAATAAAGCTTCATTACAATAAATTTTAATTCAGATTGACTGCACTCAAATATCACTCATATTATAAAATAAAGTACTTATTAATAGTAAAAAACACAACAGTTAAATCGGCAGTTGCTTATATAACATAACAAGTATGTCCCAAAGTCCTATATTTTGAAATTCCTCTTCAGTAAAAAGTCAAAATCACACATACCAGAGTCTCATGCCCCCAAGATCTGATTTAGCAACTACTACTTAATGAGTCCTAGATTTTCATAAAATTTATGATAAAAGAATTTTACATTAATATCTAAGGCAAACTATGCAACCAGGCAACAGACGTAGATACCTACACATACCCATGATTATGACCAACCAAGGCTAAGTCTCGGTCTTTTCAAAATATATTTGTAGACACAGTAAAAGCCATGTCGATGTGTTCAGCTTTCACAATTGTTGATTTCACAGCAAGAAGTTACCTTGAAGATCACGTTGCCTGAGGAAGCCGAAACCCAATACTAGCCGGACCTGGGTTCAAACATCCCAGCTCGCGTGACTAAGTGACTGAGCCGAGCTCTTGGATTTTCTGAGATGCCACAGGAAACAGCACAGCTAACTGTACCCACCTTATTGCGCTCTTTGGAGGAGCAGACGAGGGACACTCTGTCAAGCCCGCAGCAGCGCCTGGAACGGAGGACGGGCTCAATAAACGTGGGCTGCCGTCATCAGTCTCATCAACAGCAGCTGCATGATCCTAAATGAGGTAACCCAGGACCTGACCAAGATCAAACAGCTAGTAAGTGGGAGAGTTAGGGCTTGAATCAGGTTTCCTGAATTTTCATCCCGTGCTATTGCCACTTAACCACAGCTGCCCCTGATGTTTCATCCAGTTAAAGATCACGTTTGTAAGAGATTGATGAACGTGGTCACGCAGTTTCTGCTCAGCTGCATTTCAACTTTGCAGTGAAGCCCCAGGAACTGCGTGTGATGTGAGATGAAATCACATTGCAACGGGGTCTTTAAGCCAGTTAGAGAAATTCCTCTTGTGTTCCATTAGTTTAATTATGACACAGTTAAACAGACTCTGAGAAATTTCAAACCTGGGAACATGTGCCCACAGAGACACCCAGGCCCTGGCAGTGGTTCTTAATTGCATTCCTCAGTCAGGTGTCAAGCAGAGCTCAGGCACCAGCACACAAGCCAGTTTTGTTTAGAATACCTCAAAAAGCCAGCCAAGTGGCAAATGTGGACATCTGTGCTAGACTGTGGCTGTCCTGTTTTTTCAGTCTAATCTGTCAAGATAACCATTTCCCCATTCTCTTAAACAAACACAGACTTCCTTGTTTAAACACCATAACAGTTCTAACAGAACACACAGCTTTTAATCATTCTGCGTTAAGTACACTGGCAAGAGTCTGAGAAAAGAATCAAAACATCTTAAACGTAAACTGGCTGATTCTGCTGCTTTGCAAATCCCAAGAAACAGGAGAGAGAAACCTGGAATCCTAGGTAAAGGAATATAGCATTGTAGATGAAACTGGAGTGAGTTTTTAAATTATCATTGAATTAGAAAATGCCATGGGGAGTAACCCAGTTCAGCTTCTAAAGAAGAAAAAGAAAGAAAAAGAAATTGGGTCCTGGTTTGTTTGTTTTCTTCCCGCTGCAAAATGATTTAAGTTTAGCAAATTTAAGTCCACTGCTTCAATTGTTTTGTATTATTTATAAAAGCAACAATAATGCCTGAACTGAGAGCTGTGCTTGGGAAAGCTATTTAAACGGGAGCAAGGTTGCTTCACCACTCGTTTAACTCCCTCTTGAAAGCCCTTTAGTATAAAGCTGTCACAGCATGGTGCATATTCTTTTTCATTGATGAGGTGTTCTGGGTCACTTCCTAATATTTGAGAATAGACATGGAAGGGTTAGGGGAGAGACTTTCACAGTGGAACAAGCAGGAATATTGACAACGCGGAAGTTCAGTTTGTGCTTCTTCAGCCTCACGACTCTTGATTTCACTTGCAAAATATCCAAATGCTCTCTGAAATGTGAAGAAGTTAATACTTACGTAAAACCCTGATATGTTTTCTACTTTTTTTTTTAAGAGAAAAATCGTGGTTAAATAATACCAACTCTATATTGTCCATGCTTGAGCCTGGTGAATGTAAAAGCTTGGAGATCTGACCGACTTGGGTTCACATTCTGGTTCAATGACTCAGTCGTGAGACTTTAGACAAGTTAATACCCCTTTCTGAGCCTTAGTTTCTTTATCTGTGAAATGGGGATAAAAACAGCTTATTCACAGAGTATCTGTGAAGAGGAGTTATATTTGCAATGGTAAGTGCCTCATAAAGTTAGCAATAATTAAGTAAAATGTAATTAGAAAATGTTCTAACATAAAATTCAAGTGAATAGAGTTTACATATAACATATGGGTTATCAACTTGACAAAACGAGAAAATAATTTATCGTCGAAATACCAAACCCATTTAAGAGAGATAATGCTGTGTCAATCACGCATATAATTCCTTATGGAGAAAGGAGTCAGAATTTACACAGTTGTCATAGTCATCCCAACACAGCTGGCTGGGCCACATTCCCTGGACACAGGTAGGACCCCAGTCTATAGGCTCTTGCATGTGGTCTCCTCCTTGAAGACAGTGGTCCAACCCACAGAAGGCTGGAGGACACTAGTAGGGTGGGGTCGGCTGACCATTCAAATCTTCCACTTGAATGACGAAGTCATTCTTGTAAGGCAGCTATGCTCACCCTTATACCACCAAGGCGAGAGCAGTAGCAGCAAAGACCAACAGAAGCTGACTGACCATTATTTGACCTCAATGGAAAAATTCAGGAGCTGGGAGCAACAGAGGCCTGTGCCGAGGAGACAAGGAAACCAAGCCACAGAGCTGAAAATTCTTGTTGAGCAGTAGCAGCAAAGACCAACAGAAGCTGACTGACCATTATTTGACCTCAATGGAAAAATTCAGGAGCTGGGAGCAACAGAGGCCTGTGCCGAGGAGACAAGGAAACCAAGCCACAGAGCTGAAAATTCTTGTTCTCCAGGACACCTAACTGTGTGGTAAATGAGATTATTTCTAATCATTCTTTATTTTCTTATGAATCCTCACAATCAATACCCTAATTGAAGTAACCTGAATATATATTGGTTACTTTTCAACCTGAAAGAGCTAAACAGCATCATTTTATCTTTGATGATTCAGGAGGAACTTACGGATCTCAAAACACTGGAGGGTCAGGATTATTCACATCAGTTACCATAAGAGCATAGATGTCTAGCTACTTCCTCTTGAGATTTATATCTGTATTCTGATGGCTGCTACTAAATAGTGGGTAACACTCATGAGGGCAGGGTCTCTTGAGCTCAGTGTAATACTTTAATTAAACAAATATTTATTAATACTCTATGTGTACTAGATGTCTACTGTATAAAAACACATTGCTAAATATTATTAATTAATAAATGAATACGAAGTTTTCCTCTCCTCAAAAATATTACAACTTAATGGGATTTGACAAGTTCATAAGCACTGACTATGAGAGAGAATATGATAAATGCTTTAAGAGTGAGAAGTAAAACTTTTACCACAGTCCAGGTAACTATGTGAGGTGATGGATGTGTGAATTAGCGTCAATGTGGTAATCATTTCACCATGCATATGACTATCAAATCATCACATTGTATACCTTAAATATATACGAATTTTTTTTTTTTGCGGTACGCGGGCCTCTCACTCTCGTGGCCTCTCCCGTTGCGGAGCACAGGCTCCGGATGCGCAGGCCCAGCAGCCACGGCTCACGGGCCCAGCCACTCCGCGGCATGTGGGATCTTCCCGGACCGGGGAACGAACCCGTGTCCCCTGCATCAGCAGGCGGACTCTCAACCACTGCGCCACCAGGGAAGCCCGATATATACAATTTTTATTGGTCAATTATAGCACAATAAAGCTGGGGTTGGTGGGGGGGAACTGCAAAAATACAGCTCAATAGGTGAAGTAAATCATTGTTTGAAATAAATTCTGAAAAGCAACAACGACAACAAAAGTTTGACCATGATCCAGAGTTGGAAGAAATTACAGGCATTTGGAAGAAGAAGTCTGCCCAGGAATCAGGGAAGATCGTGGTGGGGCTTGACTCTCAACATCTTGAAATCCCAGTAGAATTTCAGCGGGAGGATGAAGCAGGGGGAGGAGGAGGGGGAGGGGGAGGGGGAGGGAGCCAGACAGAACGTGAGCAAGGACAGTGGAGAATATTTGGGGATCACGTCAGTATCACTGATTGACTGGCGTCTAGAGAATTTGTAGTAAAATATAAGGATGGAAGGAAGTTTGGAGCCAGGGAATGAAGGCCTTGAAATGTCACAATAAAGAACTCAGAATTTACTTTGTAAGTAATGGAGTCTAGAGAGGTTTTTGAGCCGGGAATGATATAATCAGCTGAGTTGAAGTCTGACACATGCTTCCACACTTGAATACCTTTTCTATAAAAATATGACTTTATCAAAATATCTTTATGACTAAAATAGCACATACTTATAAAATGTGAAAAAGCAGTAGAAACACAATAAAGACTAAGAATTTAAATAGTATAACATCGACGTATAATGTGGTCTCCAATTTGCCTTATCAGTGAAAGACATCAATTTTCTCTCCTAATACTCACTTGATGCTGATTCCTGCAACCAATATTCTTCTCTTCACAGAGCATGGAACCAACTAGTACTATTTGTCTCTTTCCTGCAGCTACAGCATAGAGTAGACATAAAGAGTGTGAGACAGACTGCACCAAAACTGGAACTTTCATCCGTAATTCCTGTAGTATAAATTGGCACTGCCTGGGGAAGGGAGGGATGAGGACTCTGGGGTTGGCAGGTGCAAACTATTACATATAGAATGGATGGACAACAAGGTCCTACTGTACAGCACAGGGAACCATAGTCAATATCCTGTAGTAAACCATAATGGAAAAGAATATGAAAGAGAATGTATATACATGCATAACTGAGTCATTGTGCTATGCAGCTGAAATTAACACAACACTGTAGATCAACTCCACTTCCATAAAAAACAAATGATAAAAAATAAAAAAATAAGAATAAATTGGCACAGCCCCTTTGGAGATCAATTTGGCATGTGTATTAAGAGCTATAGAGTTCATATCCACTGATCCAGTATACCCCCTCTGGGTCTCTAGTCCAAGGACGTTTTAAAAAATGAGAAAGTTTTAGGAATTGGTAGTATTATTATAGAGTTACACATATATGTGAAAGGAAATAAACAAATTTTTTAAAAAATAGGAGGAATCCTTAAATGATGGACCATCTCCTTCATGAACTATTATACAGCTATTTTAAATCATAATGATGAAGGAGACTGTAGGAACATGCAACAATGTTTCTGTGCTAAGTGTAAAAAAATTAGACCCAACACATGCACCATGATTATAAACTATGTAAAAAAATAATCATATAGAAGAGATTGGATGACAATAGATAAAAAACAATGATACCAATTTGTGTTGGGATAATTTTATGAAAGGAAATGGGTTTTTCCTCTATTCTGTCTTCCAAAATGCTGTCATGTTGTTATAATTAACAAAGAGTAAAGGAAAAAAAAAAGATTAAAAACAGAGCTGTAGAAGGAAGCTAGCAGTGCCTTTAAGATAAGATGTGAAGAAAGCAGCAAGTGGCCTTGAGTGGCTTCTTTCCTGGCAGACCCCATGGGGGCACAGAGTGCTGTGCAGGTTCCCGGGAGACCCGAGGCTGCCAAAGTCACATAGCATAGGGTGAAAAGTGGGTTCCACGAGGACTTTGTCCTCTTTGGTTCCTGTATGATGGAGCATTAAAAAGAAGATCGGGAAAGGGAAAAAGGAGGTATGTGTGACATTTCATTGAGCTGTAGTTCTAATATACAGATCATCAAACAACGCCCTCTATATTCTCTTTTCAAATGCTTATATAGAGTATGGTTTCCTTCTTTTTCCTCCCTTGGGAATGAGAATTAGGACGTTCAGAAATAGAACACCTTGAATAAGGTCACTGTTTACCAGCTGATCTTAGCACCATACATTTAGAAATAGAGCTACTTCATTCTCCTCTTAAGTAAACCAGTAAAAACAAAATGTTTTCTGGTCACAACTGAGACCGAGATAAAGACCTTCCTGAACGTCTTGTGTGGCAGCATAGAATGTGTATTTAATTGTTGGCTACAAATAGCCAACGTTTTATCTCTACATTTCTCAGAACAATCTTATCTATAGAATTATTCATAATTCTACAAAACGTACAGCAACCAAAAGAATAAAAAAAATAGAGCACCACCATATACAATGAGGCAAGTTAAATTCTTACAAGGATTTAAATATTATTCAATAATTTATGTGCTGCTTGGATTAAAACAGTTTTAAAGGGAAAAACTGATTCAAAGGCAATTAGTACTGTTAAATAAAAGCTTTGCTTTTCAGGACTTTCATTATTTACAAGATATTTTTATCATTAATTTAAATTAGACAACATTTAACTAGCTTGCTACCACGTATGTTGTATAAGACAGAAACCAGTGTTTTTCTCTGCACCCATTTTTACGTGGAACCTCTTCCCATTGGTAGGTGGCTGCTCTGATCTGGCCCTGGGTGCTGGAGTTATTTTGGGGGTGTGCAAACATCTTTAGCCCTGCTCCTCCTGACTGTTGGGAGGGAGATACACAGAAAATGCAGAGTCTTGGCAGTATTTCACACTTCATTCCAAGGAGAAGGCAAAGGTTAAGAATGAAGAAAATGAAGCAGACAACCATGTGTGGCTTGCTGTTCTGCAGAGACGGATTCCCTGACACAAACAGAAGAAAGGCCCATGAATGAGATCGTGTCAACTTCCTCTGCTTACATAGTAATGCTGGCCTCCTTTCCTTTCAGAAAAACAAGTCATCCGTGCACCCGAGTTCAGGGCTGCATTGTCAAATGTTTCCGAAGTCCCAGTGACAGCACAGTGACACAGGTCCAAGGGAAAGGGCCAAGCCAGCTTTTGGGAGCCTGGTCTGAGGGTCCTACAAGAATACACAGAGTCCACTCTGCATGTCAGTGAAATCTGAACCTCACATCGTCTAATAGTCAATAAACCTCTGGAAACGTGCTGAGTGAGCGGCTTGATTTGGGAAGCAGAGAACTTTTTCAAGAATCTCAAGATAGTGTTTGGCTGGCTTTGGGGCTTAGTGATACATTTTTAAATGTTCAAGGGGAATGATTCTGGGTTTGGGCAATGCCACTATTCACAGCGAATGAGACTCAGTCAAATCATTTCACAGATGAACTCTAAGTCAGAAAGAGTTTTCTAAATTATATTTTAATCCATGGATTAGTACACTTGATTTCTTTTATGATTTTTTTTCTCATAAATTATTTTTGCTCTCCAGAAGCGATTCTAATTAGGGAATATGCCATCAATTCCCAGAGTAGGTATTAACTCATGGTAGATGGAAAGGCTCAAGATCATAATATTTTATAAATGAATGAGGTTCCTATAATCCGGATCTGACATTACCCAATTGTTTTATGGGAAAATCAGCCTCTAAGTTACCGAACATTAAACAATGAGTAATATGTTGCTATGGAAACTCTATATGAAAATCAGATGTGTATAAATGTCTTCATTTTGATTTTTTTTTGGTTGTTGTTGCATATGTGAATTTTTTTTTAAGTCTCTTTGAAAAGACCCCTAGCTGGATGGCAGACCATTAGCCATCTCTGCCGATGGCAGAAGGTATTGATAAGGTATTATTCCAGCAACGTTCTCCCACCTCAAAGTCAGGTCCTCAGGAGGTCAGGTATCTCTATGGACTGTTAGTGGTATTCTTGAGGATTTCAGAAACAAAGATATCTCACTCCAGGTAATTTGACAACACACACTGCTTGTCCGGCTAGCGGCCCCCCAAAGAGCCAAATTCCCAGAGTAGCTGATCTTTCCTGGTCCTGATTCTTGGCATCGCACACAGATGGCCAGCGTAGCTCATCACTAACGGGCTCCTTTCTAGACAGAATATCTGAGCACTTCTGCTCCCATCAGTTGTCCTGTATACCAACCAAGAGTAACCTGTGTTTGCTCGTTAACCAGTTTATACAAGTTGCCCTTGTTATTATGATTATGTCATTTATTTACTAGTTAAAACACACTGATAAAATAAAAGTGCCCGAAGAAAGAGATTTGTACTTTCTTTGAGGGTTTTTTTTGTTGTTTTGTTTAATGTCCTCAAATTAGGTGTAGGTGAAAAAATTGTAAATGACTGGTGGGATAATATAATAATTTAGGAAGATTTTGTTTTCAGATTTCTTCAAAAATGTAAGTTCCTTTTCCTCAAAACAAAAAACAAAGAAAACATGCAGTTGAGACACTCATGCAGAAAAGATTATGCAGGACATGAATCACTGGCCCAGAAAAGTGTCAGATTAATGCACATTTATATGCTATAAGTTAAAACAAAATGTTTAAAGTATGTGTCCATCACCACTCATGACTCCCTGTTTTAACTGGTGTTCGTTTTACAAACCCACGAGCTACCAATCCCTGATGATTTCGAATAGGAGGATCTCTACTGTAGTATACAGAGAAATATTCTGTACTATATAGGTTTCTCCTGTAGTATATAGAGTGCCCTGGAGGAGAGAACCAAGAATCAGAGACATGATTCAGGAAGTTATTTTAGTAAACACAAGAAGGAATGAGAACCTGAACTATGGTGATGACAAAAAAGTAAGAGATGTATATAAGAGAAACTGCAGAGTAGAAGTAACAAAGTCCTGACCATTTAGGAGAAATTAACGAGACTCCAAGGTTTGAGCACAAGTGGTAGGTCACACTTGGAAAGACACAGGGGGACTGGAAAAAGAAGCTGGTGTAGGGGGAGGACAGGAGTTTAGGTTTCAGATTTATTAAGATGAAGACAGACAAAGACATCTAGGTGGAGTTACCTGAAGGTCATTAGGAGGTGGTTAGAAATATAGGAGAAACATTTCTATTTCACTAACAGAAATACAGGTTTGGAAGTGGTAATGTAGACAGTAGCAGTTAAAGTTCTGAAGACGGAAGAAAAGACAAAAGAGAACAGTGACCTGAGGGGGGAAAAATGATCTAAGTTTGAGGGCAAAAGGAGGGAGAAGAGCCACAAAAGAGACAGAATAGTTCAAAAAACAAAGATAAGATTACAGCGGGACAAGTCTCAGACTCCCAAGGGAGGAAAAAGTTGGGGACGTTGGCAGACGTCAAGGACAGATGCTTCAGAGAAATGCCATTTCAATCTATCAATCACCAGGCCCCGCTCAAGGAAGTACTCTCATTGGAAAGGTGAGGGTTTCGACTGAGATTTCTACACAAGGATTCAAAACGTGAAGGACTGAGCTCCTGGTGAGGAAGAAGGGGCAAGGGCAATAGAGAGCTCAAGAAGTTTGACGGTGAAAAGGAGGGAGACAGCATTATGCATTAGGGGCTAAGATGGTTGAGAAGTTGAGATTTTTTTAGCTGATCGTGTTCATGTGAGAAGGGAGGGCAGCAGTAAAGACAGACGATAGAGGTGGCAGCATAAACCCGAGGGGAAGGGCCCCAAAGAGGTGCAAAGGGAGGAGGGGAGTAAGAGAGCAAAAAAGGGCAAACTTGGCAAAAAGGAAAATGACCTTCTTTCTTAAAGACAGGAGTGAGGAAAGAGAGAGGGTGAGGAGAGGATGAAATTTGAAAATGAGGACTCACCAGAGAAAGAAAATCCCACAAAAACATTATTTTGGTTGGTTTTTTCTTTTAACCTGGAGAAACATTACACAGACAATCATGGCATCTGGTAGAACCAAGGGAAGACTGAATTAATTTCTGAATTTCTCTTCATGCTCTCCAGTCATGGCTGGATAGAACAGACACCTAAAGGACCGAGTCAGGGTCCTGGCATAGGTAACAGCACAGTCTTTTGGGGGAATCCACTTTTCTGAGTAATTCCTCCTTCTGATGCTTACAGCATCAGCATGAACCCTTCAGCACAGAGAATTTCTATAGCTGTGGTTGGTATTTCTAACTGAAGCCCCATCACATTACTTGAGTATTTGCTTCTCAAAAGCAAAGCCTTGTGAAGACAGGGATGACAATTCCCAGCTCCCCCTGTCAGAGGGGTTCACCCGCAGGCCTTCCCTACCTGTTCACAGCCTCTTAAAAAGGTGCCAGATTGAAACATGAAGAAGTTGGGCTGGCTTTTTCTTTCTAGAAACTTTGAACAGCTGAGGCATTGAGAAGTTAACGCGATAGGAATCAGCCTTTCCTGGTTATTTCTATCTTAGGCTAAAGCATTTCAATTGCACTGAGTAATCATGTACGAGGAGAGAGACATTCTCTGTCCGGTGAACATGAACGCTTGTACACACTAATCTTACTAACAGGTGGAAGGTAAATACCCTGTATGATTAGAAGGGAGGGCCTCCCAAATGCCTTGCTCTCCCAAGATACGTCCGCCATGAGGTTGCTCAACTCCTGGATAGATAGTCCCATTTCATTTCTGCTAATGAGGCCACTGTAGTTTTACAAGTCACCTTTGGGCTGAAAATAATCCCAAGGGAGGAGATAATCATTAACACTTTATACATTAGTGCGTCAAATCTGTCCGCCCGTCCAGAACAATGAAGGACAGAAAGGCAAGGGCGGCAAATGGTCTAGACTCCCGATCGGCCAAAGGGGAGTGCAAGCCTGGGCGGAAGCTTCTGTAGATGGAGAAGCCTGAGCAGCCAGCCTGGTCCCCTGGAGCAGGCACAGGAAAATAAGCGTGCAGGACAAGTGGGGGAACGCTTCCTCAACTTACCAAGGACCCCAAAGGCTTGTAGATGGGGCCCATTCCAGAAGAAACAAACTTAACAAGGTCATATGGGTTATAGCCCACCGTGCTGCTCCACAGGTGAAACTCCAGTCTGGTGACACCTTCCCCCCGACCCCTGCCAGCAGTCCGCTCTCTGTGTCTGTTCAGACAGGACCAAGTTGTAAGATAAAGGGGGTTAGAACACTAGGTAGACAATCAGACCAGATGATGCTTAAAATCTCTTCTATAATAATATCAAGATTCTGTGAGTCTATAAAATACTGCTGAATGTTGTCCAAAGCTCAGAATTTCAAAGGGGTTTGGTTAGATAAAGACTCCCTTACAATAAAGATTTTGTCTTTTTAAATAATGAATCCCAGCTCAATTTTTAACTTCATTTCTTGATGGATTTTGAGCGCAGAGAAGTCGGAAAGTTTGTAAATACATTTCATTTAGCGGTTGAGGAATCCTGGCTACTTCACGCACCACTTGATGTTATTTTGAGAGAGCAAAGGGAATGGGAAGGAAAAATCATGTTTAGTGTGCAACTATTAGGCACTTTGCAATTCATTATTTACTTCTCTTTAATACACATCCATTTTGTTTTGTTATCCCCACCTTATAGATGAGGGAATTGATGCCCCTTGAGGTTAAATAACTTGCCCAGGGACATAAAATCAAAGGGCACAGATTCAGGGTCTAACCAGAGTGTTTCTGATACCAAATCTCATGCTCCTTCTACTATGCCTATGGCCTATCTCATACTTTGAGTTAAATATAGACACTTCTTGATTGATTCCACCAAATCACCCATGTTCAGTGGAGAAAGTCCTAAGTTTTAAGCGTAGCTATAACCCAAGGACATTCTTGATCTGAGTACAGCCCTTGGTAAATAATCTTTTATCAAAGAAGGACATTTTTATGCCCATTCTATTCATAGTAAGAATTTCAATTGATTGAAATGGGGTAAATCCTTAAAGCATTTTAAGTAGCAAATATTGGAATACAGTACTGTGTGTTTTATAATATACGTTAAAGCAGATTTAAAAGCAAAAATACAATGGGGTCCTTAAAAAAAGAATTTGATACTCTAAAATATGACCAATACAATTAATCTTGCATATTCAAATAGGATGCTTAAAAAAACTTTAACTCTAGAATAGTTAGAATTCCTATTCATATCACCATTGCAGATGTTTTTTTTACCCCGGTGTTTAATTTAAATGTTTATGAAAGTAATAAATAGAGTCCCTTGAAATATGGTGACAGACTTGCTAGCAATTAGACATATGATCATATATGCTTTTTAAAAAAACCATATTCTCTGATCCAGAGCAAACTATGTAGGCTATGCCTTTCCTTAAATTAGAGTAAGTGAAAAACAAAAGTAGATTTTACCCCTACACAATTTGAAACTATTTATAAGAAATCCACAGAAAAAAGTTGAACTTCATGAAACTATTTGGCTATTCTCTTCATGAGGTTTGAATCCCACAAGCATGCTTCTCCAAATGTATGACTCTCCCTGCAAGAAGAATCAAGCAGAGGCTAATTATGAGTCATTTGAGGTTTTAATGGCTCCTCTGTAGGAACTGCTAAGAATAACAAGGCTCTGGCCTTTCTTTAGTTCTTGGATCACGTCCTACTCTGGAACTTCACAGACCATCAGTGCCTTGGACTGTGGCTATGGCATTCAGACTGGACCACCTAATGTACCACACTGGTGGTGTCCAGCTCTATCTAGCCTTTAATAAATAAGCTCAATATGCTGAAGTTTTAGATTAAGAAAGTGATAAAACACAGAATCCATCGACTTATTACCTCCTCCAAAATTTAAGGGACGGTACTGCTTTGCATGCTAAGCTACACCATCTATTAGCAGCACATATCATTATAACCCGGGTCCAGAGACTATGTAAGCATCTAGACCAGAGGAGGAGGGCAGCTTAGTACCAAGAGCTGTTGATTTCTTTTAGTTTATTAACCAACCTCTTCTGCAAAGATAGGTTCCAGGATGAATCCCAGAGTTGGGGAAATCATGCCAAACACTTCAAAATTCTGAACATACTTACTTCAAAGTAACTACTGCTGTCCTGTGACAATTTTTGACTTAATATCTTGGGAAATGCTTTTCCATGGATATATATTTGATTTTATAACAGACATCAATAGGGAAATGGGATTTGCTTTGCAGAAATTCACTTTATAGCCAAATCTGCCAGCATGCATCTATTTTATAAACTGAGAGCTGAATTTATTTATGTTCATATCTATCACCTCTATATCTGCTTACCTCTCTGGGGCTTCCTTCATGCAGAATCTGACAGGAGAAAATTGAGTAGAGAAGAATCTGGTTAATTCAACAAATATGATAGAACTTGTGGGGGAGTGCTCAATGTAACATTTGTAACCATCTCACAGAACCTGCCTGATAGACTGAGTCACTTAGTTGCCTCCCGGCTCCTAACCCTTTCCACCTAAAAAATAAAACTACCTAATGAAGAAAGTGCTATTCTCACTGTGTTATTCTCACCCCTATTTCACAGATTAGGAGACAAGGGCTCTGCGATGTTATTTGATTTCCACAAGATCACAAAGTTAACAAGTGTGGTGTGATGAGCTTAAAAGAAAAGTTCTTTCATGCCTTTTGATCCCAAATCCCTTTCTTTTTTTTTTTCCACTAAACCACACTGTCTTGTTTGCCCCGTCTGACGATACAGTGATCATTTTTCTTTTCTTTCTTGTGGTTCTATTTTTTTCCTACAGAATTTCTTTTCTCACTTCTTCACCCAACTGAACAAAACATAGTTTAATGAATTCCAAATCTTCAAAATCAAGGTATCTTTTCTATAATTGTCTCTGAATTTTCTGATTAGAAGTAAGATGCTGACCCAGCTTTATTTCAGGTCAGATCAGTCCTTGAGCCAAATTGCAGAACTCAGACTGTGTGTGTGGTGGGAGGCGGAGGGACCAGTCCAGACATCCAGGTGGAATCTTTACGTCGGACTCAGTACTGACACCTCCTTGTAAGGGGCAGGAAGGAGACCCCGAGCAGCAGAGTCATCTATTTGAGCCTCAGATTATTCACCTTCCTAACTAATCAATAATTGTTATAATTAAAATTGATAGCTGCAAATAACATGACAGAGGGCTGCTGCCAGAATACTGATTGCGTCTTTGGCTTCGAAAGATAGGCAGCAGCGTGGAACACTTATTTTCCAATTTGCTTTTAGCTGTGTGCAAATTGCTTTCGCTGTATCCAGCTGATTTAGACCTTGCCTGGAGGTGCACTAGATTAATTGGGAGACTCACATTCATTGCTTACAGAATGGACTCTGTAATGGGCGAAATTTGTTAGTGCCAGTTATAAAATAACTATATAGTGATGCTTTTAGCCGTCCTCTGTTACTCTTTCCATGAGAGGGGAGGGGAAACAATTAGAACCCGTCTGACGATTAAGATGGCGTTTTTACATAAGGACTAAAAGGCATGGAGCTACAGTCAATATTTTACACAAGTAAACATTAATGTGAATATGGCATTGATTTTTTCCAAAACCTGAGAAAGTACTTGAGTGTATGAAAGAATTTTTTTATCTTTATCTTTGTTGTGTCTGAACCTTAGATAAGAGAACCCACTTTGTTCAAACTACGAGCAGATTTTTCAAAATGCTCTCTCTCCTTACTTCACTGAGTTAAAGAGAGCAAGCACTCTTTCTTACTTATTGCCAAATGGAAGAAACAGGAAACATCCTGAGGCCCCAGTTGGGTGCCCTCCAGGTTGTCTGGTCTCTTCTGCTCTCGTCTTTGGGTCCCAGGGTACCACGAGGGCATTCCCAATGCCCAGTTCAAATATCAGACAAAGCTCAATGCACATGAGAGTCATTTTTGGCAGGAAGGCATTATTATTTTTTTTTTTTTCAGGAGCAAAACTTGGTAGGCCAAGAACATAATATAAACTATAATACCTGTTAGAAAAACAAAGAGTTATTTGTCTTCTTAGCCCTTAAAAAAGTATCTTATGTCACCAGACTTAAATATGCAAAACTGTCCCTTCCATTTTTTAAATGATGCTCGGTTTATTGCTATGCATACCAAATTGTACAGAGACCATTCTCACACATACTCCAAAACCATACATATCCATAGAGCAGAGATGTCAGCCAAGGCTGTCACCTAGGTGATGAAATCGCAGCTCAAACATTTATGTAAACAAACAAAGGAGTGGGGAACGGGTGTTTATTGGTTCAGATAAATGAAGAAGTACACAAGAAGGCTGCTTTAGACACCACTAGATTCAGGGGCTCAAAAAGGTATCACGACTGTTTCCCTCCATCCCCTGGCTCAACTTTATTTCACGTTAGCCGCACTTTCAGGAAAACCCTCACCACATGGAGGCCCCCGTTAGACTCAGATTTATATTCTATCTCTTCAGCAACACCACTGAAAAGAAAGTGCTTCTGTCCCAGTAGTTCCGGCAAATTGTCAGACCTAAATTTCACAGTGAGTCACCTGCTCACTCCTCAACCAATCACTGTGGCCAGGAGGGCAGAATATGCTCATCAGCCACACCCGAGCCCCGGGCTCCACCTGGAGAGCGCGTCCCCCAAAGGAACACTGAGGTAAAGTGACCCAAGGCGGGGAGATGGATGCCAGGCAGAAACAACAAATGGGGCTTCCCTGGTGGCGCAGTGGTTGAGAGTCCGCCTGCCGATGCAGGGGACACGGGCTCGTGCCCCGGTCCGGGAAGATCCCACATGCCGCGGAGCGGCTGGGCCCGTGAGCCATGGCCGCTGAGCCTGCGCGTCCGGAGCCTGTCGCTCCGCAACGGGAGAGGCCACAACAGTGAGAGGCCCGCGTACCGCAAAAACAACAACAACAACAAAAAGAAACAACAAATGACCACAACACTCAGAAACGAAGTGGTAGTGAACTATGAGTGTTTCTAGTAATACTTCTTAAATTTCATTCATTTATATCTTTGGGATCTAGTTAAAACTAAAAAAGATATTTCCGTCCAGAAAAACGTCTATGTGACCATGTCACGCAAAATGCTGCCTGCTATTTCAGGAGGATTCATGCATCCCCGGAGGCTAGCTGATAACATGGCAACAAGAATATCTTTCTGAGGTAACCGACACTGTGAGAAGTATCTGCATCTCACAGATAAGTCCAATTTTAGGTTTTCTTTTCCTTCCAAGTCTGTTGTTGTTTTTCTTTCCAAGCAATTTTGTTTGTGCAGAATTCCCCTTATGCAGCTATTCGTTATCTTTGTTGTGAATAAACTCTGAAAATCTAAACTGTGCCAAATGACTGTTTTGTCCAGATGATAGATTGTCAAGGACCAAGCTTTCAATCAGATGACTCACACAGTGGCCACAAGAGTGATGGCGGCCCTTCTTTATTTGGCACAAGAAAATGAGTGTTCTGAGCTAAGGCTGGGCAGTGAGTCTAATTTAAGGACTCAGCGTGAAGACACAGACTGCCAAAAATAAAAATGTTCTTTCATCTTCTTATATCATGGAGGACTATATGTGACTACTAACGAGAAAAAATTATACATAATAGGGCAACTTTTTTCATTGCTACGATTAGAAAGAGAAATTGTTTAAACACTGAAGTGACTGCTCAAAACAAAGTATTTCATAAAGTTCACCTCAGAAACGTAAATTTGAATATTTAAATTAAAATAATTCTCACAATTAAAAAGTTTAGTTAACTACACATCAGAGGGGAAAAAAGACAATTTTAGCAAAAGAAAAAAAAAAAGAGTATTGCTCCAAAACAGTCTTCACAGAAAGAGGTTTTGTCCTGTGTTTGCAAGACAGGATCTTAGAATCTGCTAGGAATAAAAAAGAAAGATGGAGAGAGAAAGAAAGGGAGAAGGGGGGAGGGAAGATAACTTTAGTTCTTGTGTTTGGATTTTGGAAAAAAGAAAGGTTTACATGAAAGCTCAGATAAAAGAAATGGAAGAGTCGCCACAATCATCACATTCAACTTTTACTGAATATTTTGCCCTTGAAGATAGAAGGAACTGCTGTATTTCAAGACCAATAATTCCTAAATCAATTTATCAGCAAGTTCTGTAGCTGTTGAATTAAAAACAAAGTTAACGGTAGGATGGGGTAAGGGAACTGAAAGCAGAAAAAACCTGAGTATTAAAAAGGACAAGATTACAGATACAAATTTCAAAATATGTAATATAAATTTCATATACACGCACAGAGAAACATCTGGAAGGATATGCACCAACCAATGAGAAATGGTTATTCTTTAGGAGTTGGGGGGAGGACTAAGAGGGGAGACTTTTATTTCTTTTATTATTCCTTTTTGCTTAAATTAATTCTTAAAATAATCATTTAGTTATATATGATTTGTGCAGTGAAAAAATTATATAACAGAAATAAAAATGTTTAAAACATGAGAATAAGGATTTCTGGTATAAACAATGAGACAGTTTGACTCAGGATTTCTCTTTTCTTCCTGGAAACTGTTCTGAACAGCCATGACCATGCCAAAAAAAATTTTGTGTAACACTTGGATACCAAGAACACTACAAATGTATTATTATTAATGCTGTCTCAGACAGCTGAGATCAAGCAGATCCCCAAAAGAAGCTGTCCCGAAGTGAGAGAGCGGCATGGACATATATACACTACCAAATGTAAAATAGATAGCTAGTGGGAAGCAGCCGCATAGCACAGGGAGATCAGCTCGGTGCTTTGTGACCACCTAGAGGGGTGGGCTAGGGAGGGTGGGAGAGAGACGCAAGAGGGAAGAGGTATGGGGATATATGTATATGTATAGCTGATTCACTCTGTTATAAAGCAGAAACTAACACACCATTGTAAAGCAATTATACTCCAACAAAGACGTTAAAAAAAAAAAAAAAAGAAGCTGTCCTGGAAGCAGCAGAGAGCAGCCTGGGAAGGCTTGAAGGGACCCAAGAGGGCTGCAGGTCCCAACAAGTATAAGTACAAATACTCTTAGAATGAAAGAGATACTCTAAGTGAAAGATTAAAGAGCATGTCACTCTGGAACAGCAGAGATGAAACAGAGCTAAGATCATGCTATTAGGTCAGAGAAGCAAAGGAAGCATGACTACACAGCACAGAGATACCATATTGAAGCACAATGTCCCTCAGGCAGCAAAGGAAAGCATCTTGAGTGACAAAGCCTAGAATTTCATCTTGTCCTGCTCCCCACCCCTAACAAACCATCCTATAAATAGATGGTCCAGGAAAATCAAACCCAATCAATCATGCATAGCATAATTACCACAATATTTTTTAAAGAATTTTTTGAAAGCATCAAAGCTTAGCAACAGCTTAAAAATACACTCAGAAAAATACTGCCATAGAGTAGATGAGCTTATAATCACAAATTTAACCATGATATTAAAAAAAAAAAAAATGAAACAATTATCTCCATAAAGGAAGACCACAAAATAAATGCAAGAATGCAGAGCAGAGGAGGGAGGGTAAAACAGGTGCTGGCAGAACTCTGGGAAAAAAATACAAGAAAAAAAAGTTAGAGAACAGAGTTTTTCTTTTTTTAAATGTAAGGAGCAAAGGGGAAAATAGAAACTGTGGAAAACCAAAAAGGAATGTTAAATATAGAAATAAGCTAATAAAATGAAATAGAAATAAAGAAAAAAATCTTAGAGAGACAATAATAATTATAAAAGATAAATTTTATCTAATAGATACATAAGTCAAAGGATATCCAACGTATACATAATTGGAATCCTCCAGAAGGGAAAATAAAACAGAGCAAGGATTTTTAAATGATCGGTAACAAAACTTTCCCGAAATAAATGAAGACTTGTATCTACACATTCAAAAGGCATATCATGTATTACGAAAAGTTAAAACAGAACAACCAACATTGAGACATACTCTAATTAAAGCCATGGGAATTTTAAGATGAAAAAAATAATCCTCTGTATATTTAAGGACCCAGTCATTTACAATTTTTTTAAGTATGAAAAATGTTTTTATGTAACATGGTTTTTAAAAAAATAATAAAATAAAAATTGATAGAAGAACATAGGAGGTAGAAAATAGGTGAGGACAAAAGAATATATTATAATACTGACAAAACAAAGGGTGGAAGTGAAAACATAATTAGCACACAAAAGTGACAACAAAAAAGACAACACTACAGTTGAGACAGGGAGACTATATAGAGAAAGGAGAGAACATAAGCTAATTTTTTACTGGGGACCGTAATTGGGATTATACCTTTGTACTGTATAAAGTAGCCTTTGTATGAGGTGACTATGGCTTTATATAATCCAAGAGAGTTAGATAAAGTATTTATACAAAAATACAAAATATTTGTCAAAAATACAAACCTTCTCAAATATCAGAAGTAAATCACCATGTTAAAATAAACAACGGGAAAACATAAAATAATATGACAGAAGAGAAACAAACATATCTTTAATAGCCATAAAAAAATGGGCTAACGTTAACTGCTAAAAGAAAGATTTTCATTTTGGGTTTCATAGAGAAACTAATCTCTATTCTGCATAAAAGAGATACATCTAAAACAAAAGATTCAGAAAGCTTGAAATGAAAGGACAGGCAAAGACTTTCCAGGCAAATGCAAAATTTTAAAAATGCAAGCTTACCTCTATTGACACAGACATGTACGAGTATATGAGATGGAAAGATGACATGATTACTTTGCTTTAAGAGCTATTCTAAGCCTTCTTGTAGCTTCTGGTTCCATCAGGTACTGCCTGTCCCTAGATGCTAAGCAGGAAAAAAAAAAAAAGGAAACCTTTCTCTTCCTCTGGGGATTAACTAACCTTAACTCCTCACTGGACTCATTTCTTGCTAAACACGTAAGCCACTGTATGTCCTTTGTCTCCAAGGGTTCTAGGCTACCTTTCAAAAATGGCAGCCATAATGCAAATGAGTCTATTGTTTAACTCCTAACAACTGAGTTTCTTAAAATGATGAAACTCTTATTTCAAAATGAGATCAAACCTCTATTTAAAGAGCTTTATATCACAATTGATATGTTCTATTTTTAACTCTGAAATATTAAGTACCATAAGAGGGTACTTGACCTTATCATTAATAAAGACATTTATTTGTTTGAGCACTTTCCTCATTAAACATGTAAGAGGATGTACATGTTATGCTAAAATGAACTATTATACACAAATAAATAAGGACAAAATTTGTACAATAAACGTCAAAGCAGTTAACATGACTGTGAAATACTTTATAACTAGCTAATAAACATTCTCCCTTAAAGTTATATACATTAAATTAACTAAACAGAGATGAGTCAAGTAGAGACAGTGAAGAGAGGCAAGAGAAATGGAGATAGGACAGAGATAGAGACAGATACCATGCCACAAATTCTTGGTGAGAGAAATGACAGCTTATTTTTAAAGTGATTCATGTCCATCATTTAAAAAAGTCACAGTTCACAATTACATTAATTAAAATGACAGTCCTTTCCTCCTCTAGGCCCCTTCACCCCACTTCCCATTCATCACAGGTGACCACTGTTAAGGACGTGAGAGGCTTGCTTTCCAGGTTTTCTATCCAAATGCAGATACACTGCACAAATATGCACATATACATACACACAAACATACGGCACACACGTAAATAAATACGTACTCATTTATTTACAGAAGAGATTGTACTCCCACACCCTATATGTAACATCCAGCAAATCCATTTAACAACATGCTGTGCCTATGATAGCATGTGAATACACAGACTTACTTCACCCTTTCCCAGGGAACTGATTGTGGCTCTACCGTTACCAGACCATGTTGATGGATGTATAAGCAGTTCTCGGTTGCTTAAAACGATGCAGTGAACACGTCTGTCTTTGTGCTATTGAGTGAGAATGGCTGTAGGCTAAATTCCCCAAAAGGAAATTACTATGTGCATTTACATTTTTGACGACTAGTGCCAAATTTGCCCCTGACAACATTTCTCACTACAGTGTAGCAACTCTGACCCACACCTTCACCAACATTTAACCTTTGCTGTACTAGTAATAGTAAAAAAGAATCCATTGTCCCTGTAACGTGCCATCTGACCATCTTCCGGTATTTCTATTAGTCATTGTGTTCCTCTTCTGTCAACTAGTTGTTCATACCCTTTGTCCACCTTTTCTATGAGGTTGCTGGCTCAATGCTTTTAAAAATAAACTGAGTATAAAAATTGGTCCTTTTATATATAAAATAGACAATCAACAAGGACCTACTGTACAGCACAGGGAACTTTACTCAATATTCTGTAATAACCTCTATGGGAAAAGAGTCTGAAAAGAATGTATCCATGTATATGTATAACTGAATCACTTTGCTGTACACCTGAAACTAACACAACATTGTAAATCAACTATACTCCAATATAAAACAAAACTTAAATTTAAAAAATAAAATAAAACAAAATCAAGATAAGTGCTGTAGGACCCTAAAAAGAATTGGCCCTTGGCCTGAGGTATTACATATTGCAAATATTTCCCCCAGTCTCTTTTTTTGTTATTTGCCTTTATTAATGATGTTATTCCCCAAATGCAACTTACATTTTTTAATGTAATCAAACTATCAACCTTTCCTTTTATGGCTTCTGAATTTGACGATATATACAGAAGCATCACTCCCACTCTGAGCATATAACTAAATTATCCATGCTTTCTTCTAGTACCATGATACGTTCACTAAATGTTTGATCCTTCTGGAACTTATTTTGTTATAAAAAGTTATGTTGGGGGCTTCCCTGGTGGCACAATGGTTGAGAGTCCGCCTGCCGATGCAGGGGATACAGGTTCGTGCCCCTGTCCGGGCAGATCCCACGTGCCGCGGAGCAGCTGGGCCCGTGAGCCATGGCCCATGGGCCTGCGCGTCCGGAACCTGTACTCCGTAACGGGAGAGGCCGCAGCAGTGAGAGGCCCGTGAACCACCAAAAAAAAAAAAGTTTTGTTGGATTCCAGGCTATTTTTTTCCATACAGCCAACCAGTGAGTCAAGGTATATATAAGGCAATAACATAGCATGTTTGCTGGTCAAGCAATGTTTGACTACAGATAAAGATGAAATTACGTTTATGCTTTCAGGTATTAATCTTACTTTTCAAAAATATTAATCGTATACTACAGTAATTTCATAAGTTTTATAATATATGTTTAAGAAACATATCCTGCAATTCACAAATAAACAACATTCTGCATTACAGGAACAGGAGAAAGGAACAATCTCCAAATTCTTTTCAGCAAGACAGACTCCTTAAAAAGTGAAACCAATGATATTCCACAAAAACATTTTTAAATGACTTTCTCAGTAGAGCTAAAATTGACTTTTTAGGGTTATATACCAGTTGAAACTGCTATACTCTTTTGCTTTATGAACAAACACTGCAATATTTTTATCCAAGTGGTAAATAGATGAGTATTCTGCCCCAGCTAACCCAAATCACAGAAATGGTGTAATTAAAGTGCATTATATGTCACCCAAAATTCATTCAAACAGGCAGGAGGAAACATATAAAGAATAACTGGAGTAAGACATCTTAGGGAGTTAAGTCAAGCTTACGGCAAAGACTGAATGATGAGTTAAAAGCAGCAGTGCCTCTCAATCCTAAAGGTACTACTTTATCTCCTACCTTGCAAACTTGTCCCATTCAACTTCCATCTAGAGCTTGGCTATATCTGGTCTCTAGGACTATTCTTGTCCACTGTGTGCCCAGCACCTCCCTTTGCATCCTGGGGTGGCTGTCTTATCCTGTATGCTCTTGTCCCCTTGCCACCATGACAAGATTGAAACAGCTGGTAGACAAACAAGTAAAGTTCATATCTATGATCCACCCCACCCTCCAATAACCCGATTCTCAGCACTTTTTTTTTTTTTTTTTATTGCGGTACGCGGGCCTCTCACCATCGTGGCCTCTCCCATTGCAGAGCACAGGCTCCGGACGTGCAGGCTCAGCGGCCATGGCTCACGGGCCCAGCCGCTCCGCGGCATGTGGGATCTTCCCGGACCGGGGCACGAACCCGTGTCCCCTGCATCGGCAGGCAGACTCTCAACCACTGCGCCACCAGGGAAGCCCTCAGCACTTTTATACTACACCCATCTACAAGGAATCTGCTGATCCCTGCTTCTATAATGTTTCCTACGTCCTGCCTTTCTTAAAATCTTCCGTGCACGTGATGAAGTTGTAAGCTCATCTAAACAGAGAGCTCCTCCATCCTCTTCAGAGTAAAAATCACGTCCCTATAACAGCTTATAAGACCATAATAGCAAGCCTCCTCCCCACCCAAACACACACAGCCATCTCTTGGACTTCACGGGATGTGCATCTACCACACTGAAAATATTCAGTTCTGTGATAGAAGAAATCAAATGAGATGGACGCAAATCATTAGGTGTGTTAAGCATAGATAATTAAATTATTTCCCTGGGAGATATGTTAGATAAAGCAAGTAGAGCATATATGTGAACCTAGATAGAAAGAAATGGAAGAACCAAGTAAATAATAAATATTCATGACACGCTAAATATACAAGAGGCACAAGAAGCACTGAATATTCATGAATATACATGAGGTCATAAAGCACTCACTATCGGTGAGGTCCTACTTTAGCCACTTGTTGGTGACACCTGTGCAAAGCCCCACCTGCCCTCTGTCCTGGACATGCAAATAAAGCCCATAAGTGCTCCTCAGGTTAACGCCACAGCTCCTGACCAGGCTCTCCAATGAAGAAAGCTGTGCTGACTCCAGGCATCGTCTTCCTCACCCTCACCTGTGGTCCTCATAACCACACCATCAGCGGGGGAGACCGATGCGACACAGAGAGAAACAGGACAAAGGAACATTTGGTAACACAGAATTCAGGGGACATGGCCCTTCCCTTTGCTCGTACCCCGGCCTAAGCATGTCAATCCACTCCATTTTCTTCCACTTGCTTCGAACTGTATGCTTTGGTTTAAATTGCTCCAATAAATGGTGTGATTTGTGTGTCTTAAATCTGTGAGTTTTCTGTCCCACGGCTAGGGGATAGCTTGCCTGGCTGTGTACTAGGAGGCTGCCATTGCAAGGCTGGGTCCATACACGCGTGACTGACCACCCTGCCCTAGCCACACTGTTCTCCTTGCTTTCCCTTAAATTTTCCAAGCACATTCAACCTCAGGAGCTTCGTACTTCTTCCCGCTACAGGAAACACTATGCTACAGACAACTACAAGACCTGCTCCCTCGTTTCCTTTAGGTGTCTCTTCCCTGAAACTCCCGTATAAAATCATGTCATTTTCCAGCAACAATTCTCCAACACCAGCTGGGTCCTACAATTCAATTCTGACACTACCTGGAGTTAGTGCAAACCCAGCAGGTTAAGGGTTCAGTCCCACACAACATCGGATGCCGACCACAAATGGGGTCCCCAGGCTACCTGCAGAAGCCCAGTCAACTATAAATTTGGGAGTTCCTTCAATCTTCCTCCCCACAAGCGGGTTCAATAATTTGCTAGAATGACTCACAGAACCTGGGAAAGCATTATACTTATGATTATAGCTTTATCATAAAGAATAGAACTCAGGAACAGCCAAATGGAAGAGATGCAAAGAACAAGATATGGGGGGCGGGGGATGGTCCAGAGGTTCCATCCCTCTCCAGGCACAGCGAAGTGTTCACCAACCCAGAGGCTCCCTGGGCCTCCTGTTGAAGAGTTTTTTATTGAAATTTATTACATAGTCATGATTTATCAAATCACTGGCCACTGTGATTGAACGTAATCTCTGGTCCTTCTTCCCTCGAAAGATTCCAACCCTCTAATCCCCCAGTTGGGTCCCCTGGTGAGCAGCCCCCATCCTGAAGCTAACTTGAGACCTGCCAAGAGTCATCTCGTGAGCGTAAATTCAGGTACAGTCAAAAGGGGCTCTTCACGAATAGCGAGACACTTCTATCACTTAGGAAATTCCAAGGGTTTTAGGAGCTCTGTGCCAGGAACTGGGACAAAACAAAAAAACTTCTATTTTTATTATACCACAAAAACAGACATTTCTTCTCCCCGTTCTCGCTGCCCAACTTACCGTGCACCGACACCTGACATGCGATACATTCATTTGTGTATCTGTATACGGTCATGTCCTCCCACTAGAATGTAAACTCCATGAGGGCAGGATTTGATCTCTTTTCTTTACTGTTCTATCTCCAGCATCCAGAACAGCTTTTAGGCTAAAACAGGCGCTCAGTAAATATTTGTCACTTGAGTGAGTGGACGTCACGTCAGGACAGAGGTGCCATCACCTCACCTCCTTTCTTTGAGAATCTGCTTTACCCACAGTAAAGCTGGGAAGGACAGTCCTGGGTTCTATATGACTCCGCCCTACCTCTCCCAAGTCTGGCCGGCCACATTTGGCCATGACAGGGACAGAAATCCACTGCGCCCAGCATTGGAATTTGGAGTGGGAACTGAAAGACTGAATCCATTAAATTATGGTGAAAAATGGGCCAGTGAAGTCCATAGCAGTCCCGAGTCACATTTAGTAACAGGAGCAGGGAAAGCCATAAGGAGATGGAAACAGTGAGTCTGTCAACAGAAGCACGAGAATGGGACAGCTGCACCAAAAGAAGCAGAGGTAAGAGATTATGCGACACTGGGGAGAGATTTAGGGGCTTTCTAAAAGCCATCACTGTGACCTGCCAGTTCCCTTCCTATGCTTGGGTATTATGAGACTGACTCGTCAGCTTTCGATAAACCCTCTTTGTAACTAAGCTGGGTTGAATGGTTCTTGGCCACAGAGCGCAGATGGTAGAGGTATAGGGCCGGTCCGAAGAAGCCACACCCAGGAGCCAGCTTAGCGATCTGTTCCCACCCCTGACCCCTCAGCCTCTGTTCCCTCAGCAAGGCAATTTATTCTAACTGCAGTACCCTCCTGGCTCACTGGACCCAGTTGGGCCACTTTGATCCTCTCTCCTGGGAATCTGGAATTAGAACAGAGATGCCAGATCGTTCTGCCAGCAAGGCAAGCCACGTGTTTGGAGAATCACAGGTAGCCAGTGAGCAGCATGAGAAACAATGAGACGGGAAAGAAAGAGCAGAGAGAAAAGTCGGGATGAGAGACAGAGAGAGACTGGGGGCGGGAGGAGAGGGAAAGGGAGAGGCTGCCCAGGTGCCTGAAGACATCCCATGTGCCAGTGTCCCAAGCCCCTCTGACGCCTGTACACACCTCCTACCTCTGCTCCCTTAAGACCTCTCTGCCCTACATTACCCTACATTAAATTTACCTATATTGCTTCAGTTAGCTTGAACGGGTTTGTGTTATCTACAGCTGACACGTCCTTGACTAAGGCAAGGTAGCATTAGCAAGCAGAGGTGCACAGGTGAACCTGCCAAGCGTTCAGAGGAAGCCTCAGAGGCCCTCGGAGCCGCTTGCAAGGAGTGGGACGAAGTTAGAGACACGGGGCCTTCTGGGAGGATGACGCATTCATATTCCGCACAAGTTCCTCGGTTTCCACCACCAGACAATGAAAGGGAGGTCCCTTTAGCTGACCCTGGGGATGCTGCTTGGTCACCTGCATGACCTGAGCCCGCCTCCCCGGCCAGAGTCAGTCACAGGAACATTCCTGGGCCCCAGAGACTGTCACACCGGGTTTCCAGAAACTGCTCTGCCACAGCGTGAGGCCTCTCAAGACAGTAACCACTTACTGGCTGGCCTCTAAGTGGCATCAGGGCTCCCCTGGGCTGGGGGGCACTTTCTGCCTCTGATTCTGCCACTCACTGACTAGACGACCAACAGACTCCAGGCAAGGGGCAGAAATGAGTCACCCAAACGCCCCATCTCTGGGCACATCTGGCCATGCCGTCAGGGGGCCTCCTGGAGCTGCCTGCTGGGGACCTCTCCGGACTCATCCTGCTTCAGCCCCCGCGTGGGGGGCCTGGACCAGGAGACGGCCTGGTTCCCCAGCTGCTATCATAAAATCCATCACTTATTGTCTGTCCCTTTATCTTATCACCGAGGGGACAGTGGGGGTTTCCGGGTGGGCGGCAGACGCAAAGGCACCTGGGGATTTCTGAGGCTGAGCGTATCACACGGGAAGGTTTACGAGCTTTGGTTGCAGAGTCCCCAAAGCGAGTGCTCGTCTGCACATCAGATCTTTGCAGTCAGCAAAAGATCTGCTGGGGTCCGCTGTGCCCAGCTCTGCAGAGACACCCGGCTGATGCACAGAACGGAGGGCGGTGCCACGCTGCTGGAAGGGCTGTGAGCCCGGGGGTCTGAGCTTTCAGCCCCCGGGAAACACCGGGCCCTTAGGAGGTTAGGAGGCACTCAGATGTTTCCCGAATGAATTCTGCCTCCCATCCTGTTCACTTTCAAAATTCCTTCGTTGGAAGGCATTTAGTCACTAGACCTGCTAGTGGAGCCCCAGCCCATCCCTCATCAAGCGAGGGAGTCCATCCTCCGAGGGTAAGCAGGTTAGCTTATATACGCTGGAGCCCGGGGAGGGTTGGTGGAGGGGAAAGAAATTCGGGCCACTCCTTTGTCTTCTTCCTTACCAAGCGCTCTGCTCTCTGCCAGGGGAGAGCAGGGTAGAGGCAAAGAGGATCACGCCCCACCCAGTACCGGCTACCTAGGAGTTAACACCTACTCCCGCCCTTCCAACAACCACAAGACTCTCTTTAGAACCAGATAAGGCTGTTTCTCAACCTAAAGTCTTCAGTAACCCTAAGTCAAATGACCCCAGGCTCCAGCTTGGTTTCTCTTCCCCAAGGAATCTTCCTTGTTCTTGAAAGGGTAAGAGTTGCCCTCTGTCAGGGGGCTAAATGAGCACATAACTCCGTGCGCACGCGTGCGTGCATGTGTGTGTGTGTGTGTGTGTGTGTGTGTGTGTGTGTTAGGGGTGGCAGTGGTGACAGGCATCTTTTTTTCCACCAGTAGAGCCCTACTCAGCAGGTTTCTGAATCCCTTTGTCTCCTTCTGGATGTTCATTGTAGCCCATGACCTGAGGGCCTCACTACCCTAATTCTGCCCCGTCACCATACTGTCTAGGGGAGAATCAGTTACTACCGAGTGTGCCTCTGAATTCTGCTTAAGCGCAAACAACTGCCTGCCTCCCCCCACCCCTCTGTCCCGTATGTAGACCTGCACCTCCGGAGAGTCGGAGAGGACGCCAGGAGAATTTACCAAATCCCACTGGCCTCAAGGAAAGGTTCATTCCCAGACAACAAAACATTCGCCTCCGCCTTCGTTTCCCTTCACAGAACTCTGGTTCTAAGCCATGATCCCCCGCTGCCCCCCTGCATGATCCAGAGGCCCGTTCTCACCCTTCTTAGCCTGAGAAGGTCCTGACAATCTCATCTTCTTGTCCATGATGATTTAGGAGTGAGTATGTGACCCAGTTCTGGCCAAGGAGACGTGACGGGGTATGTTCCAGAGGTGTCCAAGAAACGTTTCTTCCCTCCTAAGAGAGACGCAGACTCAGTCCTGCCCCCTGGACCTTGATGTCTCTGGACGGGGCTCCTGGAACTCTCGTGGCCATAACAGGAGGGATAAAAGAGGACAAAGCAGGGCTCCCCTGGTGGTGCAGTGGTTGAGAGTCCGCCTGCCGATGCAGGGGACACGGGTTCGTGCCCCGGTCTGGGAGGATCCCACATGCCGCGGAGCAGCAGGGCCCGTGAGCCATGGCCGCTGAGCCTGCGCGTCCGGAGCCTGTGCTCCGCTACGGGAGAGGCCACAGCAGTGAGAGGCCCGCGACCGCAAAAAAAATAAAAATAAATAAAGAAGTAATTCCAATACAAGAAATCAGAGTATAGTTTAAATGTTTACACTCTGCAAATGTTAAGTATGTTTCCCATATCCCCTCCTCCCACTTCAGTGTACATAAAATGCTCTAGAAAAGGATCTGGTTATGGAAAATGAATTTAAAGCTGTGGTTTGAAGGTCTTCCTTTTCTCATCTTTTCAGAAGCCCTCTGGGACAGTAAGTATAACATCATTTGGAGCTGATCAAAGGTCTGAATTGGAGATCCTTGGTCAGACTCCCTGATGGTCCCATCCAGAATCACAAAAGCATCAGCTTTTCCCGGCAACCGGACACCCAAGCACCCATTCCCACCAAGCCCCACTCTTGAATTCTGAGCTTTTAATTATCCAGTGTAGGTGGCAGAGGATTAAAGGTGGCAAGGACCACCACGACAGCCAGAAAAAAAGTAAAAATTTTGGCAACTTCTGCTGGCAATGTGCTGAGGCCCCTCCGGGCTTCCAGGTTCCGGGTCTGGGTTGCCACCCAGCTCCTGAAAGACTCTACAGGGCTTTGTCTCATAAAAACTAGAGACAAAGGCTATGTTTTCCTCACTGGCCCCTCTGAAAGTAAGACATACCTCAGAAAAGGAAAAAGCTGGCTAGCTTTTGTTAATTACCTAGGGAGTTTAGGATCCCTTTTCTGAAGAAGCACAGCACAGTGGTCATGAGGCCAGACCATCACTTACATAGCGGCATGAACTCAGACAAAGTACTTTACCTCTGTGCCTCAGTTTTCTCAACTCTAAAGGGGAATAGTAGTTGGGTCGTTACATGCATTAAGTGTATTGTTTTATGTGATGTGTTTAAGAACAGTGTCTAGTGCATGGTAAATCCTATGTAATTATTTATTGTGTTCCAATTACTACCCAGGCAGAAAGGAACTTGTGTTGGGGGGATGGCAGGCAAAACAATGACCTCTCACAGAGGTCTACTTCCTAATCCCTAGAACCCATGAATATGTTGAGTTACATGGCAAAGGGAAATGCAGATTGCAAACGGAATTAAGATTGCTAATCCACTGACCTGACCTTGAAATGAGGATATTATCCTGGATTATCTGGTGGACCCAATCTAATCAAGGATCCTTATAAGACGGAGCAGGAGAGGAAGCAGAGCGGTGATGACACAGTTAAAAACAAAACAAAACAGAAAGAACACCTCCATAAATCAGTGGAAAGATGAGTCAATAAATAATGATTCTGGTGCCCCAACTTTTCTGACTAAAGGAATAATGGTTGCTTTAAAACACTGAAGGTAAATAAAATAACTTTCAAGTTTTCTAATAACGGAAAGCACAGTGCCATGTTAAGCCTCCTGGCTTGAAAATGAGGGGGTTCTGATGCCCTTGAAAGATACAAGGTCATGATTCCATCCCTCAAGAGCTCAGTTTCTTGGAGGGATGTGAAACTGGCTTTATGTTGTATGTTAACTTTGATCCACTTTCAGTAGCTGCCCAGAGAGCTGAGCTGAAAAGATGGTGAGGTCTCACCCACACATAGGTGGAGAGCCGCGATGATTAGTCATTTCTGCTATAAACTCAGGCAAGGAGTTTTGCCCCACCTGCACCTACTCGAAATTCCATGAGGAGTCAGAATGACCACAGACGGGCCAGGGCCATGCACCTGACCAGACCATAAACTTGGACTCTGAACTGGCCCACATTCACGGGCATCAGCAGTGTCTTGTACTCATGATGGCCCTGGAGAGCTTTATTTCCTCTCAATTTCCAGGTCTGTCCTGTTTCCTTTCATTTTATTTTCACATGTCTAAGTTAAAAGAAAAAAAAAAATCTTCACAGAAATGTATAGTGCATCTGAGAAGCTTCCAAAGTTTATTCCTGTACATGAATCGAATGGCACTACATGTGGGAAGGAAAAAATCCCAGCACCTACTTAAGAATGACTCCTTTCTCCAGGTTTTCTAACTGGAAAGTCTTCACACTGGGGAAAAATAATACGTATTTTAGAGAGCTAGTGTGAGGATTTTTAACAACATACGTAAAGTGTATTTTGCTAACTGATGTGCTGTGAGTCAAATTCAGCCCTCAGACGTGGTTTTTAGACTGAATTCATTTTCAACCTATAAAAACTATTAGTTATTAGGTTAAAATCTAGATCATCCAACTCTCTTTAAAAAGCTAAAAGATCTGGTCCAACTTCATCCATGTTGGTCAAATGAGCATCCCCCATTATATTTTCATGGGTTCACCAGGCACCACTGATGCCTTTTATATCTTCTAAAGCAACAAAAAACAAGAAAATGCACCAGTCTATCTGTGGGCCAGGGGCTAGGCAGGAGATCTGAAATTTCATGACCAGCTGACTGTCACAACTTGGGCTGGGGGTGGCGGTGGGGGGTGTGGTTAGAAACTGCTAGGGACAACTGGTGGGTAGAGGTAGCTCAACATCCTATACGATAAACAGGACAGCCCCCTACCCCCATCGCCCAGCACAGACTTTTCCCGTCCAAAATGTCCACAGTGCCAAGGCTGGGAACCCCTGCTTTCGAGAGTGATTTTGTTAAGAAAAAATAAACCACAACGGAGGAACTGCTAATAGTGGGTTTCACTCTGTTTTCTCTCCTAAAGTTAACTGAAAGCAAACAACATTTATGACTCAAGCTTTTGCAGGAAGCAGGGGATGGACGACTGTGGTTAGTGACAAAAAACAGTAATAAATGGCTTTGCCTGTCTTGTCTCTTTTTCAGAGTCAGGGAGGGAGGGAACGAAATGACCAGTAATTATCATTTAAACTGCTGTTTTATCCTCTATCAATCAGAGCTATTCATTCTGGTTACTCTCAGACCCTTGGGCTGAAACCACACTAAATCAGGGTCACAGCCAGGGTGAATATATAAGGCCAGCCTTTTCATTCTGTAAGTGCTAATGACCTGGGTTGAACATCAATGGCAAGTTTCCATGAAAAAGCCATCTGAGATCCTAATCTAGGAACAAACGGTTCTATACACGGAGCCTATTACCTTGTTTTTAATATTCTGTATTCGCTGGGACCACAGCTGTAAACAACTCTTCAGTCTCATTTCTCCATGAAGTTAATTTGCACTGTGTCAGGACTGCAGGCTTTTTGCATATGTTCAGGACAAGCTGATATGAGCAGGCCTGGAATGAATAATGTTTAGTAAAATCAATAAACCCTATTATTAGTCACTAAGGGGACTGATTTTATGTCTATGAAAGTAAAACAATTAGAACCGTATTAATGGCAGATTCATCATAGTAATATAATGGAGCCAAGTAGGCTTGTCTTCTGGGAATCTTTAATTTACCATTCAGTACTGACTATGTACTCAGCCAGAGAAATGGCACACATAATATAGACAAGCTCTGGCCTTTGGCAATTCATGTTGTCATCAGCAGAGACAACACTGTAACAGTAAGGGGAAGAAACAAAACTTCATTCAGTGATTGATGGAAACCAGTCATGAATAATGTTCCAGTAAGAACCTGGAGGGAGAGCCTATTCAAATTGCATTCTGCTTTCGGTCATATACCTCTTTGTATCTATCAGCACTCCCGTTTACTACAGTAGCAGAGTTAAGCATGGTCTGATGCCCATATTTATACTCTACCTACTTAGGCACCTAACTAGAAGTAATTAAAAGCCTGGTGCGTAATAAGCATATATCTAATCATTGTGCAGCTCAGGTGAGATTGGCTTCCCTATGATTTTTTAAAATATTTATTACTAAAGGCAGGAAAATCATCAGGAATCCACAGTATCCCCCAGCCACCACCAGGAACATGATAACACGGCTGGTGAAGACGTAAATTGACCTTAGTTCTGGTCCTGTGTTTCGACGCTGAATTGTTCCGTCAGTTCTAGAACTGGAGCAGCACGTAGGCAACCAAATGTCATACTTTAAACAGTATTCTGAACAGAGGAAACATACTTGTTTAACTGGTATAAGACAAATTACATCAGGTCTTCAAGGACACATCAAGACACGGTCTAAGAACTGAAAAAAATGTGATACCTTTAAAAAGTGATGAAAAATAGGTGAAATACTCTGACGTGTAGCTAACACCATAGACAATGTTTGACAAAATTCATAAGAAAAGCCGCTTTCAGGTGGCTTCCAAAAGTAGAGGAAGTATTTTTGATTGCAATTATCTATTCATTTGTGAAGCGAAGGCCCCCAAGTAGGAAAACTAACCAAATTACACCAAGACAAATTCTGTCAACTTAAAGAACTGTCTTAGGAAAAACCAAGGGGGTAGAACTCTTATTAGCAGTTATAGTAAAATCATTAAAACTCACAGCTGGGATAAAGCATCAACCAGTCCAAACACATGACACACTCCCCGACTCTAGGGCTTTGGCTCTGCTTTTGCATCTCACTGCAATGTTCCCCCCACCCCCCGGATATGTGCGTGACTGCTTCCTCATCTCCGTGAGTGAGGCCTTTCCTGATCACTCTATCTGTATTGGGTTGGCCAAAAAGTTCCTTCGGCTTTTAAGTAAAAATAAATAGATTTTCACCAAGAACTTTATTGAACAACGTATTCACCTTTTTGTTCCACTACCTTCTGCCATTTTCCAGGTAACTTCATAATTCCATCTTCCCAAAACGTTTTACCTTTTTGAGCAAAGAACTCTTCCAGGTGCCTTTTACAGTCTTCAAGGGAATTGAAATTTTTCCCATTAAGAGAATTTTGTAAAGATCGAAATAAATGGAAATCCAAAGGTGCAGGGCTTCCCTGGGGGCGCAGTGGTTGAGAGTCTGCCTGCCGATGCAGGGGACACGGGTTCGTGCCCCGGTCCGGGAAGATCCCACGTGCCGCGGAGCGGCTGGGCCCGTGAGCCATGGCCGCTGAGCCTGCGCGTCCGGAGCCTGTGCTCCGCAACGGGAGAGGCCGCAACAGTGAGAGGCCCGCGTATTGCAAAAACAAAAACAAAAACAAAGGTGCAATGTCTGGTGAATACGGGGGATGAATCAGAACCTCCCAGCCAAGCTGTCACAGTTTTTGCCTGGTCATCGAAGAAACACGTGGCCTTCAGTTATCCTGGCAGAAGATTATGCATTTTCTGTTGACTAATTCTGGATGCTTTTCATCGAGTGCTGCTTTCTGTTGGTCTAAGTGGGAGCAGTGCTTGTTGGAATTAATGGATTGTTTTTCTGGAAGGAGCTCATAATAGAGAACTCCCTTCCAATCCCACCAAATACACAACATCACCGTCTTTGGATGAAGACCGGCCTCTGGTGTGGTTGGTGGTGGTTCATTTCACTTGCCTCACGATCTCTTCCGTTCCACGTTACTGTACAGTATCCACTTTTCATCGCCCATCACAATTTGTTTTAAGAACGGAACATTTTCGTTACGTTTAAGTAGAGAATCGCGTACGGAAATACAGTCAAGAAGGTTTTTTTCTCGCTTAACTTAATGTGGAACCGAAACATCAAAGCGATTAACATAACCAAGCTGGTGCGAATGATTTTCAGCGTTTGATTTAGACGTTTTGAGTATGTTGGCTATATCCTGGGTGGCATAATGTTGATTGTTCTCAATTAATGTCTCGATTTGATCGCCATCAACTTCAACTGGTCTACCTGACCATGGAGCATTGCCCAAAGAGAAGTCTCCAGCATGAAACTTTGCAAACTACTTTTAACACGTTCTATCAGTCACAGCACCTTCTCCACGAATCGTTTTTTGTGATTCAGTTGTGTTTTTTACCTTTCTTGAAATAATAAAGCATAATATGCCGAAAATGTTGTTTTTCTTCCACCTTCAGTATTAAAATGGCTACACAAAAATTCACCAGGTTTGATAAGTTTTTTTTTAATGCACGCTAATATGACAGCTGTCACAATACAATCTAACAAAACTGTTTCGAATGAAGTTAAAGACAACCAAGCGCTACTTACTAGAGCCATCTTACAGGAAAAAACCGAATGAACCTTTTGGCCAACCCAATAGTTACAAACACCCACACATCCCTCATGCCCACTCCCAGACTTTATTTTTCTCCAGGGCATTTATCAACCATCTAACATACTCCACATAGTACTTACATATTTTATTATGCTTACCCCACCTACTAGAAAATGCAAACTCTATGAGGACAGGAATTTTTGTCTGCCTTGTTCATGGCTATATCCCAGCACATGTACAGTGCCTGGGATAAAGTAGGTGCTCAGAAAGTACTTGCTGGGAAGGAGGGAGAAAGGGAGGGAAAAGGGGAAGCAAGGAAAAGGAAAAAAAGTGAGAAAGCAGTTAATTCTGTATGTTCGGCATAACATATGCTAGTAAAACAATTTAATGACAAGTCAAGTTTTCACACATTTTACCTACTGTCCACACGTCACAAGCCTGACATCTTTGGAATATCATTCCATACCACAGAAACCTGTATGTATCAATTTGTAGTGATATTATACTCTGTATTTGAGTAAATACCCAATAAAGATACATATATCCGCTGGATTCAATCCACTTATTTGGTTGTTAAACCTGGGTGTCATATAAGAAAAGTCAGTATTTCTGTACTGTATCTTATGCAATGGACATTCATAATATTAAGGAACCTTTCTTTGGGAATTAGAAATACTATCAGCCAGCTAGAAATAACATGAGACAGACAAGAAGCCATTATATATATTAAAAAAAAAAAACCTTTTTAATTCTGATTGCCAAATTATTTAAGGCAGGTATAAAAAAGGAAAGCATTCAATATACATCTTACATAAAATAAACTAGATTACAGCATAAAACAAGTAACCAGGCAATGGCGTTAAAGTCTCTCTCTTCTAAAACTGGATAATTGTAAACATTAAAAAAAAAAAAAAAAAAAAAGGACTGCAGGACTATTCAAGTAATAGAACAATCACAGATGTCTCTGGTATGCAGGCTATTGGGTTATTTGCCATTCAAGATTATCAAAAATGACACCTCATTATTCACAGATGCTCATTATTTCCCCGTTTTCATCTTTACATTATATACAACACAGTTTTTGTGGTACTGGCAACCCCATGCCTTCCAAAAGTATTTTTCCCACAATACACAAGTACAAACAGTGACCACAGGAACATTTTACACTGATGCATCTTAACAGAGCCACCAAACAGACATCTAAATTGTACCCAAGTGTCGTCATCACAGTTAGCCTTTCTGAGGGGCTTACGGGAAATATATGAAGGATACGCAAGGTTCAGGCACACTGATACATAACATTATTTATTTACAATTGAAAAGCAAAAGGAAAAGAAAGTAAGCAGCCTTCCGTGGCTAACACTTCTCAATTTGACAAGCACATCTTTTATCTCCTTTACTGAGCAGTTTGCGACCCGGCAGCAGACCCTGTGTGTGCGAGCCTGGTTACTGATACAAAAAGTATAGAATATATATGTGTGTGTGTGTGTGTGCGTGTGCGTGTGTGTATATACATATATGTATACGTATATATATATATATAAAACAGAAGTTTAATTACAGCAACATTTGTTACTCTCTGATAAAATCTGTAATTTACAAAAATGAAATGACTGGTTTTTGCCTGCCATTAAGGCATTTCAAATTAACACCATGGAACTGATGTCTGTATAAAGCGCTTCTGCATGTGATCCAGTCACATGACAACGTACATTTCCAATCTTGTTATTCTCTGCAAGAGAAAAGAAAACCTTAGCAGAGCGGTTCCATCCACATTTGACACTGAAAATATGAAAACTGTAAGACCAACAGACATTTTAATTCTATTCAATCAATGGAACTCAATTCCATAGAAAGTGAATGAACACAAGGGTAATGACAGACAACGTGAAAAATAAATTATGTTCCTTTTTAACACAACTTGAGGGGTAATTGAAAATATCAAAGAACAAACATTACCTTTAGCACTATGGAAATACATTCCTCCATTTGCAACTTCATTTTTAAACATAATAAAACAAAGGGAGTCATGGTGAATTATTTTAACAAAGCAGTGAAGACAACCTAAGAAAGTTTCAACCGTTTAAGACACAGGTCAGTTCATCACTAACGTACATTACAGCTATAAGAATGGAATAGAAGTTGCATGTGAAGCTTAGTGGTAAAATACGCACATTCACTCCAATATCAAACCCTTAGGAGCTAAGTGTTTGGTCTAAAAAGCCTACACTTGCTTCCTCCCACCATTAAGATGTCTCTACCTAGAAAACTGATTCAAAACATAGAGGCTCTTTACCTTCTTTGTGCAGGAAACATTCCTGATGCAGATGCCTGGGCAGCCACCTGCTGAGAGGCAACGAGGGCAGCAGAGGTCAAGCCTAATGGGGAAAAAATGCAGGGTTTCTGTGACTTTCAGAAATGTAAAAGTAGATGCAGGCCCAATGGTGAAAGGCTGCAGACCCCGTGAGTAGCCATCTGTCCTTTCAACACACACACGTGAAATGTTTCATGCATCGAGGACAGACTACAAACTGCTCGGTCTAACCAGTACCCACCCCTTCATTGAATACTCGGCGGTTTTCTTAATAGCTATTCAAAGTGAATACAGCCTTCCATCTCTCTGGCTCTGCGTGGTGCTAAATGGTTTGCACGCATTCGTGAATAGGAAGCTCAGGAGGAATGACAGGTACCAGGTAACAACAGGAATCAAGAGTCACAGTGAATTATAGAAGCGACACTCTATTTGCTTAGAATACAATACTTTCATAATAACTTTTACCACTTTAACGTTTTCCCCAGTGATTGAACACCAATGTATCCCATAAGGTACATGGAATCACTGAATTGAACTTAGAAATAGTCTTAACTTTTACCCTGCAAGAGAAAGGGAGCAGTAAGAGAATGTAATAGCTCCAAATGACAAGAAGTTGCCTAACAGAAAATTCTTTAGAAAACCATCCCGGAAAAAAATAGAGGAAACAAATGTAAACTTCGGGAAGATGACTCTCTCCTTCTATGTCCTCTATGGTCTCTTTTAACACCACTATTTGACACCAAGTAACATGAGCTGAATAAATTAAAATGACCCCTTCACGTGGGGATAGCGCTTCCTACTTTTGGAAGTACCTTCAAACATATTATTGTTTGTTATTATTGTTTTCAGACAGCAGAGTAAGAGGCAACTTGGCAAGCACTGCAGACCAAATTGTGTCCTTCCAAAATTCCTGTGTGGAAGCCTTAACCCCCCCCCCCCCAATGTGACTGTGTTTGGAGATAGGACCTATAAGGAGGTAATTAAGGTTAAATGAGGTCCTATAGGTAGGGCCCTGAACCAACAGGATTAGTGTCCCTATAAGAAGAGATACGAGAGAGTAACTCTCTTCCCTGTCCCGGCCCCCCAGCTCTCCCCATTCACAAAGAGGTCACAGGAGCACACAGCAAGACGGCGTCCGTCCACAAGCTGTGAGGAGAGCTCTCACCAGAAACCAACCATGCTGGCATCCTGATCTCAGACTATAAGCCTCCAGAACTATGAACAGAAATACATTTCTGTTGTTTAAAGCCATAAAAACTGTGGTATTTTGTTATGACAGCCAAAGCTAAGACAGCAAGATCCTAGCAAGTGATCTGCTGGTAAAGACGGTGCCACTCCCCCGCCCCTGCCATGAGGTGACAGAGCTAGGACAAATGCTCAACTAAAACATCACAAACTGAAGGTTCCTCACGTCAGTTGCTGTGACTCTTTAAAAATGTTTCTCCTCTTTACTGAAAGAGTCCCAGGAGTGAAGGGCTGGAAGAGTCCCTGGATTAGGTTATAAAAAATGTTGAGCTTGATTACATGACTCCCATTACTTCCACGGGAAAAAGAGCAATTTCAAGGCCTGCAGAGATCAGGGCTGGTCGTTTCACCAAAGCCTCCCACCAACCCTCCGTCTGCCACAATTTCCCCGCAGCAGCTATCTGATCTTCTGATTGTTATATTCAGTGCCCCAGACACTGGCCACCACACTGGCCACATCAACAAGCGACAATTATTAAGTGGTAGCCATTTCACTTCCTAACAGAACACAGAGATGTGGGAATAGCCTTAGTTGTGTCCCAAGGAAATACCAGGAAAGAAGTCTTCAAAACCCTCCCCGGAGTTAATTCACTCAAAGCTCAACCTTTTCATTTGAAGGCAGTTTTGGCAACGGTTTTCCAAAGCAGGATGAACAGAGGCACAGGTAAGACAGAGCTGCTGACCTTGGAAAGGGTCATATTGCCCAGGGATGAGTGGGTACCCCATGCCCACATGGGTGTGGTGGTGTGTATGCAGGTGCCGCTGGCCGAAGGGGGAGTGGCGGTCCCTCTCCCTCTCCGCTTCCCGCTCTCGCTCAGCTGAAGCCTTTTCCACAGGCTGCAACAGAAAAGAGAGAGATTCCCCCCTTAATCCTCTGAACAATCCGGAGGAGCGTAGGAAACCACCTCGCGCCCTTTGGCAACAGGTGCTAACGATTAAAAAGTAAATACACAGACACTTAAAATTCTTTATCAATGGAAGATCATTTCAAAAGACATGCACTAGTTTCAACTGGAATTGAGCCAACACTAAAGTACTGCTCCCTGCCAAAGCAGCATCAATGTTTTCCTCAAATGATTGAAATAAGAGGACCTCTCTCATCTCACTCATACTTGCAGGTTTAGAATCAACCCAATTTCTTCCTAGAAACAACTTGCACATGGGGATCAGGAGAAGAAGGAGTTGTAGAGATTTCTTTAAGGTCAAGTTTTCTGATTACTCTTCTATATTAATTACAATTTGCGAGGGGAATATATCTCACTATTTTAAGCCTACCTTTATACTTACCTCCATTGAGAACATACATCCTAATATTATACGTTAATATCAAGCAAAGCAAATCATTGCCCTACGCCTCCAGAAGTATTCCAAACTCTCTCAATCTCTGAACACTCAGACGAGCTCCAGTTCTCCCAAATCATACTTTGGTTAAGGATCTTGGGTTTCCGAGACATTTTTACCCACTAGAACTTAACCACTCTTTCGCTAAAGTTCTTTTTCTTACTTGAAAACAATCTTCGCACTAGAAGGAGTACTCTTAGGAAAGGAGTCACGAATCATCTTTCCCGGTTTCTTTACAGAGTCTCAGGTAGGCACACTCAGACACACATTACAATGCCCATACTTTAATTTATTCCGAACTTCTCTTTTCTAGGCAAGAACTACCACATCCTTTGTATTTTCTCTCTTCCCAACAGTCTCTAGGACTAGCAATTGCACTTTTCTGGGGGAGGTGGGTGCGTGGGAGTGGAGCCGTCTTTCACAAAGACACACATCTGAATCACTTCCGCAGAGTTACAGGGATGTGTGGAGGAGTCAAGGTCAGAGCAGAACAGAGACAGCCACCACTCCTTAGCCAAGTGACTCACTCTGGCACACGAGTGCAACACAAATATTTCGCGCCCAAGGTTGGTTCCTATGAATTTAAATGTCCGGCTAACAAGCATCCTCCTGGGTAAGCAAGGTATAGATTTTCCAACAGAAAAGACTGCTGCTACCTTACACGCTTTCACAATTTTTCCCCCATGTATGAAAGCATCTTATTTTTGAACACGCCATTCTTTTCATATTAGACTAAAACGGCACCCTGAAATCACAGCTGGGCTCCAAAACCATTAATATTTCAAGACTGTTCTCTAGCTTGTCTGCTTTTCTCCCCCTGAAACATAGTACTTGTTAGTGATGACAAAAGGAGGCATACAGCAGGAGACTTGCTGCGGTACTGGCTGGCGTGCTGGTGGAGCAAATCCAGTGCTTTCGATTCAGTGGTTGTTTTCGTGGTGATGCTAGGGCTGGTATTGACCTTCTCTGCCTCTTCTCTCCCTGACATCTTCCCGTAAACAGGGTAATGAAATCCTGGCGAGAGATAGGCCCCTGCAGATACACAACAAATGCCACATCAAGTTACAGACGACATCTTAAAAAAAAAAAAACAAAAAACAAACACCATTTGGATGACATGAATTTGGGACAAGAGTCGGAGATCTTAAAGTAGGGAATATTGCATTAAGAATGGGCTACGTCATCGTTAAGCTGTATCTAGGTTCTCCGATTCTCTTCTCCCAGTTAATGCATCCTGATGATCAGAGGTTTCTAAAAAGAAATGAGCTTCCAGCCATTTCATATGTTTATGTGTCCGTTTAACTCCAAGGAATAGTAACTGTTATGATTATGACAGTAAGTGCTCAGAATATTTTCCTAGGCCATAAAGTATCTGTCAGTCTAATGGCTGCAGCAGACCATCAGAGCCTATGGAAACTAGAGCTAAGGACTCTTGACATTTTGTCTAAAAAATGAAAAATCTTCCATGAAATCCATTTCATCTTTGGGACTTCTTTAAGTAGCATTAAATACAAGCCAAACAAAGGTCACTCTTGAAGCATCTAATTTATCCTGAGTTTTAAAAGAGCTAGTATTTGAACACAGCCTCTTCCCTCCAATACAGTGAGAACCCGTGACACGTACCAGGGTAACTGTGCATTAGGACGGGAGAAACAGCCCGGTATGCAGGGTGGCTGGGGTCATACATCTGCGGGTAAGGGTAAGCATGCAAGTACTGTATGTAGGACTGATGCTGACTCATGGGGGAGGAGACGGCCACTCTGGCTCCCCGAGAGTCCTTCCAGTTCACGGGAGTCTTGCGATCATCGTTTTTCAGCTTGTTCTCATCCAAGGATTGAGAATCAGGACGCTTGGCCTCTTTGGGCTCCTCTTTGATGCTCGTTAACGATACGGGAAGGCTGGGCACACCACCCTCTTTGTTGGGGGTTTTCCTGGGACTATCCTCTTTTAGTTTCTTTTCTCTATCGAGTTCTTCTGACTTTTGCGGGTCTAGGTATTTGGGTTGGTATACATAATGATGCCATGTCCTTGAATCTGGATCCTGATTTTGGAAGAAAAAAAAAAAAAAAAAAGACTTGTTTCAAAATTTCAATTTTCAAGAAAAACTCATTCATCACCATGACAGCACGGTTACTATTACTTCTAAGTGAACATTTATTTACATGCTCGCACTGTGCAACGAGCTTTACCGCCTCCTCTTAACAGAGGAATAATGTCTGAGGTAGGCATCATGAATGATCCCTTTTACAGAAGACAAAAGCTAAGTTTTTCAAGCTCAAGTAATTATCAGGGTCACACCGCTGCCCAGTTCGTGGAGCTTGAGCTTCAAAACTTAGCTCCGCTGGAATTCAGAGCTGGGCTGTTAAGGTCAATTTAACATTAGGTAACATCCTCAGGCATATTTAATCTAACCTCGTTTTCCTTTTAACATCTCACACAGGTAAAAAGAATTCAGAAAACTCAAGCTGATAACAATGTCTTACTTACTAAGTAAGTTTTACTACAGTTTAAGTAATTATTATATCAGTTTACATCATTTCGAGGGGAAAACTCTTGGTTTCCTAATACATTTTCTCCACCTACTGCAGCTGAGGCTTACTATAACTGCATCACGTCTCATTATGTGCTAACGTCTTAATCAAAACAAAATTAAAAATTAACAGGACACATTATGGCTTTTCTACCAGGAAACAAAGGCATCCATAAATCTCCCAAATTGTATAGTTCTAACGCAGCCCTGTGAAGTCACAGCTTGATTCGAGCCTCCGGAAATGGGGAAACTGAGGGTCCTTAAATGGCCTTTGTGACCTGCCCATGCCACTCATGATATAAACCCACTGGGTATCTGGGGTTAAGGCCCAACTCTGGGACAGAAATGAGCATGAAGAAAGGATTCTGTTGCTCTGATTCACCAGGGACCTCTAAGCCCCCCTCCCTCTCAGTGGGGGCTGGGATGTTGGGAGATACCAGAATTCATACTCGTGGGACTGCAGCTGAGTCAGGACATCTGAATTGTGACAGAAAGTGCTGGCACATGTGTGGTTTCATGGTGACCGATTTTTCAGGTGTTGTCACATTTAACCTCAGACTGGCTGACCAGGGGGGGCTCTGGGGTGACTGCCTGAGGCCCATGCGCCCAGACTCCCCGCTCTCCTCACAAGCGAGAAGCTCTGAGCTCTGCTCTGGGGTCCTTAATGTAGAACGTAAAATGGAACTCTAGGCACCTCAAGACACCCCGAGTTTCATTAAAAAGATGAGTGGGAAACGTGAATTTAAGGTCCCCATCTTCATATGCCCAGAAGATGCCAAAATGAATTTGAAAATGTAAAGAACAAATTGCTTGAGTGCTCAGACTCAGAATCGCAGAGTTAAGACGAGAACTCAGCCACTATGGGGTAGAATTCCCTCACTCTGGACTCAGAAAGAAGTTAAGGGACCTCATCAGAGTCAGTTAGTTAACGGCAGGGAACATGAGTCTGCAAAGCACATGGCCAAGGTTCTTTTCACTACACAACATGACAAGGAAACAGTGAGCAATGTACATTTCAGAGGTACACAAGAACTCCCGAGAATTCATTTAAAGTATTTTTCAGGAGAAGAGGAATCCAGCCTAAGGAGCCCTTGGGTGGATTTCCTGTGAAGAACTCTTAACCAGATCAAGCCCAGCCATGTACCAGTCTCAGACTGCTCTCTCCCTGTGGGGACCACACTCCACAATCTTACTTGTTTAAATCTCGAGGTTGGGTCTACACCTGTCTGCTTCATAGAGTCCATGACAGATTTCATTTCTACAGCTTCCTTAATAAGCTGGTGGTTTTCCATCTGCTTAGCTTTGAAGCTGTCGGCCTGAAGCTGCTGCTGGTGATTGGAGAGAAGCTGTGATTTACCTGTCTCCTCAGATTTATTAGGCACTGACGGCCCTAGTTTAGAATGGTTTTTGTTAGGCTCCGGAGTAGAGGGAGCTTTTGAGATTGTGGCCGATGGCATGTTTTTCTGTTTACTGTCCTCTTTGCCCAGCTCTTTCAAGGGGAGCTCATTTTTCCTTTCACAGTCTCCTCTCCCAGTTTGGGCCATTTTCTGCTCTGCCAGCCTCTGGTCCTCATAGTACTTCTCATACTGCTGTCTATAGGCAGGGCTGGTGGCCATCAGAGATTTCTGGTCCATATAGAGCCCGTAGGCATACTGGCCATAATACAGTGACTGAGCCAGGGCCGGGTGTCTCTGCGTGATCACCGATTGGTGCTGAGGCTGTAAGGATGCAGAATTATGGTCCACTTTCTTGGCCTCGAGCTGCTCTGCCTTGTCTTTCTTATCTGCGTCTTCCTCAGACTCCTTCTTGATCTTCATTCCCTGCGCGCTCCCGCCGTTCCCAGCTACAGGGGCACCGACCTGCCCAGGGTGCATGTAACTCGGAGAATAATAAGGATCGTAGCCATGGTAATAGGGAGAGTGGGACTCTTTCATCTGAGATGATTGTGCTGTCGTTGAAGAATGCCCTTTTACAACACCGTCCTTACTGGAAAGGATATCTGACGGGGAACTGGCCTTTGACCTCACGCCCTCCGACCTGCTGTCAGAACCGCCGTCATCGGCAGCATCAGAGATGTCCGAGTAGGCAGGGCTGCTCGTCTTGGCTGCGGAACTCTCGGCCCCGTTCTGTGTCAGCACGTGCAGCGGGGCCACGGGCGCCTGCCCGTTCACCAAAGCGCTACACTCCATCCTCGAGGCACTCCCGATGGAAGGGCTGGGAGCGTTGTCGGTGAAAGTGTAAACCTTATCAGCCTCGGCTTTGATACTGGCCATCCGACTCTCCTGCGACTCGGACAGTCCGTTCGCCAGCCCTTCATTCTTGTTGAGGTGGTCCTTTAAAAAATGCCCGGATACATCTCTGCCAGCCCCCTTGGCGTCCTCTAGTTTGCCCAGCTTCGCATCCGTTTTCGGGCTCCCCGTCTCTTTCCCTTCTTTGTCCTTCAGCTTCCGCTTCTCCTTTTTCTTTTTGTCTTTGAGCGACACGAGAGCTGGGTTCACGGTGACGGGCTCCCCCATAATCGTGGGCTTTGGCTGAATGGGCTTTAACGGAGGACTCTTTGGTGTGGCCTGGACCGCCGTGGTTGTGAGGGAGGGCAGTCCGGGTATGGTCCCCGTGGTGGTGCCCGTAAAGGCTGCCGTGGGAATAGCGATTAGCTGTGGCGGCGTTGGGGCCGGAGCGGGGGCAATGGGCCGGGCACTTTTAAGTTTAGAGAGGTTTTTGTCCATTTTGCAACTGTTGGCTTTTTTGCCCTTTTCTTTCTCTCCCAAATTTTTCTTGTCGATTAAGCCTTCTGCTTCCAGTTTGGGCATTTCGGCAGCCAAACTGCCGTCTGCTGCCGAGCCGCTGTCTACGGTGGCCGTCATGTTGGAGATGACTGGAAGGTTGCTGAGGTCACTGTTGAGGCCCTTCTTTTTGCCGGAATTCTTCCCAGGCTTCGATCCGATAACAGAGCCCGGGCCATTGCTCATCAGCTCTCTCTTCCCCTTGGGAGTTCCGGGGGCGTTCCCCGAGCCAGGGGACACTGGCGCCTTCACCTGCTCGTAAGTCGATACACTTGTGCTTGGCTCGCTGCATTCCAGCGCCACGTTGCTCAAGGCCTCCTCACAGTCCGAGATCTTGCCCTCGCTGTCCGGTTCGAACTCCAGCTTGTTCTCTGGGTCTAAGTGGGCATGAGCCTGGTGGTACCTGAGGCCGTTGATGTGCTTGTACTTTTTGTTGCAGTTTGGGTGCGGACAATCAATCAACACCGGAGAAGAGCAGCCCTGGTCCAAAAAAGTCGTCTCTGGTTTCCCTTGAGGGGTGGTGGGAGTGCTTCTCGAATTTGTGCGGACACGCTTCCCGGGCTTACTGTCCTCGGAGCTGGAGTTCAGGTCTAGCTCCATCGGAGGCTTGTTTTTCCTTTTGTTGGTGGAGGAGGGGCTGGCTTTGATGTCCTCGGCAGCACAATTCGGGGGTGTCCTTCGCCCGCTGGCATTGAGGCTGCCCCGCCTCCCTTTCCCATTGGCCCCCCCTCTGTTCTTGTTCTGCAGCCCTCTGGACTCTGTGAAGCTGGCCTCCGAGCCCGGGGCAGCTGCGGTAGACCTCGCTCTTTTCCCTCGGCCCCGGCCCCCTCTCATCTCCAGGTCGCTGGTCGGTGACTCACAGAACCTAGGGAAGCAAGTAACAGATGTCAAAACGAGCATCCCCGAAGGAACCAAGTGAAATCACAAGGCACGCAATGCAGCAAAGAGCAGGCAACACCCCAGCAGCTTGAGGGCTGGGTCCAGATAAAGAAAAGTCACCCAGTTCTTCCACTGACAATTTCAACACCTGCGAAAGAACAGGCTACCAATGGCCTATGTTCTTCCTCAGAAAACCAGCTCGGGTAGCTAAGTTTCCAATCCAGTTCAAATTCCCATATTGAGAAAAATAAAACAAAGGAGAAAGAGAAGGGGCAGGAAGTGGTGATCTCCATACAAAAAACCCAGCATCTGCATTTTACTGTATTCAATCCTGAATTGCTCATTGCTCTTTTGCCTGGTTTCAATTACAAACTGACTTTTATGTATTATTAATCTCTCTCTGTAGTCTCCTTGCAAAGAGAGGATGGGGGAAGGAGAGGGGAAGAAGAGGAAGGAGGAGAGGAAAACAGAGCCTGAAATCAAAGGCTCCATGCCTACCTGGGAGGGGCCCAGTCGTGCTTGGTGCAGTCCAGTAAGGTCCCTACATAAGTTTTGTTCCTCCACGTGACATTGACCACTAGGACACCTGCAGGAGTGGGGAATGAAGATGGACCAAGGTTAGCACAAATTACCCTATTTCCAGTTCACTTATTATTACTGTTCTTTTTACCAGCAAAGCTCCATTCTCATTTGCTTTCAAAAGCTGTGGTTTGCATTCTTCCTCTTTCTGGTTTCAGTGACCTCAAGCAAAAACCCACAGGAAATCATGTGTGTGTGTTCACGAGCATACACGCGTGGTACAAAAGGGTAAGGGCTGCGTGTGAGAGTGTAATCAAGATACTGCTGACAGAAGGAAATGGTTTTTGCCATGTCCTGCTGTAAAACAGCAACACTCACCTCTTAATTTTTCTATTATTACACATAATTGCTTTCGTTTGGCAAGCGGCCAACAAAAACTAAGCCCCAGTTACCAGTGCTTAAACCAGAAGGTGACTGAAAGGGATCGGTTTTGCTTCCAATTCAGCAATATAAAATAACGGTGATTTTTATTTAGGAAAAAAACGATGCAAATGCACAAAAATAGGTCTGGGGGGGGGGGGGGGGGGAGCCGGAGCTTGGAGTTCAGATAGCAGACAATCAGCTATGATTTCTCTTTCCTAATCCTCCCCTCTCTGGCTTTGTGAGAGGAGAATCAGCCTTGGTATGGTATCTGTTTCACTGTTTGGTATTGTTTCATATTAAGGACTCCTAAAATAGCCCTCTTAAGAAAATAAATGTGCACAATAGGTTTGCTCTTGGGGTTATCTTTAGAATCAACTTTAGTAAGCATTTGCCACAGAGGATTAGGAAAAAAAAAAAAAACACAACCTCAAAACCAACAGGCTTGTTTCCTGCAAGCCATTCTGCTTTTCCCAACTGCTTTGCAGACAGACAATTTAATTCAGCACTGCATCTGTGAATTACTAAACTTAAGTGCACTTAGTTATACCAAATGTCACAGGGAAACAAAATATAACCTCCTCTTTATTTCTCTAGAGGATGAGTGCCATATTTTTTTTAAACTCACTCCTTTAAAGCATACAGTAAAAGGACCTAGATTTTGAGACATACATAAAATATTAGGGTAAAGAAATAAAGTATTTAAGTGTGTCTTAGTTTCTATAAAGCACCACTCCCCCTTCTTCCTTGGAAACACCAAGGGGCAATACTCAAAGTCTATTTCTAGCCGGTTTACTCGCTTGCTCACTGCCGTTTTGAATTCTGCAGAAAATCTGTACTGAACTCCTTTGTGGCAAGGAACACCTCACAATGTACATTTCCTTGGGAATGTCTTTAACAGCAGGTAAAATATTTACATCGTTGGGACTCAAATAGTGGGGAATAAAGGATTTCTTTCAAAAGGCCCAAAAAGAGATTTAAAAATTGTTTCCCATATGGTTCGTGTTACTATTACTTAGGTGACAGCTGAACTTAACTCACTATATCAGTG